>NC_048278.1:17357685-17676435 GCF_009762535.1 Notolabrus celidotus
TGGAGCCACAGAACATAAATTACAAATAACAAAACAATATAATGATGGCACACGGCATGGTTGAAGTACAACAGATCTTACTTAAACACTGGAAGGACATTTTTCAGAAAAGCTCCTAATTTACAGATAAATTTTGGCTTATCTGATTGCAAGAGCAGAATTAATTTAAACACAGAGGGATGTTGAAACCTGGGTATGAACCTCTCTCTGTTATTCAGAATGCTTGTGTTCCTACATTCAAACATAATATGGTACTCATCCCCTACACGATCAGCATCAGACCTTGAAGCCGAGCTCCTGAGAGCAGGCGTACACAGAGGCCGTCTTGCCCACACCTGGAGGTCCTGTAATCAGCATGGTGTTACACAGCGACTCGTCCTCTGTCCCAGCCTCACCTAGGAAGTCTCCACAGTCCCATGAGTCTGCACAAGAACACAGTTGTTACTTTTACAAACAGAAACTACACACTTGGAAAATGCTTAGAAATCTGGCTCATACCATTGCTGTTTTCCTCTCGTCTCTTTTCCTCCATCTTTCTCCTCTCCTCATGGTCTGCCCTAAGTTTCCATTTTTGCAACCAACTAAAAACCAAAAAGGCTACAGTAAAACGTCTTTCTCACTTATCTGTGGAAGGGAAATGTAAATCAGACTAACCTTTGCAGTTTATTCACAGATCCAGAATTGCCAATGACTTCACTTGAATGCTGAGGACTGTATTTGTCCGTCCAGAGAACATCCTCGCAAATAAAATCTAGACAAAGGAAAAGAAAATGTTACATTCTTGCAATCATGATGGTACAAAACATTCCATAAGCAGAACAGGTTACCTGTTGGGGGATTGTCAGGGATTTTGTGTGACTGACCGGCAGCCCCAGTGTGATTTGTGAGACCAGAGTTCAGCTCACAGTTGTTCACCCGGGCTGCTGGACTCCCACTTTGCTGCCTCTGTCTGTGGGTGCGACTCAGCTTGCTACTCTTGGGCGGCTTCTTGACCATAAAGACAGCACTTTCCATCATACGGGGAACTGGTGTGTGACAGTGACCCATACCAGCAGCACCTTCTGCAGCGTGACTTGTCCGCAGGCGCTTTGGCACTCTCTCTGAAGTGTCAGTTCCCCGTTTTCTCTTCACTTTAAGTTGGCTCTGAAGCAAGATGAGATTCAGGGAGTTATCTGCTGATAGGAGAAAGAAATGCATGACTGGTCACAGCAGCATAAGTTCAGCGAGGTGTTAATGTTAAATTAAATCATGGTTATTCCAGATTTATAAAGGACCATCTCTAGATCTCACCGTTGGATCCTGCAGCCTGCAGCCCTTCACTAGCTTTCTTTTGTAAAGTGTTGAACACTGCTCGGGCTGGAAATGCAGGGTTAGATGTTTGGATGTCTTCCAGACAGCTGTGCAGAACGGAGGCTGACAGCTTTTCTCTACAGGACAACCTTCTCTTTGTCAGATGGGAAGTTGTTGACAAATGCTGCTGCTGGATTTCCTCTTGTTGCAAATCTTCACCCCGAGGAGTAAGCACAGATTTTTGCAGCCTCTCTCCAGACCTATCCGGCTTCCCATTTCTGCTCCGTTTGCTCCTGTTGTGCTGTGTTGTGTGCAAGAAAATCGGTGCTATCTTAATGTCTTTTACACTGAAAGTCTCCCTCTGCTTCACAAGTGGTTTGTCTTGTCTAGTAGATTTGCCAGCAACAGTATCTTTTGATTCATATTCGTCCTTTACTGCCAGCGAGGCTGATTCTTCTTCTGGTAATATTTCATCGTTTGAGCCGCTCGGGTGCGATAACATTATCACTTCGTCTATCCGCGGCTGGCCTCTGTGTGGGAATTTCTTTAACTCTTTGAGTTTATTTCGCATTGTTAAATTCATCGGCTGAAACGCTGTCTGGTTGCACTTTGGCTTACACATCATGTAGAGACGTAAGCGTTAGACGGAAGGGCTGGTATTTCACAGCGAACCAGCCTTCTCATTACGCACTATAGATGAATAAGTTGAAATATAAAAATATAAACACTACTATTGAAAACAGCAAACTCCTACACACTTACAGTTGTGGTGTCGCATCGGAAGAGTCCAAACCTCTGTGCAATGACGTTCAAATGAAGCGCGAGACGCTTAAAGGACGAGCCAAAGATCGTCTATGAAAAGACAAGACACATCAACCAACAATCAGTGGTGGTCCAATACAAGTGAAAGTCGCTCCGTTAAATTATACCTTGTACTCAACTAAATTTAATTTACTTTGTTACTGTCCACCACTGCCAACAATCCACACACTTTTATACAGTCTATGGTCCACACACTGTCCACACACTCCCAGCATTAATTATATTTCAGATGTCCACGCGCTTCATTTGGCAAAATTGTATTCTCACTGGTAATTAAAGACACTGATAATACGTTTATACCAGCTAGCAGAAATTACATATCATGGTATCTGCAACTTCCGTTTTCCTTTTCAAAATTATAAGGACCTTTCTACAGGGGCGTCATAGTGGGGGGAAAAGTGGGACTGACTACCTAGGGCCCAAGTGGGGGCCTTAATGGGCCTGAAATAAAATATGTTTTCTACTATGCATTTCTTTTGTTTTGTTATAACTACAATAAGATAACTAAAATTGTCTGAATAAATAAACACACATTCAGAATTTCTCTGTGAGATGCGCAGCTCATAGCTAAAGTGAGGAATTGTCATATTTTCATAGCATCAAGTGTGGCTGAATTTGATTGAAAGTAAACTGTAGGTTTTTCTTTCTACTAATCACAAAGCTGTGGTAAAACGTTTTAACATTTAATAGCCAGATTGGATGTTAATTGTAGATATCTGTGATCTAATCCTAAAATTATAATTTCAGATATTTTCAGCATCATTCTTCCCAAGTCAAATGTCATATCCAGAATGAACATTTAGGTTATCCATCATTATTCCTAGGGAAATTCTAAATTTCGGATAACCCAGATACAGTATGTTATCCATGTATTGTGGAATCTGAAACACGAATTCAGGGATAATTTAATGCACCTATCTGGAAAAAAATATCTAGTTTAACTAAGAAATGTCTTTTCATATATTGTGATAAGTAAAAATGCTAATTATTTTAAATGAATAGAATGATTTGGATATCTTAATTAGATAGCCCAATACACATGAATAGCAAAAGTGACATCATGTTAAATATGTAATTTTGGATATTTGAGATAATCATTTCAGGATAAAATAAATATATGTTTCGTGGAACTACTAAATATTGTACTAAAATGGTTGCTTAAACTATTAAAGGATTTTAAGATATGTTACTGAATTCAGAAGTTGAAAAATTAAGTCTTTGTTATCTTGAAATATGGCACTAAGAGCAGACCAGGAGGAGAGACATTTGATGTAACCAGGCAATTTGTAATGTCTGCATTGTGCATGTCTGGAATGAACACTGTAGATACATCACACAATGGATAAATTAAAGTTAATCTTAAGAAAATTAATTGTAACTAAAGAAAATAAAGTTCTTATGCGCTATTAAAAAACACTTTTTTCCCTCAACTTGAAAAATAGTCTCAACTCGGTGGTGCACGCACTTGATTGTTCTCTGGTACTGATTGATAAAACTTAGTCTTATTTTTTTTTCCTTTTCACATCCAAAAAGAATCATAAGATCATATACAGATTCTTATATTTCTTCAGAGATAAAGTGTCAACATAGAAATCATTCCTGAATTTTTGCAGCATGATTTTGTTTTATATTATGAGACATACTTTTTAATCATAAGAAGTTTTAGCTTGGTGGGAATGGCATTTAAAAAGAGCTATGAAACAGACAAATGTTTATTGGGTCACTTAGGAACATTACGTTACCAAAATTAAGAAAAACATTACAGACAGAGATAAGGTCAAATTTATTTTATTTCTTTAAATATAAAAATCCCCATAGCCAGAGTGTACAGTTCACAAATTTGAAACAGGGTGTTTTGACAATAATAGTGAATAGGTCTCCCTTTTTCCGGATGAATACAGAAAACCCTCCGTGAATGCCAGAGAGAGGAAAAATATATTGGTAATTTGGTTTTCAACAAGAGAAGTCTGATGAAATAATGAATCATGACAATAACCCAATTCTTGTGCAGACTACAAAAACACAAGTGTCACTTTTTAAAACTTCTCAAGGAATGAACAATAAAAAAAAAGACTAATAAAATATACAGAACTAAGAGGCTGATGAAAATATAACCCTTTGGCATAAACTGCACCTAAAAGGACAGACAATGAACTTTGACCTGAAAACCAAACATCCAATAAACAGTATATTGCTTTGAGAAAAGAAACACAATTTGTTAAGTAGTGGAGTCGTTCGGGGCACATCTAAACATTTTGATATAATTACATGTATACACATTTCTGTCAGTCAGCTACTGGTACTTATACTGACACTCCAACATGTTCAAACCTTGACGTGAAGAGAAACTACAGGTGCCAGCAGCTTCAGAAAACCGCTGGCTTTTATATCTCGCTCCTATGCACACTACATGATACATGGGGTGATGTTCTGCTGGTTGTTTCAGTAAATCTTAGGGAAAATATTCAGAAAAGTTCCCTGGCTTTCCTTGACATTTTTTCGATACAGGTCAAAAGGCTCAGGGGTGATGAAGTAGTTTATTCTCGTCAAAGGCTTACAGTATAACACTATATTCATGGCAACCTACCAGCAAAACCAACAGTCCATAGAGACTCCTCACACAAGCTCTGAAGGCTTCATATATTCCACACATTCATGACAATGCGGAGTTGGACTGACTTCCCTCAAATTTAATGTCATTCACAACAGCGAAATCAAACCCACTAAAGTTTCTCCACTGATAACAGTGGAAAAGCTGCATTGAACATTTGGCGCAGCATGATTTAAAAAAAAAAAAAAAAGACAAATTCAAGGTAAGCTTTCTAAATACAAACACCAAGTGCTAACATAATCAGCTAAAAGGATAAGTTTTCAACATTACTGTGTATGTGTACAAATAATCAACATTGACAATGTCACCAGTCCAGCTTTAACTGTAGTCTCCGTACAGTTGTCTAAAACAAGGACATACCAAAGACAGTTGAGTGAGCCACATCAGAAGACTCTTAGTTTGTTCACACTCACACCCAAACACAGATACTTCAGTGGCACCTACAAATGCATACAAGTAGGTTCCACTTGCATCCTTCAGTCCGCCGATTCCTGGTTTGTGTTGATGTGGGCGATTCACTTTGTTATTGTTCATATTTGGTTCAATTCGCAAGTTTCAAAAACTTGTTTACCTTGTATACTGGTCTGCTTCAGGTTAGATCCTCCAGAGACCAGTTCTCCCCCACCTATCTAAGCACCATAGGGTCGGTTATGTCCAATAAAGAAAAAGAAAAGAAATTTAAACAAAAAATGGAAACCTTCGACAATAACTGTTCCACCCGTTCAGCCTGCATCAGTCCGTTAGCCCACTTTTTGTCCTCTTGCCCTGTTTTCCTCCAGAGGAGGTGACAGCGTTTCCGTTGCAGGCACCGACTGAGACCAGAATTCTATCCTGTGGCACCTCTTCTGTGTCCGGCAGCTCCTCCTGGATCTGTCGCAGACGGTCCATGGCGCGGTCGATGGTGGCCGTGCTCACCAGGTTGAAGTCGTGCATGCTGACCAGATGCAAGAGGAAATTGCGGCAGAGGTTGCGGCGGATGATGTAAGCACCACTGTTCTCGGTGAAAAGCATGATGGCCTGATTCATCTGGTTATCTGCTATGAAACTGCAGACAGAACAAATAACATATACTTGTATTTTGGGGCATTTTCACCTTTATTGGATAGAACAGCTGAAGAGAGACAGAAAATGTGGGGAGTAGAAAGTGGGGGAAGACGTGCAACAAATGGTCGTGGCTGGTAGTGGAACCAGCGACTGCTGCAACCAGGACTATAGCCCCTGCAAATGGGGCGCACACTCAAACCACCGCGCCAACAGTGCAACAATAAATATTTTTTAAAGCATGCACAAACAAGCAGACCATTATGCTAATTTACTATTTCTATAAGGGGAGAAAGTGTCTTCTCCCTTCACATGCATATTTAGCCTAATTTACAATACTGCTGTATCAACATACCCGTACTTCATGACATGAAGGTTCCACAGCTTCATCACCTCCTTCTCTCCCTCGTTTACATCTGTGAACTCATCCAGTTGCTGCAAGAAATTGAAAAAAACAAAGCACATTTATGATGCGGTCATATTAAGCACACTGTGATCGGAGTTGGTAAAACAACAAAGCAAGCAGAAAGGGGAGGGAAAGTATGGATGGATGATGACAATTTGATTCATTTACTTTAGTAAGGCTGTAACAGTGATAATGCAAGTCCTACTCATGCTACTCCGGTACTTGTCAATTCATTTGATGTTAGCAGATTCAATAGATCAGTTCTGAAGTGATAAAAATGTAGTGTACTTGTGGAATAAGTGCTTCATATTGTGAAAAGTTTATGCTCTGGAAATCTTTATCTCATTAATTTGAAGGTGTGCTGACTCAAAATCGTTCACTATTTCTTACCATGGTAATGAAACACCTTTCTTTAGTTTTCCACACATAAAGCTAATCTGTTTCAGATCTCTAGTATGCATCTCTGCAGAACACTCAAGTATAGTATGCATCTCTGCAGAACACTCAAGTATAAGCTTAAGTGTACACTGTGTTACAAGGTTGACTATGTTATTGATCAAAGTAACACTCTGGGTCTCTCCACAAGTTGCTGGACATTTTAACTCAACTAAAGGACACCATGAGTAATAGCTTTTCACCGTGGCTGTCTTTTCTCTGAGCCACTCTGGATCTCGCTCGTCCTCGCTGTCCACATCCATCTCCTGGGGCCTAAGGGGCATGCAACTGTCACTGTGGAAGTACAGTCGGTTGTGCCCACTGACGTAAGTCCTCTGCTGCTCCAACTCTCCATCCTCAGTCTCCAGGAACTCTGACAGACTTGGTTTGGTCCTCTTTGGTCTAGAGGAAAGGAAAGAGAGAACAAATAGTAACTATATACATCATATATTTTGCAATTCAAGCTTCCTGTCCTTATTCATTTAATATGAAAGTATGCAACAGAATGAAACACTCCAAATCACTTATGGACTCCATAAGCAGCTACATTTGGGTGAAAATTGGAGACACAGGACCAAGAAGTTGTTGGGCACATCCTGAGCGACTGACGGAGGTCTGATAATTTGTAATAGAGTCATAGCAAAGAAAATAGGCTAATTTTGCCAAGAGCAGTGTGCCACACAGTCAGAAAGCAATTTCTCATTTCAGCCAGCACGGACCATCACTTTAACTGCCCATTATGTACACCAGAGGCATGTGTTATCAGCTACAACTAATTAATGTTGAGGCAAATAAAATTAGTTTGGTTAAAATTCTGAGGTGCTCTCTGGATGTTGATTTTGTAATGTTCCTGTGTAGGGTAAGAGACACCACTTGAATTGTAAGTTGTTTTACAGAGTGGACACAGTTTCACTGAAGTCAAACAAAACAAAAAAGCTGGTTACACTCCTGTAGAGCCTTGCATCTTATCTTGCATACTTTTTTTTTTAAATCCACCTTATGAAGCCTTCCTGCAGCAGAGAGCTAATGTATTTGGGTCTGTGTAAGCGCTACAAATTTTTCTTCTGAGTCGTTTATTTAAGTAAAGTCAAATGATTAGCAATTCCTTATTCAACCAAATTAAGTAAAGAGCGAATCACAGTGGCCACTGGAAACAAGTTCATGATTTTAGTATATTCAAAGTTTACAGAGGTCACAAGTCTATGTTTAAAGTCTAAAAAAAGTCTGTTTGTAAAAGCGTCCTGAGATAACGTTTGTTGTGATTTGGCGCTATACAAATAAAGATTGATTGATTGATTGAATGAAATTTACCTGCAGACCAGTATGTGAGTAACAGCGGTCCTCTTAACAGGCCCATTGCGGCTGAAAGCAAAGCCCGGCTGGCTGTGGATGTCCTGAGGGTTGCCAACATACGAGCCATCATAGCACTCATTGATGGACACATCTATCCGTGCTCCTTTGGGGTGAGGCTGAAGATTAAAACAAAGAGACAGAGAAGAAAAACAAAGGTGAATTCAAAAAGAAATGTATTCTGCAAAAGGTGGGGGATAGATTTGTTTGGATTAGGGATGTTCACATAGGCTTCATATTTTGGGACAGGAGGTTGCCCCTTGGGAAAAACGCATTTGGCAATGTTTTTGACATGGAAAACGTCTAATTTTTTTTAATGATTAATCGGTAATTGAATGCTAACATTTCCAAAGATCGTTCACGGAGAGAACACTTGAAATTGACATCCCTGGTTAGTTGCCCTTGTGGTTTGACAGTTGATCAGCACTGCAACTTCATGAAGTATAACAATTTTCCTTTAGTGCCATGTGCAGAAAAAAACAAACAGTCACATTGTTTGGCTCCCCAACAGGTCTTAAAAGCTACAAGTATCTTTCTTCCATTAAAATACAACTCTAGTGAATTAAATGATTATGTTTATTGTTAGCCATCAGAATTATTGAGTCAATGTATCTTTTTATGTTTTTAGAATTATTTACATACATTGTAATTTAAAGCCTTATATACATTTATTTTCCTGATGTGTTAGGGCCTCTATCCTGACCTCAGTCATGTCATACATTGCTCCTGATGCAGCATTTTCTATCATGATGTAGATTACCCGTCACCCATGCAAGTTTTACATCTCAACTGATCATACTAGCAAAGGAGGAACCATAAGCAGGAGTATTAGACCAATAACGATCACCAAGCTGAGTATCTTACCACATAGTTGAAGATGAAGCGAGAGTGAGAGAGTTTGAGGTGCTTGAGCAGGCTGTAGAGTTTGCTGCAGTTCAGGGTACACCAGGGGCAGTGAAGATCGTCTCTTGCTTCTGTTTGCTGCCGTGTGTTGTTGTTGTACAAGAACTGGACAAGCAAAGAACTAATGAGTTCCAAAGAAGACTTAGAAAGGATCAACTTTCAGAAGATACAGTTGGATGAATATAAATGATACTATACATCAGAGTTACTGTCACATTTTGGCACACAAACCCAATGGATTTACTTGATAAAAAGTGGTCATAGCTAGAGTCTAGTTGAACAGTTACATTCCAGTGAGTTATTTCTAAGGTTTCAAAATATGACAGCAATTCCAAATTTTAAAATGTCTTCAGCAATATAAACCACAGATCAATTGTAAATATTCAGCCACCTTACTGTAACAGTGTTGTAAATCAGTTCTGCAGGCCCACATGTATACCTTACTGTGTTGTTGTATACCTGATAAAAAATACGTAGCTTCTGCCGCGGCTCACACGGGACCTGCTCTTTCCTCGTCTGAATGTCTGTGCTCACTGACTCTTTCACTGCTGCCGGGAACAAATGGAGAAGTTATTTCTTGGAGCATCGACAAATCATAGATTTGACTTCAACATGGTTTTGCGGAAACGTAGCAATTGGAATGTGTCACAATTACAGCAAGCTCTGTAATGGCAGCACACACGTCTGTCAAAACCTGTTTCGGAGATAAAATGTGTAAATATGTCAGTCTGCTGGCTTCAGTTGTTAGTATTGCCATTCAAATACAGGTCTCTATTGTTAATTGTTCCATACAAAAAATGAAAGAAAATTGTTTGTGGCATTTAATACACATTAACTACCAAAACCTTCCTAGGTCAAGGCACATTTCAAAACTTATTCTGCAGGTGAACAGGGTCCATTTCAGTTTCAATACAGACCATCAACTGCAGATATTCAAAAGCTAGTTTTCCATTACTGATACAGGTTCCAATCTATATATACTCATACTATTAGTCGAATACACCATAAAAACTAGTGCAGGAAAAAATAAAAGGCATATTACTGATGTAAAAATTGTCATTGCTAGCTGTAACTATCATTAAACTCTCAGTTAGCACTGTACTATTGTTAATTTCACATGACACCTGAAAGCCGGTGCTTAAAATGTTTAGTATTGGATCACTACGTTGACTAAAGTTCTCACCAATACTAGATACTAGATTTTAGGAAGTATGGGGACATATTTTTGAGCAACCTTGTACCGAGTTGAATAAAGTTTCTAAAGGTATCACATTTTCTTTGATAAGTTATGACACAAAGTCCCCTGCTCTCTTATTCATACAGCCCATATAGGGTTTACGATAACATGCTCATATATGCTCCATTCACTGATATGATGCAAAGAAACATCTTGCCATAAATACATGGACTTTATGCCTTCAACACAAAAATTATTGGGAATTTCATTGAAGAGTGAAATTTTTACTGCCAGCACATTCATAATTGCTGAGTCACTTTAAGCGAGGCACTCAGTGGTTATGACTCACAGCATGCCCTCTCCCAGATTCAGTTACAAATAGACCATCCCACAACAATACCACAGTGGGCAAACAACACAAAACTCTCCAGCTTTAAAAGTCTCACAAGAAAAGACAGAAATGATGTTCAGGTTGTCCTTCAAAAAATACCTTTACAGAATTTTAATAGAGAAGAAACAGTTCAGCTGTTTGTGAGCCACCGCATCCATCCTTGCATCCTCCATCCGCTGTGGATGTTTTTTGCCTCCTGCTCTTGAATGTATCACCGGTTTAAAAAGTAATTAAAGCTGTAATGCACAACACTGCATGATCTTGGATTTTAACAAACAAGACTGTTGATGAATTTCCATAAATCACAGCACATTTTTAAATGAACTTTGTATGACAAAAAGTTTGGACTAGCCTTGGCTGTTCTTGCACTTACTCATGAGGGCAGCTCGGTGGTTGCTGGTCCGTGTCTCCATGGGGCTGTAGCTCTCTGAATTGCGGGTGGCAAGGGGTTTTGCCACCGGGGCAGTGGACTTTCCGCTGGAATCACCTGTCCAACGCAGCATGAACTGCAATGTGGGTCCCTGAGAAAACGTCTCGAATGGTGGCAGTCTCTGCAACACAGTCGGTCATTAGAAGTCAATGATGAGATGAGATGATGTGAAGGAGGAAAGATGTGAAGGAGGAGATCTCAATGGCACATCTAATTCAACACATGTGCAAGCCCCTTACCTTTCCATCAAGAATGGTTTCCCATGTTGCTCTCTTCTTGCTAACAGGGCTGTCTTCCATCCCCTGCATGGACACCTCGTACTCCCCATCCAGCAGCTGCAATCTCCTGCAGAGAGCAAATGTATAGCAATGATTTTATGGTATAGGAAAAGGAACACAAAAAGTAGATTGACAATATAGATCACACCACCTTACCTATTCTTATCAAAAACAGTCATTTGTGCAACATAAGTCTCTGTGGCTTCTCCCTCCTCTCTATGGGCTGAACTCCTCTTCTTTCTACTGGGAGTATCTGTTACATCTTTGGAAAAACAAACACACTGTGAGGAATTTCATATCCAACCAGAGGCCATCTCAAATCCCATAGCATAGCCCATCTTATCTTATAGCATATGTGCCAAGAGAGAGAATGTCTCATTGCAAACAGTAGCATTCTGTAGTCCTGTTCTTCACAATTTTAAACATTAATCCAAAAAAAATGCACATGGACAAATAAATAAAAATACTTTGACATGAATTGCCTACCAATGTTTTCATTGGCCTCTCCGTTAACCAGGCCGTTAGTATCCCTCCTTCCTGTGCGCGACACCCTGAACAGGAGCGAATAGGACTTGACCATGTGGCTGTTGCTAGGCTCAAACTCATTGCTGGACACCAGTAAGGAAGGGTAGGAGCCAGGCTTGGTTTGGTTACTGTCAGGGTTCAAAGGCACCTGCTTTTTACCTGTAGGCACTTGCTTTATTGGGCAGCTGACATCCTGAAATGCAAAAAAACCCACAACCAACAAAAAAAAAAGTGAATTTAAGAAACAGTAAGGCAAAATATTACTTCAGTTAAGAGAGAGACTATCTCAATAATAGTTACTTTACCTTGCGTTTCTTATGGCAGACTTTGACAAGTAGCACCTCTAAAGATACAGAATTTTGTTCATTTTCTGAATTTTGTGATGGCTTTTCTGCGTAACGACAAAGAAGAATCAACTGTTAACACTTTTTAGCATTTGTGATTTAAAGCAAAATCCATATAGCACAAAAAAACAAGCACACGATCACCATTGATATCTCTATGTCATAATCAAAAAGCTGTTCTACTGATATAAAAACATCTCCCATGTTGCTCCTGAGGAACTGGGTCCACTAATTCTTGTCCTAGAATATGAGGGTTGGTTTGCAATTACACAGCTTTCAATACCTAATAGAATGCTAGTAGGTATTGAATGTAGTTGGGTAGTACAGATGGTGCACAACTCCTACAGTGAAGATATATAAATCCTTACAAATATTCTTACTTGACCTTACTTAGTCTTATGTTTGTTTTGTGTAGTTGGTCGCCTGTTTCATGTCAATAAAACGCATGTATTTCATAAAGAGTAAAACCTGCTTACCATCCTTATGGAAGAACCCAGTGAAAGTTAACTGTAGATGTGAAGACAAGCTAAATAAACAGAAAAACAAAACAGATTAAAACAGATCATATAAAATGCTAAAAAACTATCCATCAGCTCTTATAGAGCTAATCTTACCTTGGAGAATCCTGCTCCCCCTTCATCTTCTCAACTGTCTGCAACATATCGTCCACTTTGAATGTTTTCCTGGTTAGAAAGATTTAAAGTCACAGGTTTTAGTTGAGTTATCAATCATGTGACTGATCAGAAATAGCAATATAAAGTTCTAGTTTTGTTTTGTCATCTAGCTTATATTAATGCATCTTTAGTAGTTTAAAATGAGTTCTTTCAAAACACTATATCATAACATGAGACTACAAACCTTCTGGCATTTGTTCGACCATTTCTGTGAGACATGAAGGTAAGCGTCCTGTGCAAAAAAATTGGCTAAAGGGAGGAGGGGGTCACAAGTATTATTTTCAAGATTAAGTAAGTTTAGTGGTTGATAAATTAAACTAAAACAAATGGTAAAAAACTTACTGCAATCAAGTTTCTTGTGCGAAGAAATCTGTATATCTGAGTCGGTTCTGGAGGCAAGCAAAAGTATTATTGTGATGTTCAGACAAAATCAAGCTGCCATTTTACAATGACTTCTAAAGAACTTCTGAACATTCAATCCAGTGAAAGATTTCAAACTTTAAGATTATCAAACTGAGCAAGAGCCGTTCTGGGTTTTACACAGTGCAGATGCCCTGCTGTATGACAGAATGAGTCTGCTGCCTTTCAATTCACAACGGAAGCATCCAGGAAAGTAATCCGTGTTATTCCTTTCATAACAACAGAGGTGGTGTTAACAGGTGGTGGTTGGTTTGACATCGGACTGAAAAAACACAACATGTTTCTTTCTTTTTTTACCCCCCTAAGGTAATTGCTACGCATATACAATTATATATAATGACAGTTTTGGACACAACAATCTGTTATTTCTTGGACTCCCTACAGACTGCTTGTCAAACTATGTAGGCCTGCCAGCTAAAAGCAAGATGTTGAAAACAATAACAATTAAGTTAAACGGGACTTTTAATGCTTATTGAAAGTATGGGGGAGTAATTTTAATGTAACCAAAACCGAAAAGCTGCATTACAGGGCGTAAACTCTTACTTTCAAAGGCCTGTAGAAACAGCTCATGGTCGGCCTGTATCTGCTCCATCTTCGGCTTCTTCACAGAGTTCATCATTGCCGATGAGGCAGGGTACACGGCACCGTTAGCTTTGCAACTCGCCCCACTCATAATATGACCGGAGTTCTGCGAGTAAATCCATAGAACAAGTTAATAAAGACGGGAGTAAAGGGATCAACACAACATGTTAGCTAATGGGCAAAAACTCGCGTTAGCAGTGAACAGACGAGCTAGCTAGCTCAATGCTAACATGTTAGTTAGCTTACTGTGTTAGCGTGGTATCCACTCGTTTATTCTGTTTTTCATCAACAAAAAGTCCAACATCGGTATGTGGATGGTGTTGGGCAAACATAAAGGTAACCCACCCTGGCAGATGGCATTAATTTGTTGCCCAGCTGCCTGTAGCAAAAGCCTGGCAGACTCCACAGCAGAAACCCATGAAGATGAAGAGGAGGCGACGAGACGCTGGCTAGTTAGCTAACAATGTTAGCATGGTTTATAAGAATATAAACTTCCTTACGTCCGAGCTTCTGCCGCATTCGACTGTCAAACACGGAGTTTAATATCCAAAATGAGATTACTATTTTGGCTCAAGATATTGATTTCTTTCTCTTATTTATTGTCGGTGTGGTTTCCTTCAATTTGTACTGAACAACAGAGTATAAGTCAGCTGGCAGCCAATAGCAGACGACCTGAGAGAATGCAGCCCTATGATTGGCTGATGGTCTCCGGAGATGACATACAACCCGCTCTCGCTTTCTGTGATTTTGCGGGAAATCGAGTTTATCATCATTCACATCAAAAGGACCCTTCATCTCAAACTTTCTCCGGTCAGATGAGACGTGACAGTGAGCAGAACAACTCATAAAACTTGTTAATATTTGTTTATTGGTCTGCAATAAATTAATCTGCCACCTAATATTGAAATATAAAGTAATACTGTTTGGTATTTAGCCTTATTGACCCTATATCCATGATAGATCGATTAATAACATATTTGTTTATTGCGCGAAAATCCTACTGATTATTCTTAACTTTATAGTTGCCCGTCATTGATCAAAGGTCAAGACATGTATATGACATTAGAGAGGTCGTGTTAGAAACCGGGAAAAACTATAAAAACACAGTTTACCTCAAGCCAACACATCAACACATCAACACGTCACATAACAACACAAAAACAAGACCCACTAGCATGTACCACAAAACACAGAAGAAAAAATAATCTATGTATGAGGAGATTTTACATTTGAATTGAATTTCGTCATTTTCATAGTAATTTTATCAATATCCTTAAACACGTGTCAGTTCCCTCGTTTATTTTTTTAATTCAATTTAAACGGGTCACGTCAATCATTTTTTTCATTGTATTAATAGCATTGAGAGGGGGTAGAAATAATCATCAAACTTACTGTATGTAGAATGTGTTGTCACAAGTTTTACATACTTGGCCGTGTTTCTCGTCGGAAATATTTGAAGACTGGACCGGAAGCGCAGCAGATCACAACTTTCCCACATGTGTGGGGTTGAGAGTGTCAGCCTCATAGCTTAGAGATATACCGTATTTGAATTACACGTTTTCGTAGATAACTAGAATATCACAGATAACGATCGATACTGAATCTGTAACACTTGCGTTGGCAAGATGGCGGAGATCGTTCAGCAGAGGATTGAGGAGAGAATCCCTGAATTGGAGCAGCTGGAGAGAGTGGGACTGTTCACCAAGAAAGAAGTCAGGTAAGAAAAAGTGTAACGTAGAACAACGCGTCGCTGTATCGGGGACATCCGTTTCGATTCAGCAATAACATTTTGTCACAAGGGTGGCCACTCAGCAGAGAAATGTTAAGTTGATGCCATTATAGAAAAGCTTAAACGATGGACGTCATAGAAGGGCTCCTGGACCCCAGAGGTCACTGATGGTTTTCAGTACAGCCCAAGAAACTTGATGTCACTATTTTGTATTAATAAGTAACAATGAACTTTTAACAGAAAAAACTAATGTTTCTGACCTACTACTTGTACCCATATAACATATATATTACTCATAGATGCTGCAAAACAGTGAAGTCAGTAATTCAGGCAAGTTTTCACTCAGATTGTGTTTTTTAAAATCCCTATTTTAGATCCATAATAAAGAAAGCAACAGCTCTGGAATACAAGCTCCACAGGTTGATCCTAAATAAAGAAGACTTCATCGCATACATTCAGGTGAAGGATATTAACATGTTTTTTTGATAACGAAATAATGAGTGTATGCACAAATGTACACATGTGATGTATTGCACAAACTAACTTGTATTTATTTGTGTATCTACAGTATGAAATCAACGTTTTAGAGCTGATTAAAAAAAGGCGAGGGGTAAGTTACATGTAAATGTGGGAAGGGAAACATTACATAGCATTGTCGAATATCTGTCTAGTTTAGCTTGAATTCAAGCATGTAGAAATAAACTTCAAAAATGACGTTGAGACGCTCTAAACACTACTGGCATCCTGTTCATTATGACCTTTATTTAATTTCACACTGTGTAACTGGGGCTGACTTGTCCTTTTGCAGCACATCCATTACCAGTTCAAAAGAGAGGAGATCGAGTTTCCCATCATACACAGAATAAACAGTGTCTTCAGTAGAGCAACAAAAAAGTGGAAGGTACTGTGTACAAACATTTTCCAATATAAATTGAAACTGGTGTGTAACATGTAATAAGAAATCAGCTACATTGACTTTAAATGAGATAATTATTGTTAGAATAAACGATTTAACTTAAAAAAAAATCTACTTTTCCTGCAGAATGATGTGCAGCTCTGGCTTTCACATGTTGCTTTCTGTAAGAAATGGGTATGTATTGGTCTAATCATTTGTTTAAAGCACAACTCAACCCAAACACAGTCTGTCTTCTCCCAATAATAATGAGATTATTTGGCTTTAACTCACCAGGCTACCAAAAGCCAGATCAGTAAGGTGTTCTCGACCATGCTTGCCATACACCCTGACAAGCCAGGTACAAAACATGTTGCTTTTAAATCCATTCCAACTTACATTTATATCTTCCATTGTTGCATTGTAGTGCTGTTATCTCTCTTATTAATATCACTATCTTATGTCTTTGTGCTCCCTCCTCTGCAGCCATGTGGATCATGGCAGCCAAGAGTGAGCTAGAGGATAGAGATTCATCTGAAAGTGCAAGACACCTTTTTTTGAGGGCTCTGCGCTTCCATCCAAACAGTAAAAAAGTATATCAGGAGGTAAAAGAAGTTTATTTTGTGTTTTGTTTACATTTTTATCCAATTTATGAACAATTTAACCAATGTAGTAAAACCATTTCACTTTGACAAAATCCAGTGACAAGAGATGGAGGCTGTTGAAAAAGATTGTGATTATGTATGCATCAAAAATTATTTTCTAATTTTCTATAACGACTCTGCCTTAGTATTTCCGTATGGAGCTGCTTCACTGTGAGAAACTGAGGAAGCAGAAGGAAGAGCTGGAGAAGGCTGAGATGGACCTGGTGAGTGTGTCACAGTGATAGCTTAAACTGAGGAAAATGTTCATAGATCATTTATAAGGTACACAAGAGCTTGAACGTTGTATTTACTTTCTGTATATTTGCTTTTAAATCCTTCAAGGGTGAATATGAGTTTTCTCCAGAGATCCTGAATGCTAAACTGGCTGAGGTTGTGTACAGAGAGTCAACAGGGAAAATCAAAGGTGGGCTTTTTTTTTTTTAAAGTTAGTTTGTTTCCAAGTCTGAAAACACACAAAAATCCTTAAAACCTAAAATCATTAGAAAGAGTTAGATGCTGTTAATTGGTTACATTGCTTGGACTTTAGCTATTTTAACATAAGTACTGAGATGACACAATGCTGCCTACATAATGGTGTCTGTGTTATTGAGTATTTCAAACAAGAGATTTATATATGAGAAAATGTATGCTTTATATGCCTTTTTGTGTTTAATTTGGGGTATTATGCTCATTCCACGGTTTTCTGTTGCCCCTCAGGTAGCTTTGTAGTAGCTTTACATGGCTAACAGCTCAAAAATGTCTTAATTTATCACAGCTCTAATTTCGGCCCAGGTCTGAAACGCTTAATTTAAGCTCCCAACCCCCCCAGCATTGCAGAACCCAGCATTCTTAAAGCCTCTTTCACTATTGCCATACATAAAAGTTGTGTTTTTCCTTTTGAAAATTACAAATTGGTCTTATTAAGGAGATTCGCCAACAGGGGATGTTGTGATTTGAGCAAATCTTGTGTAGATTTCACTAAAATCTTGTGTAACCTTTTGAACAAGCTGTTTAGAGCTGTCTGTAGTCTCATCCAGGGATTTCTTACCCCGCAGCTTGAAACTTTGCCCAAGTTTTGTATTCACATCCAACATTTTAACTTCATGTTTGTTTTTAAATATCGTAAAAGCATGATACCACCTCTTTAATAATTCTATGACAGGATATTACTGATTTTAACAGGAAGTTTTGTCAGTGTCTGAAATCTACAACCCCAATTCCAAAAAAGTTGGGACACTGTGTAAAGTCTAAACATAGACAGATTTTGGTGATTTAAAATTATTTTTATCTTTTCAAAATCTGGTCACTTTTAACTGTGTGTCACTGATTATTTTTTGCCCAATAGAAGCCGAGTTTGTCCTCTCTCTCCTGAACATAGCAGCCATCTTTGATTTCACCAAAGAACTTCAGGACTCAATCCTTCAAGAGTAAGATAACAGAGTTTATTTCCATCTACACTTGCATTTCAGAGTACAGAACTTTTATTTCTAAGCAAACGTATACCTTCTTTTTCTCCCTTGTTTGCAGCTTACAGTCTAACTACACAGAAGACAGCTTGACGTGGGATTTCATGGCCAAAAGGGAACTGGAGGCTCCGGGGGCAGGAGAGGAACTGCAGACGGCTAAAGGCAGAGCTTCCGACATCAACCGTAGGGAGGAGCGCTGCTGCCAGGTCTATGAAGAGGGAGTGAAGGGTCTTAATACAGGTACGTCCTCAAACATACACAGAGCAGATAGACATGGATGTTTATGTCTGGTTGTGTCTTTGTTTTTCAAAATATCTGCTCTACTATTTTTTCCTTGAAAGCTATAAAACATCAAAGCATCTTTAATTTGTTTCTCTACAGTCTATGAGAAGCCCTGTAATAATGCATTGCCGACTTATGTGTCATTATATTAAGCTGTTGCCGTGCTTGTCTTCTTTGCACTCCAGAGCCCATGTGGACATGCTATGCTGCTTTCTGTTTGGAAAGGCTGAAGAGGAAGACCAACGTGCAAGAGCTACAGGAACAGGTTTGCTGAATAATCTTCCTCTGGGATTAAAATGAAAGATAGCACCAAGAAATATTGGTAGCTTAATTGTTTTTGGAACTGGATGTGTAAAGCGTAAATCCTGACACTGGTGTTTGTGTTTTTGTGTGTAACAGAGGCAGAAGAGGCTGCTGGGAGTTCTGCAGCGTGCCCATGACTCCTCACTGCTAAAGGAGGATTACTATAAGAACTGGGTAAAATTCTTTACTGAATGTTTAATAGGACTCAGAGGCACTTAGACCTCAAGGTTTGGTCTGTCTTTGTTTGAAGAATGACCTGTCAAATTGCTGTTTCACACAAAGCTTTACTTTCGTCCAATGAGACTAAAAACAGTGCTAAAAGGGATGATAATTATACAACATATTTCAGTGCTTGACAGTCTCAGCCATCTCCTACCTGCATGAGGAGTGACTACTAAACTGTACACCCCAAAAGAAAACAAAAAACTGTGTATATACTGTATTTCGAGCTGGTAGTCGGTAATTCTAATACTTCAAAGTGACAAAAATTAAACCAAACAGAGGTCTCTGGTGCTGCTCAACATGCGTAAAAAGATCACCATGCACCTATCTTGGTTTCCCTTTGCCTCTTACAGCTTACCATCTTGTTAAGATAAGTCCGAAGGCAAATGGCCTTTACACAGACTGATCCAAAAAGTTATTTGTTTTGAAACCAGTCATTTCCCCATTCATGAAACCAGAACTTTTTCGGAATTTTTATGCAAGTTGGAATAATACAAATGCTTTGAGCTCCTCATATCTAAAGCCCAGCCCAGGGGCAGCTGTGGCTCAGTGGGTAGAGTCGGTCGTCTATCAATCGGAAGGTTGGCCAGCTCCGGCAGTCACATGCCGAAGTGTCCTTGAGCAAGACACTGAACCCCGAATTGCTCCCTCCCGAATGTGAACGAATGAGATTAGCTAATACTGATGGTCCCTCACTAGCCTCTACCATCAGTGAGTGAATGGGTGAATGGGTGAATGTGACGAGTAGTGTAAAAGCGCTTTGAGTGGTCAGAAAGACTAGAAAAGCGCTATATAAGTACAAGTCCATTTAAATGTATTACCATTTAAATGTATTGCCATGATAAGTGAAAGGTGGGGGCTTCCAACTATCTGCTCCATGGCACCTTGTGAAATAGAAGTTACAGATCATGCCTGTTTAGTGTCCATCCTCTGTTCCCTGTTGTCTGATGACATGTTGTCACCAAAAAAAAGCTGAGATGCTGGTTGCTCCCTCACACTGCTAGTTCAAGGCAGGATATTTATGCCCCTGTTATGCAATGTCTGCAATGTGCAATGCACAGAGGCTGAATGTGGGGCAAAGTCACTCAGCCTCTGATCCTTCTTTGGAGGTAGTAAGGTGGGGATGTGTAGAGTGTGTGTATGTGTGTGGAGCACCAGCTGTGTGTTTACAAGCCGTGCCTCGTGCGTTTCCACAATGCTGTAAATGCATGTGAAATCACACAGTGGGACACTAATATCAAGACATTGCAGGGTTCAGCATGTCATTAAAGGGGCATGGCTGATCTTCATTCCAGCACTGCTACGGAATTGTTTTATTGAAGAGGCTATAATCTGGTTTGTAATGATAAGCCCTTTTTTAACTTTTCAATCAGCAGTGTAAACCTACCCAATGAAATAATAAGTGTACTCATCTTTTTAAACCATCAACCTAGTCCACATTGTGCGCATTTATTGCAGGCTACGATGGAATTTCACGTGTTGCTAGATAGTGCTGCAATTTAATTTCCTTGACCTGCTGAGGTTGGGCTCTGATGACCAAAAAGAAGACAGACACAGGAGAAATCCTGACTTATTTTTCTTGAACATGCTGTCTTTGATTTTCATATAAGTTGCAGATCCTTCTCTCATCTGGAGATGCTGAGGGAGCAGCCAGAGTTGCCATGGCAGCCACACAGCACTACAGCCAATCGGTGACAGTGTGGAGTCTGAGTCTGCAGACGCTTATACGGCTGGGAAGTGGTGATGTGAGCCGACTATTCCAGGATGCTCTCACACATGTTAATCCCAAGGTACAAACGCACGCACGCACGCACGCACGCACGCACGCACGCACGCACACACACAATTTGTTCTCAATCACATTAATTTTGGTGATTTTTCACAGTTTAAACTACGCACACACACACACCACAACAGACTAAAGCAGACACGATCACACACGTTAATCCCAAAGTAAAAAGAGCTCTCTTTCTATCCCTCTCATTCTTTCACACACACATTCATACACTTGTGTACCTATATCAGCCACTAGCACTGCCGTGGAAGTGGGCCATCTCCTTGGCCCAATTACTCTATTCCATTATATTAAGGTCCTGAAATGGCCTCCTCCGCCTCCTGATGTTCTAGTGGAAGCTGAAGATGTGTAAAAAATAATCCAGGCCTTCATTTATAAAAGCACATGGATAATGTGTTAAACTATGACAAAGTTCAAGTGAAACCAAAATAAGTAAGATTACTTTTACAACCTGTTCTCCTGACAGAAGCTTTGGATAGAGAGCAAACTAACACTCAATTCTCTCACACACCTCAGGTATTTATGGGTAGTTATAATATTTTCTTGGATAACTTTGAGCTGTGAAGACTCGTGTTCAACATGACTTTTTGAAATACTGCTGTTAAGACATAACACTTTCTCAACACTCTTACCCTTCACACTGATGCACAGAACAATACATCCCAGTATAGCACTTTGTGATTGTGCTTTCTCTCAGCCACAGGCCTTTTGTCATCATGAGCAGAATGGCTGCTTGTTATTGTGGCGGTGGGGGTAAAACGGGCTCTGCTCTGAGAAGTAGCTGTGTGAGGAGGATTACTACATGCTGCTTATTAGTGAAGTCTTTTCTTTCAAGATAAACACGCTCTCTAAGTGTTGGGAAATAGTATAAACCCCTGGGGGGTTTTATCTGGTGTGTTAAACAATAAACTGTTTCCTTGTTGCACAGCACAGAACTAAAGATAAAATAATGAAGTAAATGTGGAAGTAAGATGACCTTTCTTGAGATATATCAAGCTGTTTGGGAAACTGCTAACTGAGAGCAAATAAACAAGAAATAAATATAAGCTGGTTAGTCACTGAGACTCTCCACTGGAAGACTGAGAAACTTGCCATGCTTTGTATTTGTATGCTCGTTCAAGATATTTTACTCAAGTAACAGCATTTCCCTCTGCTTGGTGCCGCAGGAGAGTAATTGGACTTCCCTCTGAGCCAAACACTGGTTAGAAGCCAACTAATAGCTGAATCTTTGCTGTCTGTTTTTGACAGGAGAGCCTTCCTCTTTGGCAGCTGCAGATCCAGTGGAGCATGGCCAACCAGAGTCCTGAGGAGACAGAGGCTACCTTCAAGGTATTCCACCCAAATCCATCCTCTGAGAGTACTGCACAGGGTACCATCACTGCAACACATATCTGTGGATAGCACTTACTATTATATCTTTCTCTAATTTTACACCTTTCCATATGTGTAATTTACTATAAATGTTTTATCATCTTCCTCTTTTTTTAGTCTCTACAAATCGTAATGCTCTTACAAAAGCACATTGCACAAATGAAGCTACAATATAAAAATCTGTGTTAAGTCACGTTACCTCTCTGCTCAGTAATCTGTAAAGATAGACTTAAATGAGAGACGGCAGATAAATACTTCAAGATACAGCAGCAAAGATCTATCGCTCTTCATGCCTGCTCAGTGTTGTTGCCTCTGGAATGAGACTGTGTCTCAGACAGTTTGTTCTCCTGTTTGTTCCCAGAGAGGTCTGCTGTCTACTGTGGCAGCCGTTGCCATGGAGATGAAAGAGAGCTACCTTGATTGGTCGTTCTCCACCGGTGGCTACAAAAAAGCCAGGAAGACTTTTATAAGGTTAAAACAAATGTTTGTCTGCTCATGTTGCTTTTTAATTAAGCAATAAATAACACAAACAACTAAGTGATTTTAATGAATGCTAGATCACTGTGGTAAAAATGCAGAACAAAGTCAGGGGTTTATGTTTGTCTCTTTCATGCAGTTGTGGGTGTTAAGTTTTTATTTTCTTCTAATGTAGCTTACAGGAAATCCGTCCATTGTCCAAGGCCTTTTTTACCCAAATGATCCAGATTGAGAAGGAGCAAGTAAGTACAGAAACTCTCTGCATATAACACAATTCAATATTAACTACAACCTGATCTGAAACCTAAAGACTTAACAGATAAAAGGAGCCATTAGTGGACTTTGATATGTTTGCATAGCTGATAAGCCAAGACATTCAATAATTATGTTGTTTGCTCTTTAAGGAGACACCAAAGATCAACAGTCTGAGAGATTACTACGAGAGAGCCCTGCAGGAGTTTGGCACTTCAGATGATGGTGAGCAGAATTTAAACACATTAAAGGAACAAGAGTCAAAAGGAAAAGTAGCATTAATTCAAAATATTTATTCACAATTTGTTGTTAACCAAGTATAAAGGACTACATTCAATGTGAGAACAGCTTAACCAAAAGATGTGTTAAAGCCAAATACTTTTCAGGTTATTCAACCAGATGTTGTTTGAATCTATTCTGTAGAAAATAGTCAAAATACATTATTGGACAAATACTGGATCCCACTTAAACTACTAGTCTGGTTTCAAAGAAAAAGCTATCAAATGGGTGTGGGATGATTTCAAATGCTTTTATTTCCCTGTAGATCTGTGGCTGCAGTACATCCAGGAGGAGCTAGGGCCTCTTGGACAGCCAGAGAACTGTGGGAAGATCCACTGGAGAGCAATGAAGTTTCTAGAGGGGGAGAGTTTGGAGAGGTTCACTTCCAAATACACTCTCTTTCAGACTGGACACTTATGAACAGCCTCCCTAGAGGGCTTATCAAGCCCTGTCAGTTCAGATGATGACAGTAAATGTTCCAATAACTGTGCGCAAGTGTATCAGCCTTAAGGAGCAGTAGATTTCAGAGCAGGTGTTCCTCTTAGTTCTGTGGAAAGCTGCTGCCATGACTATACATGAACTGTTTCAACTGGAAGGACAATGCAGCAGTTTCAAGGAATTCAGCTTGCAGCTAAAAGTTGTAATATTTAAGTTTTAAATTCCAACTTGAACCCATTTTCCAGTTTCATTTATAACCGTTTGTGCTGACTGTGATACTAGTCTGATATGGGATACATATTGTGTTGTACAGATCCCCAGTTAAATTGAATTCCACATCTATTTGATAAGAAAAACTCTGTTAATAAAAGAGTGTTAAAAGCTGTCTCTAACTCAGGGTTTGTTCTTTTTATGGTCCCTCTGAGACACTGAAAACAGATGTGCACAAACACACAACTTCTTCCTTTGTTTTGATCTTTGAAGTGAATGTGAGTCACTTTAATAAAAAAAATCTTTATCCACTAAATTATTTTTCCACACAATAGTCCAATGTCTGCAGTCAGTAACAACAATTACTAGGACTCCCATCCTCCATGGCACACATTGTTATCCTTTAAAAACAAAACCATACATAGCAGCAATAGCACTACATGCTAATTGCAGCAACAACGTTTTCAGTGGCCAGCAATAAACTGCCCACAAATACTGTACCTATTTACACATTTTAAGGACACTTTGTTCAAGTTCTTGTGTTTTGTTTAAGCAGCGGCTACTACAGTAATGTAACAGTTATGAGGTACCAAAAACACTACACTGAAACTAAACATTAAATAGATAATCAACATCTATACTGACCAAATGCTATCGCATGATTTTACAATCTTTTCTCTTTTCTGACAAATGTCCATTTATGAAACTTGTGGTCTCTTGAAGGAAGTTTAGTAAAAAGAACCTTATGGACAATTTAAGAAATATAATAGGAATGGCATTTACAGTATCTATCAAAGACCTTTGAATTGTTAATGTTGCACCCTCAGCACCCTCAAATCATCACCTTCACAAACACGTCTAGTGTCAGGGGAAAGAGCTACGTATCTTTAAGAAAATGAGCGCAACATGACAACTACAAAAAAGTGGCAGGCAGAAGTTGCTGTGGCCAATAATTACTGTCAATAATGATCCCTTTCAAAAATAGGTGAATGAAGACTAAAAAATCCTTCCAGCTGAAGTCTGCATGGATGAAGCTGGTATTAGCAGTCCTCCTACTACCATGTGTACTTGGGGTTTATGATGGGGTTGGCAGAAGTACAAGTTTATATTGAGCTTCTTTTGGCTATTCATGGAATAGCAAATTGGCCAGCAGACAGATACTGCTGATATAATGGACTTTTAATGCAGGCACTGGGTATTTTAGTGTCAGATAGCTGATCAGAGGAAATGTTTTAACACATTCTAGTCAAAATCTTCAGGTTGCAAATTTTTCAATGCGATACTGAGTCACAATTTCTCATTAAAGTCTTAATGCTCAGACATTTCGATCCTGTCAGGCATTACATTTTAGGTAGATCAATTAACTATCTTGGTAGTAAAGCAATTATAATTTGTCTGAAATTTAAATGCAAAATTTAAGATACCAAACACTAGGGAAAGGATCAACATTGATAAAGAATCTATAATGGCCTTTACACACTGCCAGACACAGCAACTCCAAATAGTTCTCGTGTCTTTTCTCAAAAACAAAAATATTTAAAAAATCTTATTCACTCAGCTATTTATGGTCTTATTTTTACATGATGTATGTCAGTGCATGTACTAAGTCCCATCACCTCTCAATAATGTGTACTATACCATAAGGAAACCAGTGTCTGACCCTATTTCGTCCACCTCCCCCATGTCCACACATCCTCAGAACCTCTTGAAGAGGATGTAGGTGAAGAGCACCACAATGCCAGTGGACAGCAGTCCTATCACACACTGATGGATGGAGATGACGTTCTCCAGGGCGTGGATGCGCTCCTCCATGGCGTTGGTGTGGATGTAGTCATAGATGGAGGCCCCGATGCTCCACACAGCCCATAGAGCATCCACCAACGCTTTCATGGTGGGAGAGACCATTGAGAGGGCTGCTTGCAGCCGGGAACCGACCGCATCCGCTGCTTGTTGGCCCCCCTGCACTGCAGAGAGAGGAGAGGGTGATGTAGTGAGGAGGAAGCTTTGTGTGGGCATAGTGTTGGCCTACAAACACCAACAACACAGTAACATCTCTAAAACATGAACACAACATCTAATTCTGACAAAACTAAAACAAATTAGCAAATGTTTACAGGAGGAGTGAAACTCCTCATTAAAGCAGCAGGTAGTTCTTATGCTTCAATCTTTCTCGTACTTAATTCAATTCAGTGTGCTTTAGAAGCATGAAAGATTGATAGATAGAAAACAATGCAGCTACCTGTTGAGATGTTTAGAAATTTAGATACACATGTATTCAACTTTGTAATGCTTTGGCTAAATTATTAAACCATAGTAATTGATAAAACTCAATTAATTGACTAAATCAATTGAATAACATATGTATCTTTATATGTATATGTATATTTATAATCCGAGGTTGTGGTGGATAAAAGTAAGGCCCAGAAGTACTAACACACCTAACTTGCAAGCAATTTTAAAGGTGTTGGTTCTTAGCATAAGTGATTTTGGTAACATGTACTTGTACTTGTACTTGTACTTCACTTCATCCTCATACTTTTTACTCAGCTTGACAGTGTACTCTCTCTCTGCAGATTGGGAGTTAACTTCAACAACGCATATTCTGCTAATAAAATATGTTGCACTGTTAGTGTTAGAATAAACCCCCTATGAAGCAAAGTAGGTAAGCTCCTCCTGGCCCTGCTGCTGACTGAGGAGAAAATACAAAGGCATGACACAGTGTTGTGTTGTCAGAGTGAGTGATTGCTTGTGTTACTTGCCTGATTTAGCAACATCTACAATCTAACTTTCAAACATAAGCCTAATTTTGCCTCTCTGTATGCCTTCTTAAGTTTCTTCACATTCCTCCCTCTCTCTCTCTCTCTCTCTCTCTCTCTCTCTCTCTCTCTCTCTCTCTCTCTCTCTCTCTCTCTCTCTCTCTCTCTCTCTCTCTCTCTCTCTCTCTCTCTGCTCCAACAGTGGACTCCCACGGCATATGATGACGTCATCACAGTATTAATAAACTGAAGTAGCTCAACATGATCCTCCATTTGTTTCCAGTAAGATCACAAAACTCCAAATCTGGAGTGCAACAGGAACCTGAGTTTCTGAGCTAAAAGAGGAACAGGACGGGTTGTACTGTGAGATTAAAACGAACAGGTTTTATAGTAGGCTAAACAAGACATTTGTTGACGGACTTAAAACTCACCCACGGGTGTCAGATGTTAATGTGACGACACAGATAAAGCTGAACATCCGCCCTGCTGATGCTGCAGTGTCAAAGTATCTTGGTTTGGAGAAGCCGGGCTGTTCCTGTCAGGTGCAAAGTCGGACATAGCTCCTTGGTGTCAAATCAGTCTTAATAAACGCGTCGTTTCCGGTCAAAGTCCTGAAAATAAATCGATTTTTGAAGGCATGAACAACCTACTAAGTGTTTTAATAATAACAAGTGCACAAGCAGATAGAATTGACCGCAGGAAATAGTTAATATGACGCCGAAATGCAACATGTAAAAGGGTACAGTTGCTATTTAAATCAAGCATGAGTACTTCAGGAGCTTTTACATTAATTTATTTTGATAAGAACATGTGTTCTGGTTCCTGTTGTTTTTGTTAGCAGCTTGTCTACATGAGACAGCTGACTGGAGCCTTATAAGAGCGTCACTAGGCACTCAAAGTGGAGCATGACCTCGAGAAAGAATAGAATAGAAAACAATAGAATAGAATGGAAACTTTTAAAGCTAAAATAGGTGAAAGAATCCCAAATCAATGAAAAGAATGAGATGAAGTTTGGAGTAGTAAGATATAAAAGTTATCAGAGTTACATGAAATACCATAAATTGAAATTGTAGGAAAATGAGCAGAATACAAAAGTACATTATAGTTTAATGCTATATATGCTGTATAGCAATTCAAATCTATTCAAATGTGTTATTACAGCACAGTATCACACAAACATAATACAGAATGTACAAATAAAGAGAAACATCCATAAACACAAACACATCAACTTATTCATATGCAGGGATATACGGAAAAATAAAAGTACAATTTAAATATACAATATCAAAGTCTCATAAACATCAACGTTGAAATTTCATTATTGATCTACTTTATTTTTTATAAAGCAAGTGGGAAAAAGTGAATGGTGCGAAGAATATGAAAGATTAATTCATAGCACGGCAGTTTAGTCAAACTGCACAGGATTTTATTTGACTGGTTCAAATTCAAAAATCATATATTAACTTCAACTCATTTGTTTCGGATAGAGAACACCCCAAAGTCAAATAATAAAGAAAAATAGAAAGAAAAGAAACCCAAGTATGAGGAACAGGGAAAGTTGTATCTTTTAGCATTGCCAGACAATGCAATGGATGACAGATGGGTTAGTCACGCCGCACCTAACCTCACCTAATTTGACCTCACCTCACCTAATCATTACCTAACCTAACATAACATAACCTAATATTACATTAGATAATATTACATGACATAAGACAGACTTTGTTTATTAGCTTATACTTATCAAACTGTATGAACCACATCTTAACCATGTCTGTCACGCCCGAATTTCTCCTGCTTAGCAGCTCCACGTGACCACACTAATTGATCTATGGGAAACAAAAAAGGTATGGTTAAGGTTGTTTGTTTGCCATATGGTTGTAATGAAGTGTCGTGGCGCATCACCGCCACCAGAGGTCGCAGTGCACTAACGTGTCACATGCGAAGTGTGATGAACCTGGGCTGTATCTCGCCTCCTAAACAGCATCGATAAAAAGAGGGGAACACCTTGAGAGAGCCGCAGACGAGCCGCCCCGGAGCTGCGCGCTGAACGGGCGCGTGTGGCGCATGTGGGGAGGCTGAGACAGCACACCGCAGGAATGTGTGCAGTTATAGGCAAACAAACATTGCTTGGACAGTAGTTTGAACAGTGCTCTTGGTCGTCTTCTAAAGTCCTCTTCCAGAATAATTGGAAATACGGGGCCACAGCGCTGCGCCCCCGACGGAAACCTATAACTGGAGACGAGCCAGTGACGCGCTGAAAATAACCAGTTTACCACTTAGCACCGGTCCATTTTGGGGAGGGCCCAACACGAGGGCGCAGCACCATATATCAGCTCCTTCCAGCTGTTTGGGAATACCCTGTTCATTATATCGAGGCTGCTGCATGGTGGTAGCAACAGCAGACTCCCTTTCCTCTCCTTCTCCAATGCTGTCTCCTTCCAGAGTGGATACTGGGTGACTGGCAAGGTGCTGGGAGCGCACCGGTGTTCTCTTGGTGGGAAATGCAGAAGCTTTTTTGAGGGGAAGGAGGGTGGGAGCGGGGAGACTGGCTTGCACAAGGCGCGACACTGTTGCGTCTGTAATGGTTTTTTTTTTCTCCTAGGACAGAGGGGAAGAGATAGGCCGGGGGGCACCGGACGACTTCTTCTTAAGAGACAATTCGTTCCCCCCACCCTCCAAAGGATAATGTTGCTTAGTCTGGGATGCATGCAACACCAAGTGATCAGTATTGCTGGGGCGGCGGGGCTGCTGGATGGACGATGAAGTTGAACTTCGCTTGCAGACGCGATCTCCTACAGGCAGCCAGACACGCAGCCAGACAGTCTGCGCTCTCTTTCTTTTTACAAGAAGTCCCCACATGGCTGCGGGATGCAGACACCTGCTCTATACACAGGTAACAACAGCCAGGCAGCATCACATCTCCTCCACATAGGCTACTGACAGGAAGCAGCTCAGTGGGTATGTATCGGCGTGATCGTAGATTGAAGCTATCTTTATGTCTGGAAGGAAATTGTCGAAAAAAAGTGTAGAAATGCAGATGTTAATGTAGAATTCAGAGGCGAATGTCTAGAGTTTCCTCCAGGTAGCGTCCCCGGTGATGGGACTGATGATGGTGGTGGTGATGATGATGATGATGTGTGTGTCAGAGGCTGGGTCTTTGCGGGCAAGGTGAGTCCTCAATTTGTTCAACTGGCCTACAAAGTCCCAGTTTCCGGCTCATATGACCCCCAAGATACAGATATGACGATTCTATAACCTATTCTCTTTTGAAGGAAAGTGATGCGAATGCATGGAAGTCTCAGAGTACAAACAGACTATCGCAGTCAAATTCCTGTATATAACAGGCATAGTGAAATCCTACAAGTTAAGCTGTCACTATTGTGCTCGACAAGGTCAACAAAACCACAACTTAATTTACATAGAGTATGATATATTCATAGTATAATCATAGGAATACTTACACATACTTAAAGCAATATCAACGACATAAACGCTCAAAGTAGGCTACTTTACATTAAGGTGAAGTTACTTAATATCATAGGCCAATTACTTGCTACAGGTATTATTATAGACATATTCTTAGTTTGATTAAATTGAAAACTTAACAGACTTCAGGCATGGTACTTGAGATATTTAAAGTAATTAAAGTAAATGCAAAGGTGTGGTAACTATTCAAAAACCATCAAATTATAACCTTACTGCCTTGTAAAAGAGTGTGACAGAAAACCAGAGGTAGTTTCATTCTAATGCAACCAATACACATTTATCTCTAAAACGTGTCTGTGTGTTTCTCAGCTGGCCTCATTCTGCTGTTCACCTCCTGATTAATAGTTTTCAAAGCAAATCTTTTTTTTTTTTTGTCAGGCTTTAATTTTAAGCCCAATCAAAAATAAGCCAGAATTAAAAAGGGAATTTTATAGGAAAAATTTAGCAAATTGAATTATCTCTCTTCAAAGAGCACACATGATGAAAATTTAATCAGTAACATTACAAGCAAATGATTCACATCCTTGAATTTTCAAAAAGGAAAAAGAGCGATTCAATCCAAATTCAGCCGCATATTGTGAGCCCAAACTCTCCATTAACTAGCTGAAGTGAATAAAAACACAGTCATAAGTGCCCTTACTTTACTATGTGGAACAACTGTGTCAGGTTAAGAAGAAGTTGTTTTTAAGGCCTGTTTCTATATCTGTCCTGACCCTGCCAGACCCAACATACCTCACTAATGAATTTAGCATCCTGACACAAGATGCTTTATGTAATTAATAGAGCCAAAGGGACGTGGTGGCATCTCCATGCTGCAAGTGACACATAGGTAAGACATTCGCTGAAGCATGGGATTTTTATTTAAAAATGTAACATCACAGAAGATTGTGAGTATTATATCTTTTTAAGGTTATTAAAAGTAAAACCTAATCTTAAGTTATTTGTAGATTCTTAAAAAGAGATCAGTGTGAGGCCATTCGTTTTTATAAGCTTGTTATTTATATGTACATCTGTAATAAGTTGTTCTTAAGGAAAGATGACACTTTATCAAACATATTTAAGCTCTGATTGAATCGCTCATAAGTGCAGAGGAGAAGCTATTGCTAATTAAAACATGCTTATAGTTAAACAATTTTAATTAGGTAAAAGAGATTAGGTAAAAGTGTTCCTTGTGCACATAGAGAGGCACTCAACTATCATTACAGATTCCCTCCGTCGAAGCCCACTAAAACACAATAATACATCACAGAAAGCAGATAAAAACCACTCTGTCCAAAACCTCTCCATATATGCTGCAGGAGAGCACGAGCCAGCACGGCTATGAGAGCTGAGGGCCTAGTAAGGGAGGCTTGGTGGAATGAGCCTGGTTTGAATAAGCAGCATGGCTACGGGGAGCTCTGGGAGAGTCACCAAGTGTGCTGATTAAAGTTGTGATATTAAACAGTGCTGGCTGCTCCCGCCTGCCAAGCCTCTTTCTCTCAGTGGCATTTCACATTGTTTAAAAGGCCCGATCGGACTCATCTCGCCACTTGCTGCACAGTGTTGCTTACATCTTTTTACCCAACCCCCCCACGTGTCTCGTATTCTCTGTTTGCAGGCTTGTAGGTGTACTTTAAATAGGCTTTCACTGCATTTCCCAGGTGGATTTCTGCTCTGGGTCACTGGGTTTACTTAGTCCCAGACTTGACCGTAGCACTGACTGCATGTGTATGCAATTGTGTGCATCATATAGAAAATTCTGCTGAGGTAGAAAGCTTCACATTGTGTTTACCTCTTCTGTGAAAGCTGAACTCCTAACGAACACACGGAGCGCTCCTTCTCGGAAATTCTGCTCTGAACTCATTCAACCCCTTTTAAAAGCGTCACTGTGAAACCTAATAAAACTCTGCCATTATAAATATACAATTCATAAATACTGGAAAGCATGCACCATTTCTGTGAAATATATGACCCAGGCCCTTTTAAAAGGTCAAAATTTAAAGACACTTTGGTCACTCTTAACTTGTTGGATTTCTTTGAGCGCTACTGAACAGATACCAAAAGTTGTGCACCGAATTGTACTCGAGGAGCCAGTGAATGTTGTAGTTTGATCTCAAAAGTCTGGAATGAGACATTGAAAGATTAAGCTAGTGAGGGAGGGAAGGAGGGAGGGAAAGAGAGAGAGAGAGAGAAAGAAAGAAAAGGCAGCAAGAAAAGTGAGGGACTTTTAGGGGCAGCTGTGTTTTATTAACCCAGTCATAATGCCCCTAAAAATCCTTATTGCTCTTGCAATGGTCAACAAATCTACTGTTACAACATGCTGAAGATTTCAGAGCAGCATGGAGAGATTCATATAAAAAAACCTGACACACTACGCGGTCAGGCCACTGAAAAAATTGTGTTTATTGTTTGAAAGTTTACATTTAGAGATCTTAACCTTAGGTTATGTATGTCATGGCACTTGCTGAGTTGAATGAATGGAGGTGTGCAATCTCATGACAGCTGTCAAAGAGTAAAGTCAAAGAGTAACCTAAATCAAAAATTTCCCAACACGTTTACTGATGTAGATAAGCAAAAAGTTGTATGAGTTGACTGGGACTCTACTTGGAAACTGCCCAGACAGAATAATACCAATGTTTTCCTTCAGGAGATTTATCAACTATCATTCTATTGCTGCCTAGTGTAACATGCAGACAGAGGAGTGGATTCTCTGTGTCCTTTGGTATTTTGACTTTGCATCGGGTGCCAAGGGAGGGTGTGTAAAACACAGACTGAAAGGCAGGTAGGCAGGTAGACTGATGAATAAGATGAGCTGGCAAGCAGCAAAGACAGACAAAAACAAATTCAGAGAGTGGTAAGAAACATAGTACAGGCTGGTAGAAACACAGAGGCAGATGGGAGCATAAGACGGGTAAATAATGAGACATCTTGACAAGACAGCAGCTGTACATTGAGATATAGAAAATGGCAACCAGACCAAGGAGGAGACAGAGAGAGATGAAGGAAAAAGAGAGACATCAGTGCAGACTGATAGAAAGGGAGACATTAAGGAAAGCAGGCCGTAAAGGGCTGGGATCCAGGCCTGGGTGTGGTGAGGTGGGCTGTCGTGGCTGGAGAACGGGTGGTGTGGAGTGGAGTTCTCAATGTTGGTGAGTGAGTCATAGGAGGGAGGCTATTCTGTCGACTCTCCCTGTGGGACGGCTCCTTCTGTTGAAGGAAGGAAGGAAGATTCGTCTTCACGTTGAGAGAGAGAGAGAGAGAGAGAGAGAGAGAGAGAGAGAGAGAGAGAGAGAGAGAGAGAGAGAGAGAGAGAGACAAGGGGAGAGGGAAAGTGTGGACGATGACTCAGGGCCACGAACCACATGGTGACGGAGGAGGGAGGGAGGAATTACTCATCAGAGCATGTGGAATCTCATACGGCTATCACAGGACTGACAGCGTGCTTCCCCCATGGCTGCTGCTCAGCCGCCATGCAGCCGCCGTCACTCCCTCAGGCTCTAACCGAACACTGATCGTCCTCGCTTTCGCCAACCGAAAAACGAACAAAGCGAAGATGGAGATCAGGGTGAGCCAGGGGTCAAACTCACACAGGAGTCCTTTTTTTTCTTTTTTAATAAAATTATTTTATCAAAGCCAGGTCCCTGCCAGCCAGGGCACCTTGGGGCGTCACGAGGCACAAAAGTGAGAGAAAATTAGTTCTTTTTTTTCCTTTTAACTCTTTTTATCAAAGCTGAATCCAATCCAAAAGTGCTGAGTCACTTGGTTTCCTCCCCCAAACATCACAAACTTCAGTCACCTGGCTGTCTGCTGTTTCTTTATAACAAATGCATGTTGAAATGTTGCACCATGATCTTACAAAGCAGTTTGAATTTCAACAGATACTTGGATATGCACCCTAATAAGCATGTCTCATCTTTGTGCTCCAAGTGTCAATTGCAGAGTTTTATTTTCCCCAAATGTAGTTTGTAGAAACACCTGAGTGTTTGATGCCAGACTGGCTCAGGTACTGGTTTTATTGAGAATGAGTGGTATAATTGAGTGTAAACATTGAGGTATTTTGAAACAGGAGTTTCATCTCAGCTCTGTCGGCTCACATTTGAGTTTTAAATTACAGCAAGTCAGTACAGGTCCCATGCTCTTGCTCCGAATTCAGCAATACTGTCAAAATATTTTATTAGAGGAAAAAAAGAGATACTGAAAATAAGCTTTATGAATATGTTTCCACTGTACACAGTGAACAGAGGGTGACATTTTAAGTCCAGTAGTTTCTTTTCTCCTCTGTTGCTCGGATTACAAAACGGCCCTTTCATGGCTGCGTAGATCCGTCTTTATAGTGATGAATGTGCCACTACAGTGAGGCCCTGGATGACAAAGTTATATTGAGTGATGACAAGACAGAGAATAGAAGCGGGGGAAAGGGCCACAGGCATGACATGCACCATAGCTTTTCTTTATCTGCTGGAGACTCCGCTGCATGAACCTGCATATGTCCTTGTATTTGAGTGGTGTTGAGATGGGTGTCAACACATAGCTCAATGGTTGAGGAAGAAGCTGTTAGAATATTTCTTTGTCAGTGAACCCATTGCCCTGATCTACTTTGTATTTCTGTGTTGGTCCTATAAACTTGTGGCTAATATTATTGTAAGCCAGCAACTTTTAATGCTATTCTATAAAGAAAACAAAGGATGATGAGTCTACCATGGTGGCATGACTCAACAGGTGAAAGGGGAACGCCCATAGGCCCCCCCATCAGTGGCGGCGCAGTCCCAGATCTGTCTGTAACTGAGGTTGCCATTAGGGTGTGGGCTGACGGTGCTCCAACACCAGAAGAACCACTCAAATCCAGAGCAAACACTGCACACAAAAGCGAGAGGGTAAAAAAAAACTGGAGCAGACCTTCCCTGTGAGGATCAGCACTGCAGCCCTGTTTGAAAATCAGAATGAACCATCCTGACCTGCTTTTAGCCAATCAGCCTTTGAGTCCCAGCTTTGGTACAATGAGAGTTAACAGACAGGAGGATGATTTACCTCAAGGTAAATTAATGTGATGCTGTTGTGGATCCTCCGGAGCTGGTTTCACTGGCTATTTTAAGTTCAGGATAAGTGGAATCATAAAGTGTTAGATAATTTGAGATGTATATCTCCCTAAATTGAAACCAGTTGAACCACACAAGCTGGTTCTTATAGAGATTAGACATTATTTAATATCTACACCCAAGAATTGCAACATGTAATGTAAGTGAAGCCAACTTACTGAACCATAAAAGCTGGCATTAGCTTGCTAGTTGAAAATATATTTCTATTGAAAATGAGCTAGACTCATAGGAATGCTATTAATGATCTAAATGTTCTATCCTCTGAAGATTCCCAAACAATTTTATGCCAGTGATTAAGCTTTTGGTTGTGTTTACAGTCAAGTCAGCAAAAATAGCATGTGGTAAAGCAGCAGATTCCATTAATAATCTTGTAAAAAAAAAAGAGCAATTTATCTGCTGTGAAAAAGTTTGATGGATTAAAATATTAATGTAAATGTTCTATCAGACACAAAGAAAAAAAGCAACGTAACTTTCCTGCATAAACAGGCTATAAACTTAAGCTAGCATAATCTAACGATTTCCATGTTTTCGTATTAAGTGTGTATCCGCACAAACTGTGCCATATAGAAGGTAAAGAAAAGAGGGTGGTTGTAGAATTTGTATTGATAGATGATAAATGTTTTTGATGGTAAAAAAAAAACATATTCATGATGCATCACAGGAGCTTTTTGTCCTCAAAGGCCACTGTAGTTTCACAGGAGAAAACCTAGCAGAGCCAACTAGTTTAGTAGATCACTAGCTTAAATTATCTAGCAGTTAATATGGACTTAGTACAATTTTCATTTAGCTGTTAAAACACAGGCCTGATTCTGTCAGACTAATTGATTTGGGAAATTTGTTTACATATTCCATCTTCAAAAAATGAAACCTGGACAACTAAAATTCTTATTCAAGTTCATGAGAAGACCTAACAGTAGTATGTTACAATAGCAAACAAAATATCAAGTCTGTGTTGCCCACAATGATAATTTTACATAAACAATAGGTTGTTTGCAAGGTAAAAACTAATTCCATAGGACCCCACAGATTCAGGTAGAGGTGTAGAAGTCTCGCGCTGTTGAATAAATGAGGTCTTTAGACTCAAGGGTCAGCACTGTGTACACACACAAGTAGACTAGCCACACACTCACACAGACGCAGATCTTAAGTCCAACTTTTCACCTCTCCTTTATGCACTGTTTGCTTTCAAAAAGGAATGTCAAACTGCTCTCAGGTATTCAACTTGCCTGGGCTGCCTGCATTCAGTTCAGCTCAGTCGGCAGCTGGGTCTCATCTTCCACTGTTTGTTTTTGCGATTATGTTTGAATATACATAAGCGGAGAGCTGTTTCATACAACACTGCCATGTTGATGTTTGTATTCTGTGAAACAATTTGCAATAGTGTGAGGAGAGATGCAGAGAGGTGCCCCAGTGCCCTAGCTTGGGTTAGCCTAAATATTTGAAAAGTCATTCTTCTCCTCTCCTCTCCTCCAGCCTTTGCCAAACACAGACAGGGGCACGTTGCTCTCCAGTTATTTTCTGGCTGTTTGGGGTCAACAACGCATGCTGGCAGACCTTCCAGGCACTTTCTCTTTGCATTGCAAAATTTGTTGGAGGCTGAACTCGGCTCAGCGTTTGTGTGCCCCAGTGTTGAGTAACAATGAGCTCCGCAGGGCGATTGGCACATGTCTGTTTGATGCTGCAGATACAGTCATGCCATTGTGTGGAGTCAGCAAGTGAAATGTGTGCGTGCTCACGTGTATGTGAGGCAAACTGAGTGATTGTTTTGGCAGAGAAATCATTTGCCAAAGAACTGGATTCACTGCCAAAAAATCACCAAAGAAAACCTGCAGCAGTGAGTGTTTTATCCGCCCAACCTCTCCAGCAGTAATATAATGAAAAGGTGGCCATTTTACTCTCTCCCTACCTCTTCACTGCTCTTTTGTGCGCTAAGAGGGCCAATGGTGGGCTGTGGTAGGCCCATTTTAGTGTGGTGTTTAAAATGAAAAGACAGCAGCAGAGGTAAGCTGCTCTTTCTCCAGTCGTCTGTTACAATTGTAGTTAACACGAGGATGGAGAACATTGTAAGTTCATCTGGGGCATGGCAGAGCCGCGTGGTTACTTTCTTTTCTTCTACTAGCCGTTGTTCACTTTAAGTTCCATTGTCTGGCTCAAGCTAACATCCTCCCCTCTAGAGGACCCGGGTGCCAAGCTTGGCTCTAAGGATATCACAAAAAAAGGAAAGCCATCTTCTCCCAGAACCTTCTTCCATTACAGAAAAGAGGTTTTTGGCTTCTATCAAAGCTTTCAATGGAAGTTATTCAAGCCACTTGGAAAACATCAATTGCTGCTTCTTCTGGTCTTCATGTTGGGCAAATCATCAGTAATGGGGACAGCGTGATCCCTCCATAGTTGTTTTGTTTTTTGTTTTCAGAAGAAAGGGAGATTGTGTTGTGTATGCAACTGTTTTTATATCCTTGATACTCTAGTGTTTTATTCATCTTTCGTTGATCTGCAGAGCATATGTGCAGCTGACAGCTCTGTAAAATATCAGCATCTGTGGTGTTTTTCTAACTGTAACCTTTGCAGCTGATGTGTACATGAATAAAACGCCTGTGTGTTGAGCTTACCTTGTAATGTGCTGAAATGAAGAGCTGTTTCTTGTTGGCACCAGAGCAATAGGAGCCACATTGTGTCAGGCAGCCCCTGAGGCGACTTCAAGCTCAGCAATGTGCCTTCTTGGACCTCCCTTCCCATTCCTGGGCATCAGAACAGTTGCATAGCACCCAGTCTGACTCCAAAACCAACAGTTTAAGAAATATGTTTTACTTCTGCATCCAAACTATTCAGATGCACTTTCATGTGACTCTCATTTGGGTTGACAGTGTTTTATGTCTCTTCCTTAATGCCTCTTGTGTTTTCTTGTTATACCTGGCTGTTTTTGACTTGACTCATCTCCCTGGCATGTTCGATGGGCTATTTTGGGCAGTGTGGATGTGTGAATGTAACCAATATGCATACAATAGGACTACATGCATGAAAGGGGAAAGAATGTTTTATGTCAGATTTTAAGTCATCACTACTGCTGCAGTGAGTGATGACTTTAGTCCCCCCCCCCGATAATACTTAATCTTTATTTTTTGGCAAATACACTGATTCACTTCCTTGTAGAGCTAAAATATTTACAACTCTGGAACAATATGCAACTTCTGCAAGCAGCCTGATCACTTAGCTTGGCATAAAGACTGCAAAAGCAAAGTGCCAAGGGGTTGGACATTTACATGTCCTAAGTCTGATCTGTGAGGCTGAAATTCTGAAGAATAAAGAATGCAAGTTCTTAATTTCCAAGATTCATTTTCATTTCATGTTTTAATCCATATAGTTGATCACCCCTATATTCCATCTGCTTACACTTCCTAACTGCTAATTTTAAAAGGTAATCACATGAAAACATGCATATATATTTCTAAACATATTCCTTATATCCTACTTTTTTCTACTGTGGAGAAGGCCAAATTGAGATACCATGTGATACTACTGACAGAATACAATGAGTAATTAGTGATAGTCTAAACTGTGTTCATTACTGACATTATTGCAATCTGGTGATAGCTCTGTATGGCTTCTTTGACATTTGTAATAGCATCTTTGTTGAATGAAAACATTAAAACCTATTATTAAGCAGTTTTAAGGACTGGTTCACAGGCCAGACTAAGGTCTGTAGAATCTGATTTGGTTCAGAAGCCACCAATTGAGATTAGGTCTGGTCTAGAAAACTAAATCTGCCAACCAGCACCTCTGAACCACACTAATTAACACTGTTTAACTTGTTACAAGTATACTGACACCTTTAAGAGGGAACGCAACACTGTGATTTGTACTAATGTTTGTCTGTTCAGCTTCTGACGACCTGCTTCTCTGTGTGATCTCTCATTCTGTCAGTTTGTCTGGTGACTCCCTAAACTCTCTGTGTATTTAATTGTCAAATAGCCTCTTTTATGAATCAAGGAGAATGAAGACGTCTCAAGGCAATAATTAGGAGACAGCTGAAGAGAGAGAGAAGCAACATTTTAATGTTTCAGAGTCTTTCACCTGCTGGCAGAGCTCTCACAACACTTTCAGTCGTTTTATAAATCAATTCATTTTTTAGGGCACCAGCATAGATAACAAAAGCCGAACTTCTCTCAAGGCTGTGCTTTAGAGTGGAGCAGGGAAGGTTCAGGTCAGAGGGTGATAGAGATGTTATAGTAGACTATACATTTAGAGAACCTTAGTGATTATTATTTACATTTTCATAACCCTTAATAAGCACCAGTTTATACAACAAACCGCTCCTCCAGGAGTAATTGGCACAAATTCAACCATTTTTCATTTGTGAGTTTTCTGCTTTCTCTGAGAGATTCAGCAGCGACTGCATTTTCTCACTAATGCAGAAGTACTGATACAAGCACAGATTGCATTAAATCAAAGCCAAAATTCAACAAACTTAATTTAAAACTGTTAATTCACAGAGGATTATCAGTTCCCCTGTGCTGTGTTGGCTGCCCGAGCAGTGCATACTTTCAGACTGTGCATCACACTCAACAAGCTCTGTAACTGAAAAGTAAGCAAGCCATTTGTAACGTTACACCTAAACTCCAGCATCAACTGAAAGTCACCTCTTGATTAATGGAGCCTGTTGGCGTGGCACCTGATTTAATTTTAGTGCAGAATGCACTTTATGTTATTGTATTTGATAGCATCGAACATTTCATAGAAGGTGTCAGACAAGGAAAGATGACACCAAACACTTCTGACAAGCGGGTCTGTTTTTTGGAGTCAATGAGCCGTCCCAGATGCTGCCTTAGTTTTCTTGTACTATGACACACTATGTGGGAAAAAAATAGTATTTTGTTTGAAACGTATTTCCCCTCCCTGCGCCCAACGTCTGTCATGTTGTGCCTTTAATGTGCTGATACTGTTTCCTTAAGTTTGAAAACCATATAACCCTTTAAAATGACCCATGTGCAAACATATTGTCAGTTTTTGGCATTTTTTAAAATGTTCTTGTTCTTTTGCAAAATAAATGTAGAAGCCCAATCATGTATTCACTATACTCATTATGGGTTGAAAAAGTCCCAAACTGTCCAAATCTAGCAAGTTCTAAGAAGAACCAGCTCTAGGATGATTTATTTGAAATATAAGAAAACAAAAAAAATGTTTTCCCATGTTGTGGTGTTGCCGTCAGCCCTACAGAGTTCAAATTACTGACTGTCATCAGTGGGCATATACAGTATAGGAAGATTTTTGATGTAGCTTTGGGCATGTTCTTTGTTAGGATCTGAGGAGCAGTTTTATGATGAGCAGTGCGTATATTTCCAGCTTTTACCAAAAGCCAGGGCACTGTATTCAAGATCTTAGATCATAGTTGTGAGAATAAATAATATATTATTCCCATGGAATTTATGGTCAAATATAATATTATAGTCAATTAAATTATGCAAACCCAACAGATGCAGTCCTGCAACTCCAGCAGTGTCCTGGGATAGCCTTTAAAATTTTGATAAGACAAGTTAGACACAAATAAACCAAATGAAGTCTTAAATAAATCGGCAACTTATTACGGTTGGGGATCTCAGTTCTAAGCTCATGTTGCAAGCAATTTAGTAGACAATGACTGAATTTGAATTTTGGCAGCAAATTCTAAACCAACAGAATTTTATCTTGGTTAAGTTAAACATTAAAAAGACACATTCAGGCCGACTTGTTTAAGGCTCTGCAACACTCTGTCAGATACTTTTATCCTCAGTGTCATTTTGGGAGTCATTGCAACTTCAACCCGATCCAGCCTTGGTTGTGGAAACCTGTTGGGAGCTGTATGGAAAACTCTGGCTGGCCTCAACCAAATTAGCTTGTAACCGGCATGCTAACTGTCTTGTTCTTTGTGTGATCAGCCTGGCTCTGACTCAGAGGGATGAGCTCTAGTGTGTTGTGTTGCAGGCATCAAGATAATTAAGTGGTCACAGTCTCGGTTTCCTGGAAGTTGACTGTATTAGCTGGATTCCTCTCTGTTCTCACCTCTTCTATTAATTTCTTTCTTGTATTTCTCTTCCTGGCAACTGTCACGCAGAAAGCTTTGGAGTGGGAGTAAATAAGGGAGACATGCATGCTTAATGAGGAGGAATAAAAATGGCTTAACTTTTGTTTCTTTCTCAATGTAGCTGTGCTTAGAATGTGAAGGCAGTGGGATAACTTATTTAAGTTGTCTTTGCAGTTGAAGAAAGCAACTATGACTTTTGTGGTTATACCAGCCAGATTGTACCTGTTTAATTTCTACGAAGAAGTTGAAAACATCTGCTGACCTTTCACCTCCTGAAGTCACCTGTCACACACTAACATCTGACTATAGTTGCCAAGAGCATCAAATGAGTGCAAATGCAATACTGACAGTAATTCCTTGTCAGTGATATGCGCAGTGTCAGGAAGTATAAGGCAGAAAACTGAGAAAGACGATTAAAGAGTGGTCTTCAACTCTCAGATTTACAGCTGTGGGGTCAGCAATGGAGCTGGAGCAGAGTGGTGCAGAGCTCTCCTCCTCCTCCCTCCTGGCCTCCTTCGCCTTCCATGGTCCCACCCAATTTTTTTTTTGCTCTCTGTTACTGTATATGGGTCATACTGCGATTTCATGTACACGCTGGTAAATGTGTTCTCTGTTACAGTGAGCATATGGAAATAAGTGCTTAAACCCTTACCTTTAAGTTAATGTAGCCACACAGTAGAACAATGCAGCTTTTGAAGCAAAGGTCGGGCTTTAAACTTACTCACCCTGCAATGTAAATGAATTTAGTGTAAATAAACGTATGTGACTGAGGCCACTCTTGAAGAATCAAATCATTGGTCAGAAATCAGGTAATGTGTTTTTCCTAATGTTATAGCTTGGCTTTAATACTGTATTAAATTGAAACAGTACATCATGTCTCATGAGCTTGTTTTATGTAAAGCCTGCAAAACGTTTTTTACATCAAACCTCAAACTAAAAACTCATGTTGTAAGTAAAAAGTTCAGACAATACTGACATACTCTAAACTGCCTAGGAACCTGCGAAAGTGTACTTTGTTATGCTCCGCTTCTGCTCTTTTGACATTTGTTATCAGTGAGGATGTATGTGTGTGAACATGTGTGTGTTGATGCATGAAAAGCCTAAGTCTTAAGCAATCATTTACAGTATAGAATCCATACAGTGCACTTTGTTTCAGGGGTTTACCCATGTGCTTTAGTTCCTATACCTGATGTTAATACTTTATAAAATGAGGGAAATAATGTGTAATTATCACATCGTTGCCACAACAAACTCAATGACAGTGCTAGGTAATATTTATTCTGCTGGTATGTGATATCACTTTGCTGAAAATAAACTGTGAAAGCGAAGCAACCTGTGTGGTTTTTTTTTAGAAAAGCTGTAGAACCATCTTTGTGTTTCCCAGTCAATGCAGATCCTGCTGAATTATTTTGCATGTCGAGTTAAGTGTTTGTGTTGCCGATAGTTTACCTGCGCCTCCTCCGTGAGAAAAGTCACCACAATCCAGGCCCGAGCAGGAAGGCAGGATGTTTTTGATGAAGCAGTGGGCTTAATTTAGGTCCAAGCATTCTCAGTATCTGTCACCTAACTCCCAACGTTCTCAACACACAGCGCGGGAGGCATGTGTGAGTTGGTGCTCATGTTTATCCAGGCAGGCGGGTAATAAATTCAAGAAATGTACACCAACACTTTGCCATGCTAAGAAGACAGGAATACTTGTTAAAAAACATTCTCGTCCTCTTTTTTTTTTTTTTACTATGGGTATAAAAATAATGGCATATTTACAACCAACTATTGGAAAATGGTTTCTCTTTAAAAGTTGCTTAATATAAATTATTAATACTGGATATCAAAAATACCCCATTAACCCTGCCAAACAACCAAATCTTGTTGTTTTTTTTTCATTTTCAAAGAGTTGGCTCAGTTGTAGCTCCTGCCTGGCCACAAAAGAACCAAACAGGCGTTTGTAAAGCCAGCAAACCAGCTAAACTATAAAGCGAATGCCAACAACCTCTGCCAAAGACTTCAGCTTGCACCCACTGTTCTCTTACTGGTACTGAGACGTTTTATGCCTTCTTATTTCAATTACAGAATTGTTACGCTGGTGTGATTCTTTATTCATAAGAATGAGCAAACTATGCTGTAAATTGGCAACATACTGTTTAATGTAATTGCATGAACCTGTCCCATCTCTGTAGTATAATCTGTGTTTGATGAACACATGCACACTCTGAAAGCTGCAATGTGTTTTTTTTAAAAACCCGTAAGGGAATCTGGTGTCACTCTGACCTCGGAGCTCGTCGTCATTGGACTGTTGCATTAAATGAACGTGCTCTGACTAGTCAAGTGACTGCACTGGGATGCCGAGAGGGGAGGCGTGTGGTCGTCATGCATCCGTAACGAGTGGAAAGAAAGGAAGACCACACAGCAGCACGGTTAGATCAGGTTGTCAGAGACCATATTTAAAATCTGGGTCAGAGTCCAAAACCATAACCTCTCTCACTCACTGTGGCTCTACATTCCCTCCTCTGCACCCCATTTCTCCTTCATCTCATCCCACTCTCTGTGTTCTCCTCTTCTTCATGCAGCTTTATCTCAACCTCACACACTTTACTCATTCACACATTTTTTTTCATTCACTCCTTCTGTCTTTCTCATCTGTTCAATCATAATATGTGGCACCTGGCATGTGGTGTCCACTGAGGCAGCAGTTTGTGTTTGTAACAGAGAAAGAAACTTGGGACAATGAATATTATCACTACTTTGATAAGACAAAAAAAAGCTCTTATTAAAAAAATCCCATTATGTCCCTCAAACCTTGCGCCGTTATAAGTATATTGGTAGATTTTGAACCATTTGCTCCTCTCCCTCCACAGGACTCAAGAAAATTGGAAGCGCGTGTAAGAACCAGCCGTTTGATGCAGTGGGCGGCAGATGAATTTTAAATGTTACAATAAGTCTATTCAATTCCACTTCTTAACATTTGAGGAAAAAACAGGCACAGCTGTGGCCACCACACTTTAAAAGGATTTAAAAACAGGTACTTCTATTATATAGTGGACAAGTCAAGACAAAACGGGGCTAATGAGTTGTATCGTTAAGACATACTCAAACAGAAGGGGAATCAGGCTTGAAAGCTCATGTCTCCTTCATCATATTCATTTGGTCTAGGATCTCTTTGGCCCATCTCAGCACATCAAATGCAGTACGGTATGGAGGGAGCTTAATTTATAAAATTATTTATAAAATAAATTCAGTAAGTTCTTTAAGGATTTTTCAGTTGCCACCCTTGCTCCAATGCATAAATTAGCAGCTGTCGTAACCTCATTGCCTTTCTTTATGTGTGAATTTGCATGAATTAATCTTTCACGAAAACTGGCTAGCTGCTAACTCTTGCTTTTATACATTGAAAAATATAGGCTACATGTTAATATCTGTACTAAACATAGATTCTTGTAGTTTGTTCAAATGCCAAACATGTACTTTGACTTGAAGTTTGTCTATTTTTTCCAAGATGTATGGTAAATTAACTTATTCCCTCAAACAGACTGCATGCTTCAGGGAAGTTAAATGTTTTACAGCTTAGAAACTATTAAAGATAGAGTTTGATTTAAGGTTGAAGAGGTGCCAACCTGATGCTCATTCTCTTAGACAGACCTGGAAGCCCTGCAGCGACTATAACAGCGCTCTTGCCACCATTCATCATGGGAAGCTGGCAAAAGCTGTGCAAATCAACTGGCATAAATGTCTGAGCTTGGTTTCAGCTGGGTGGCTCCGGGAGCTAATGTGGAGCTAATGTGGCTGCCAACAATAAGACACGATGACATTGTCCTGTTTTCAAGCTGGAGGTCTCCCAGTTAGGAGCTTTCTTGAATGCCTCTTCAGTGTGACATGGAGACGGGCCCGCCAACCAGCAGCGGAGCCGAGCTGAGCTGCAGAGCTGCTTTAGAGCCCTTCTGAGACCTGCCAGAACCACAGCTTTCCCTGCCAGGGGCCTCCGCTTGCAGTCAGCGTGAGTTACAGCCCATGCTCCTGTCACACACATGCTAACACAGAACACACATACACAGAGTTTAAACATGCACTGTATGAAGGCATGTAGGCGCATGCATAAGTGGAACACATAGTTGAACAAATGTGCTCAACCATAAACTGATACACACACATGGATAGAAATAAAATCTACCGTATAGCATGCAGACAAATGTAAATGTATGCACACACATGCAAGAACACCCACATAATGGTACCCCACTAACAGGAAGTGTAGCCCCATTGGACAATTTAGTATATGAGGAAGGCTACTGTGTGCACCACACACACAAAGATATGCAAACTTAACAAGTGTGTGCCATGCCTTTGAAAATGCAGTAACTTCAGCATGTCGTCTTACAGCAGCTCAGAGTTCATTTAAGGTCAACGTACAACAGCTGCAGGATCAGCTGGATTGATTTGTCTGGGTAAACATGTAAAGTGAAGATGAGCATGTTTGCGATTAAGGGCTTAGCAGACGGTGTGTGTCAATGTGATGGGATGAGGAAGCATCAATATGTGACCCACACTGTCTAGAACAGAGTGATGGGCAGATACATGAGCCACATGTTTGTGTCTGGATGTGCGTCAGATTGCCCTTTTTTTCCATCATGGATTGTGTAGTTTATGAGGGGAAATTGATTCCTAGGGCCCTGGAAAAATATTCTGCATTGAGGACAATGAACTGTTCTTAGTGATGAGAAGTATTGGGATGATTTAAAGACGTATTTTGTACATACATATATTTCTTGAAAACTCAGTTATGGGAATTTTAATGCTTATATTGTGCAGTTAATTTTTAAAAAACCTATGATGTCATGTCTTTTCACATAAATTGAATGTAAAAATGAATTAGTAAAGGGGCAATACACAGTTTTTCTTTGTATGAGGTAAATGTTTCTGTGGCTTCATTCATACAGTGAGTTTTGGTGACTGACAACGCTGTTAACTAAGAAGAATGAATTGTATTGTATTCTATGGAACCGCAGGGCACAGGGAAAGGACCATGGTTCATGAGAGGAGATGATCACATGGATGAACGACAGTAAACCATGTGTCAGCAAATCTTCCCACAGGCATTGCAGTAGGGTCTTTGAACACTGCTAAGAACATGACTAAAGTCATTTACTGGACCTCAAGGGTCTTTAACCACTCACTGCTTCCTTTTTTTTTTTTTTTTTTTTGCTGCTACAACCTTAAATGGAAATTTAATGCAAATATTTTTTAAAAATTGTATTATTCTAAAGTCTACTGTGTTTAGGTGCTGTCTAGTTGATGTATGTTAAAATGTAGTGGCTAAATGTTTTGGAGAAGGATAGTAGCTTTGCTCAATATTAAATGTTACCAAGGTATGTTCAATTAAGGAGACAAAAAACAGTTGATTTCAACCAAGTTATCAAACTTACTTACGCATAAGTGAAGGTGTTGTATCAAGCCTTTTAATTGCAAATCATAGAAACAGCTCTTTGTGAGGTCACTTCAGTAAGCAACAGATCAAGCGTGAATTTAATCTGGGTTATGGACTCACTGAAAGCGAACTGATAAGCAAGAAAATTGGCCTCCATCTGTTGACTATTGCAAACAGCTGATTGGCATTCTGGAATACATAGCAATGCAAACCAGGCTAGGATGCGGGTGCAAAGCCACCATGTGGCTCATGATAGGATACACAACACATGGTTAGTGATAACAATAATGTCCTGATTCAGCAATACTGTGATTATCTAGGTATTGCAGGACAATCAAATAAAGATTCATCACGATATCTGATAAACTAGAAATACAAAATGTCGCTACAAGGCAAAGACCAGGATTAATGTATATGTATATTCACTGTACTTTGGTTTGATATCCCAGAAAGGAAACAATGTTAATGTTTTTAGTCAATGAATTAGATTTAAATAAATGCTTATTTAAATATTTGCTTAATGTATGCTTATTGTCTGCTTCTGCTATTTAGTGCCTGTCAACTTCTCTGGCCAATTCACTGCTCTACATTCATGTCATTAACACCACCGCAAGGTGTTAGAAAGTAGTGATGTGGTGGGTCACACTGGCAGGGAAATCTGTATAGAATGATTGTTTTAATTATGATATCAATCTTTAGAGCCAGGCTATCTATAATTATCAGCGATTGGACAGCGATACATTGATATTGAAGTTGTTTAGATTGATGAGATTCCTCAATTCATGTCAACAAGTTACCAGCATGGCTGGGCTGATGCAAGTTTATGCGATTTGTTTCCATGCAGTGGGTCAACCTCATAAAAAGTAGGCTTGCAAGATTAGCAACATTAGCTGTTAATCTCGTATTAAACTGTCAACAGATGAGTTGCATTGTGTGATGCCAGTTTTATCTCTTTGCTTTGTTTAGACTGTTGGAGTACAAAAATACATCCTTACTGGTTTGACTGCATTGCATTATGTATCAATTTAGATCCTTTCCTAATAATGTCAGTGAGTGTGATTGTAACTCCTAAGATCAGGGGAAGTTTCTGTCCATGTTTGCAAATAACTGATATTAAGAAGCCAAGACACAACATGTGTTATGTTTGGAGGAGCTCAAATTTAATAGCTTGTCTTGTTCTTTAGGCAACAAAACTAGACAATGTTCAAGTCAGACATCACATCAGCTATAAAACTTGGCCTTTCACAATGGAGCTGTTTGTGAACATGACCAGATTTTAGCACTCTCATGAGGGCTAACAACCTATGTTTTGCTGTCTTTATGATACAGCAGTGGTACATTGTTTGAGTGCATCAGAAGCTATAGAGATTGTGTCTACATTAATCCCAGAAATGTTGATGTGGTCCAGAGTTTTTAAACGAGACGTGGGCGTGGAGTAAGAGTCCCCTGGAGCAGTGTTAAGGTCTTAAAGCACTAAAAAGCCCTGACCCAGACTGACGCACCCACTCACTGAGACACAGCACCTCTTTCCAGCCAGGCATATGCTTTTCATACTTAGGCTATGCAAAGAAATGCACACTCAGAAACACACCACAAACATACCAAGAAAGATCAGGAGGATGTTACCTTGCAACAACAAACACACTTTTCTTAGATGAAGATGAGCACAAAATGTACCCAGCCATAGAAGTCGAACAAACACAGACACACAAGCGAACACATCCCCGTTGTTTTGTGTTGCTCGTCATGCAATGAGGAACACATGACTTAAATCGGGTGTGGTGCATGACCTCTTATCGGACAAAAGCGTCCCACAGAGAGAGCTGATGGGGGAGACTCATCTCCCCGCCTCTTGGCAGTCATGAGGTCTTCATCCCGTTCTCCACGCTGAGTCTCGTGGTTCAAAGACCATAAAAATGTTGGCGCCATCTTGTCAATAAATCATCTGTTTAGCCTGGAGAGAGTGGCATTAACAGGGGGGAAGGAAGTGCAAAAGACTTCTTTTCGAGGCAAGTTTAGCAAGAGAGAAGCCTCTGAATTTCATTTTGTGTTCTATAAATGTCTCACCTAGAGGGCTGAATGTGTGGTTTGCATGTCACATAGACCCATAAATTTCTACATGCTTGTGGAGAGAGGGAGAGAGAAATGCAAGTAGTACATTTGTAGCATAGGTTGTATCATGTTTTATTTCACTGTGTACTTGATTTCCTGTCGGTTGCATTAATTCAAGTCATTACACTGTCATTATAGCATCATAATCAATGTGTTAAAGTAAAAAAGCTATGTCCCCTATGGAATCAATTATAAACAGTCTCCTCATTATTGCTAAAACTACTTCATCATAAGTGAGTTTCACGGACAGTTGAAGTGAAAAACTCTGCCACTGTTGTGTAACCCAAAAAGGCTATTACCATATATTTTTATGTTGCAGGGTAAGTTTCACAGGCAGGTAGTTAAAATACTTCTGGGGTGTTAAAACAGCCAATAAAGCAAATTGTTCCACAACCAGGTCAAGGTACTTTTTTTCTTCTTTTTTTTTAAAGAAATCGTTAAAACCAAGGTCAGCAGAAAGAAATGGAAAGGAGATGAAGGTTATAACAGTTCACCACTGAACATCGTCTCAGAAACCTCCCTCTCTGATTTGTTTGATAGCTGGGAAAGTCGTGAAAAGTGTAAGCAGAGGGACGAAATCAAATTGAGTAGAAATGTGTGAGGATGTGTGTGTGCGTGTGTGTGTGTGTGTGTCTGTGTGTGTGTTTGTGTGTGTGTGTGTGTGTGTGTGTGTGTGTGTGTGTGTGTGTGTGTGTGTATAAGCAGCAGTCTCGTCACAAGGTGCCATCACTGAGAGGCGATGCCCCCAGGCAGTAGGCTGCTGCACTTCAAATCAGAGCTGTGTTCATCGGGTTCATCTGCTGTAGTGATCTGAAAAGAGCCATTTGTCTGGTTCAGTGCTGATGGCTGCATAAAAATCAAGAGACAAAAAAGGCTTTAGATGGCAGGCTCATATGTAGCATGGCTAATAGTCGGGTGAATGGAGGAACCGAAGGACAGAATGTTAAAAAATGTCTCTGTATTCCAGTGGATGCAACCCTCTTTAGTTTTTCACTCTGTGTGGAATACTCAGTGTTATACGGAAAATTAAGTAAGGTTTCAACAAAAGGTCATTCTTGGATTATGTATCATATAATTATGTGTAACAAGCTGAATAATAAAGATGCTGTTCCAAAAAATAGTAACTGTGATGTCTCTGTTTTGCTTAATATTGTTTTCACTGCACATGAAGACATAAAAGAATGTCTTGATAAAGACTGCCTACCAGAATTATAGTTATTAAAGAACAAAACTGATGTGTTTGTTTTAAACTGTCTTATTTTATGTTGGGATTATTTAGATGTCATTAAATTGACACCAGTTTCTGTTGCTGTTTTGAAACTTACTTCTGTTGTTTCCTAGTCTCTAGATCATCACTTTGTGTTGCACTTACTCTCATATTTAGGTAAATATGAAACAAAAGCATCTGCTGAATGAAGTTGTAACATTGTAAAAGTTACACGATAAGATAGCCCCAAACCTCCTGGGACTCTTGGCTAAGGTCCTTAGATACTTACAATATCTGGGTAATGTAGTTTTAAGTAAACATTACTCTAACAGTTGTATATAACATATTTATTGGGGACTACTTTCAGCTGCGGAATAATACACATTTCTTAAAGTTGGTTATTTCTTGAGTTTATGGCAGCAGGATGGAGAATTGGGAACAAACTTATATAATCAATTACAGCATTTATGTTCATGGCAGCAGAGGAACAAGTCACACACATTCATGTGTGTGTTTGAAATAGTTTTGGACAAAGACAATTCTTATTTGTAGACTCCATCTTCTGTTACTTTTTTCATACAATGCCTGTACAATGCAACCTGCTCTCAATAAATGCAGGAGGTCAACAAGTTTGATTCATCTACGTGAGTCACACCAAGCTTTAAGTTTTCCGTTTGCCATGAACAGTCACAAAACATTTCCTTTTTATATTATTCCAACCATCTGCCTTTGTTGAAAACATTGATGGAACAACTCAGGAATCGTTTACAGTATAACACACACACACACACACACACACACACACACACACACACACACACACACACACACACACACACACACACCCACACACACACCACAAATATACATATATTTGAGGCAGGACCAGGAAGCTTGTCAAGTACTTCAAGAGAGAAAGGAAGTTATCAGGCTTTAGGTGTAGTTCTATAAAACAGAGTGATTAGGTCTCCATCCTCTATGCAAAGTGACAGCTTCAGAGAAAAAAAAAGGCTGTCAACGACCTAAACTCATTTAACTCAGCCTGTCTGATGATGTGACAGCCTCACCCTCTCTCTCCCACTCTCTCTCTGTCTCACAAACACACACTCAGACAAACACACACAATCAATGAGTCAGAAATTCCACACATATAAATACTTTCTCACACAAATGTTTGATAAGCTACATCATTGTATTGGAGTTTCAGCGGTATGTAACATGCTGCGGTGTGCCAGAAAAACACTTTCACCTAAACACAAAACAAGTTTAGAGTTTTCTCAAAGACAAAGGAATGACAGAAATACTGAAATAGCAGTTTTTAATAGCAGCAGTTTTCAGTACCTTATCTGGTTTGAGTTAATGCTATGCACATTAGAAGAATCTGTGGTGTTTGTGTGAGTTCTTGAGGCACATTTTGGCAAACTACAAAATTCCTTCAAATCCTTCAACCAAGTTATTAGCTGATCGGAACAAAGAAAATTGAAAACTGCTCAGAAAACGTCACATGAAGTGTAGTTTATGGAAAACAAAGCTAATGGACCCAAGAAAGACCTCTTTGTCATGACAGGGAGAAGTGTCGCTTTGGTTTAATGTCTGTCCTTGCTACTTTGAAATTTCATTCCACAACTGAACTGTGGGAAGTCCCTTCTAATGAATGAAAAAAGGGGAAGACAAAATATTCTTTAGTCTCTTTTAAAAAACAGATAGAGTTTATTTAAACCCAAGAGATCTGAAAGCAGTTAAACTGCTTAATCACATAGCCCATTCATAAAGACTATGAGCCCAGCCCTGGAGCTGCATCTCAAGGCCTACCCACACTGCCTATGAGCCTCATCAAGGAGCTGCATCAGAAGGCCCACTTGGACAGCCTACGTTCCACACCCTGGAGCTGCATCGGAGGAACTGCTTACATGGTCCAGCGAGACCAGTCCAGGATTTGAAAACATGCAGACACGCCTTATCTGAACAGCTTTTCAGTCCGACACTGAACAGACACTCTGAGATAAAAACAGCAAAGGCAAAAAGCCAGACGAAACTCACACCTATGAACTTTAAATACAACCCCCTACTATATTCAACACACCTGCTGTTAACAATAACTAAATGTTAATACAAGGCCAAAATATCAGCAGTTACTTGTGTGTTGATGATAAATACACACAGCTGTTATCGTCTAGCGTAGCTAGTGAACAATGCTGGCAGCTCCACATGTCCAGCACAAGGGACACATTAAGAGGGATGGTAGGAGGAACTGGCCCACTTACTCTGCAGGCCAGTCCCTAGAGCATGTGTATGCATGTGTGCGTGTACTTTATGTAAAATGAACTCATCCTTTGAGTGGGATGAAAACCTTTCTGCAAGACACGAGGATTGCAACATGCCTGAAATAAAAAAAAGTGCTATATTTAATATAAATCAACACAGGGGTGGAATAGGATCCATTTTGAAGCCATTAAGCTGAAATTACATTTACTTTTCAAATACTGGATTTAATCTGTAATAAACTGCAGAAACTGAGAATAAACTTTGACATGCTCTAACAGTGTTTAAAGTAACTCAATACAATGTGGTTTCTTTCTTTTCTTATGCTAAGCACTTACATTTCACTGCAGTTCCAGCGTGATGTACGTGTGCAGAGATTTATGCTTACATTAACATACCTGTATACATGTATTTTATTGTTAATCCTAATGGATTTGAGTCAAGATAGATGCATAGTTTTCTTTATTTGCACAACAACTTATAAGAGCAGTTATCATTTTGATTACGTTGAAACTCCAATAAGGAAAAGTTTAAAAAGTCACACTATTAATTTAAAATGGCTTTAAGTTCAAACTCAGTGTGAACTTAAAGCCATTTTATAGCAATCCTGATGCTTAATAAGCTTTCAGTGCACACGTCTAGTGTTTCAGCTAGCTAAGCTACCTTAAAAGTGTCAAGCACGATGATGACTCATGCCTTTGACCAACAAATGTTTTCTTACTCACTCCCCAGCATTAGTCAAGCCCCAAAGAGGGATATGATGTTTCAGAAGCGACCAGGAAGAGATGCCACGCTTGCTCGCTGGCATGTTCCATTGCCCAACCTGTTGATCAAGCTCTCTCCCAAAGGGCCTCAATGCAAACTTCTCTGTGGGCTGTTTCTGTTAAAAGCAGCACCAAGCACAGGTGGTGTGACTGCCAACTGCCCCGAGCTGAACAGAAACAGGAATATAAAAATTTTCCAAAGCTTGGCATACTTTTGATTAAAACATGTGCAAGCTACATGAGCAAGTTGGTACACATGTAGTTGATGAAAAAATGGATGAAAGGTTGAACAAGCCATTGCCAGAGAGCAAACTTCAGCATCCATCTTGGTTTTAGCAAGAGTATGAAATCTCTGATTTCAACAGCAATCCCCATGGCCTTCAGCGACACATGACCCCAAACGCCACGCTCAGTCACTGGTATGGTTGGCTGCAAACACACACACATGCACGCACATGAACGTGTAAGCACACACAAATACAGGAGGACCCCCTGAGCACTCCCTCTTAGCAATCCCTCTCTTTTTCTGAGCAGCAGCAGACGGTTTTGCCATCTCGCTCCCAAAATAGCCACCAGTTAGCACAGCCAGGTCAGATGGTTTTGAAACATCCATGGCAAATGGCGTTAGAGTGGAGGGTCGAAGGGTGGAAACAAGTGCATGACCACCTCTTGCAGAGCTCAAGAGAAGTGGTCATGGGTGAGCCTCAAGGGGAGGTTCCTTTCACATGTGGGTGACAATGAGTGTGAGAGGAACAAAGAAGGGGTGTTAAAAAAAAAAGGTGTGTATGTACGTACGTGTAAATTTGCAAGCAAGAGCCTTTGATTCACAGCATGTTTTTATGTGGATACATTTACTTTGGATCTTGTGAAAAACAATATAACTTTCATAGTTTAAAAAAAGAGGGCTTCAGAAGACTATTGTAGAGCATAACAATTTACAAGTACAATAGAACTCAAATTTACCTCAAGTTTACTTGGTTTCCTGCATTTACATAATATTCATAAATACCCATTCTAAGTGACCTGCTTTGTATATTTTGTTCAGCTTGCATTATCACAAATGTTTCCAACACAGTTTCCTTACTTTTTATTCATCGTGTTTGTTTGTTTGTCCTCTGGGGGAACTTGGTGAACACAAATAATACATTAGAAAGAGCAAAAAAGTGAGTGAACCGGTAATTTAAGCTCACATAAGTTTATTTATTTAATTGGAAAAACAAATAAAAAAAAGAACATGACATAAATAATCCATGAACAATACATCATCCATGGACTTATTTGAAGAATCACCATTGATTGTTTTCCATCAGCAATAGCAGTGATTTAATGATGGAGACAACATCCCTCATAGTCCCCTACTACTTTCCCACAGATTACTAAATCTTATTCAGCTGCTTTTGATTGAGAGACAACTAGCTGTTGAATACACTAGAGGTGCCCAGATAAACTGGCTGGTGATCAGAATCAGTCATGATTGGTGACCAGCCAGTTCTCTCAAATATATCCGGTGCTGTGTCAATACTGTGTAAATTAGCTGCACGTTTAATTCTATGCACACAGCAACGCATATACCAACGCCACTAAATGTCCCAACTAACAGTTTTATCCAAGACCTGATTTACTGAAACACTCTGAACAATGTGCAAAACAGACTCATATGAGATAGCGATCACTCTGTGTGTGACTGTGAACAGACTCCAGTCTGCAATGAGTTTCTTACACTGCAGTGAAAGCAGAGAGTTAATAAGAGCTACACCAGGATTCAGTTACATGTTTTTTTCTCACATCTGCACTGTCAAAATGTGCACTCTCTCTCTGTTTCTTCCACTCCAACAATTCGTTAAATATTATATAACAAATTTTTGTTGAGTTATGTTGATCAACTAGGGATAAAGATATTATTAATAACGGCTGTTCAAGTATTTTTAGAACTTTACATATAAAGACACTTATAAATTATAGTATATGAATACATGAGAATACAGGAAAAAGTGGTTTCAGTCTCTGTTTGAGTGAGATTGATTTAACCTTTTGTTTTGTTTTTAAATAAAAGGATAATTAACACTTGATGTAACATAATTAAAATAAAACTCAATTTATTTTGTTCAGACATCGGAAACTATAGAACATTTTATTTGTCCTTATTCTTTTGTAAAAATTGACCATCCTTATAGGGTCAGATGGAGTGAGCAATGTGACATACTACTGTAAAGTTCTGTTCCAATTCTTGCTTTTTGGCAATGAGGGCTAAACCTAAGAGGTTGTTATTTCTAGTTAAATTATGTTCGAGGGATCTCGAGGGCTCGGATTTTGGCTGTCTCCACAGTCAGAGCTCCTGATTGGACACATTTGTCCGTGGGATTTTCTGTTATATAGACTGCAGTAATTGTAATTAATTGCAACATAAGGGTATAACTGCATATGTAAGGAACATGTAGGGTTTTACTGCTGAATGAAGCCTGATATTCTATCTGTTAATGCATCAACAGTTATAAACAAAGTTTCTAAGAAACGTAACTAAGACAACCTCCTCGTTGAAATCACTTGTGCTTTCGCAGACTAATCAGAACCATGGCACAAGTCATTAAGAACATCAACTCAGTGAAATTTCGCTGACAAATTTATAGGCAGTAGTGAGCAATCACACGCACCATCTGGTTTGACTGATGTCGTATCGAGAGTACTCTTAGCAGTGCTAGCGCTTACAATCTGTAGAAGAGTTGGCTAAAAGTTTAAACGATTGGAAACCTGGCAAAACCAGAAGACAGATCTGATCTCACCCTCCGTTTGTCTCTTTCTCGGGCAGAAATTTGGTTCATTGATTCATCAGAGAAGTAGGCCTAACATTGACAGAGCAGCCGAACATACAGTCTCCTAATGACTTAACCACATCATCTCTTTTTTTACTCTCTGCTGTTCACCCTCCTTCCATCTCTCCCTTCAGGCACCAACCGTGGCAAGAGCACGGTGAGTCACGTTGAAACAAAAAGCCCTATTGAAAACTCACATACACACACACACGTACACACAAACTCCTGATCAACTCTAACAGGCCTGCCTCTCAATGAAAACTCCTTCTCTTCTTCAGTCTCCCCCCCCCACACACACACACACACATATACACACACATACACACACACATACACACACACACACACACACACACACACACACACACACACACACACACACACACACATACACACACACATACACACACACACACACACACACACACACACACACACACACACACACACACACACACACACTCAATCTCCAGGCAGAACCAGATTACCATGGCTGCGGGGAGACCAGATCAAGCCAAACTAGTTGCTTAGCGTGGATCAAGTCACCATGCTGGTGCTGCTCCCAGAAACCATCAGGAGCCAGAGCTGCAGAGGTCTTCCCACCACACCACACAGCCTGCTGCCGGTGTGTGTGTGTGTGTGTGTGTGTGTGTGTGTGTGTGTGTGTGTGTGTGTGTGTGTGTGTGTGTGTGTGTGTGTGTGTGTATAAGAGAGCGAGAGCATGGCAGCATTAAAAAGATAAAAACCATACAGGAAAACCAAATCTATTTTGATAAGTTCCTTCCTAAAACGAGTCCTCGTTTGCCTTTTTTTTCTTTTCCACATGACACAACATCACAGTCACTGACTGGCCTTTCACAAGGCTAAATGTGCCTAGAGTTTTCAAAGTGTTTAGAAATATTGAGATAATACATTTGATATATCAAAGTTAGGCCAAAAATAAAAAGGCTGGCGAGCTGAGTGTTAAAAAAAAATCCTTTGGCATCGTTACCTTGGAAATTTTGGTTTGGGTTTTGTTCCTCTTCCTTTTTTTATATTTAGTGGTATCTGAAACAAACTGCTTTGCCCTTAAACCACCTGATATTTATGAATTTCAAAGAACATTCAGATTACCATTCACCTACTGTCATGCCAATGCTGGAGGAAATTCTCAGAAACAAGGAAAAAATCTGAACTTCAAATTTGAATTATTGTTAACAAAGAGATAACTGCAAAACATACCTAGTCCCTGGAATATTAAAAATGTCCCTTTCATTGTTATTTTTAATAGTGGTACTGAATTCTTATATTGTGAGCAGCGTTGTCATGTTAAAGCTGCTTGAGGTGAAGCCTTGTAAAGACGTACATTTTGATTATGTTTAAAGTGGGACGGGATGAAAATGCTTATGTAAAATGTAAAACCTGTACATGTCTCGATTCTTAAAGAACAAACTATGTCAGTAATTTATCTCCGGTTGTTGATTAGACCCTGCCAAACTGATGTGCTACTCAACAGGGATTTTCTGGATCCGTCTTGTAACCTGAACTGGTTTATCATGACAGCAGTATAAAACATGTTTTCTCTAGGCACTGTGCCAGTATTCACACCAGCAGTCAACATAGGAGGAATCTCACTGCAGGTCACAGAGTTTGAGTCACACTCTTCTGTGTGTGCCATGTATAGACTGTGATTATGTTTCACAAAAGGACTATTAACTGTCAGTTCTATGGCCTAATAATCTCATGATCAACTATCCCTTCACCTTTTTAAACAGTTTTCAAAGAATCCTGGTAAAAAAATTTAACAGCAACCATGGTGGGAAAAAAAACTGCGCACATGTGAGTTGGTAAGAATGTTTTCCTAACATGCAATGCATTTATGGTTTCTTGGTTTTAGACTAAACCAAAAGAAAGAGTGAGGGGTCTCTTAAAGAAATGCCTTTAGTTTGAGATCAGCTGTGCTAAATTGCCTGGAAAAGCTCCTCACTGTGCATGATTGGACATGGGGGTCATGTTCTCAGTGGAAAAGCCGGTAGATTATTCAGCACATTTGCTTTTATATTGCAAGGGGGAGGGCCGGGGGGCAGGAGTGATCCCCGAAAGAAATAGTCAACCTGTGAGATATTAAAAAATCATTCAGACACTCAACTTCCTCTCCTGACACCCATTCAAAAAGGGTGACCGTCTGTGCATGTTCTCCTGCTACCTGCTGTCTACAAAACCTACATACCAATAAAAAGCCTCTGAATTTTGACACATATACAGCAAGTATTTAAACAAGTGTTGTACATGTAAGAGCATTTTGATAGCTCACTTCTGCATTCGAAGCATGTTTGTAGTCCAGCAGTAAGTTTGCATATCATTACAAAAAGTTGAAAATATGCTGCAGATATAGTTCCTATCAGATATTGCAGTGATAGAGTTATGAGTTATTTCAGATATTTCACTCAGCTGTGGCGACACAGCCAAACTATATTTATACTGGCTGAGCCCCAGTGTATGCATAGCTTTATTCATGATCTATGTTATAAAGTTATGGACATACATAGCATACCAGTACATTTTACCTCAGAATACTTTCTTGCCTGGAGCGACAAACTTTTACTGTGTACAGTTCTTTCTTAAGAATGAAATATATATTCTCAGGAAGTGTGATTCAAGAGAATATTGGCCTAAACATGTAGTGGGAATCAAAATGTGTGTGCCAAGAGTATATTCTGATGTGATAGAGACCAGATGTTACTACAGGTTTTTTTGTCAAATAAGTTTGAAAGTCCAGGGCAGTGCTCGTGGCTCTGAATCAGATGGGTGCTGTGATCTGAAATCTAGCTGTAGAATCACAGCAGCAAACACCATCATGCCCTTGTTTTGTAGGTTAATGTTTTCAGCCTTGGGTGTCTGCAAACCAACATTTGCTTTGCTTTGTCAACTAAAGAATTTAAGACATTTATAACTGGTGCAAATTAGGTGTTGGAACTGGCTACCTAGCCTTGCAGCCAAACCCTATGTCATACGTGTTGTTGCTCTTATTGGTAACGGCCACCAGATGTATTTTGAGAACCAAATGATTTTACCTCTCGGATAATCAAATACATGCTGAGAATTCCCTTGGAAAAGTTGAATTTGCAGATCTGTGAGGCACATGCCAGGCAAGCACTCGATGAAAAGTCAGGGGATTACCAAGTTTATTATAGTGCACACGTATCAGATTACATTTTATCCATCCAATTGTTGCTGAGATGTTTTCTTCAAAACCCAAAACATGAACCTTGTTGTTGATGCCAGGAGAGAAGTCAGATGATCATCATAGTCACAAGCAATCATTGTTTTAGCGCCATTAATTTCCATACAAAATTTAATAGCACTCCATGTAACAGTTGTTGATACATTTTTGTTTGCAGACACCATGCAGGCGGACTGACACAGGCACACAGCCATCCCGAGAGCCATATCATGTGTCTCACTAAAAACACAACACAGTTTCTATCTTTCTGTGCACTGAATGAATAAACAGCATTAGCACTGCTGGAGGTCACATCCACACACAGTAATATGGCAGCACAGTGCTGTTTGAGTAGAACTGACTGTAGCGGTAAGAGAGCCTGTATGGTTGAGTACATATTCCCAACATATTTTTTAAGGCTATTGTGTTTGCTTATCTGCAGCATGAGTTGCATCATTTGGAGAACCGAACTGTACAAATGATGCAACTCCCTCCGTTTGCATGAAAAATGACGCGTCTACAGCGTCTCTTACCCTTACACACCAGGGCTGCAGGAAGGCTTTAGGTCTCTGTTAAAAAGCAAAGGCAACTGTTTTACATGCTAATGTTCTCTGAATATTTGAGGCACATTTTAATCTTTCCCTTAACTCTCAACTGGGTCCTGACCCAGATTGAGAAAAAAAAGCCTTCGGGGGACTGTGTAGACCTACAGCACGCTGCTCAGTGTGTTCAACACTGCGAGGATAGGGTGTGGTAAGAACAGGGGCCATGATGGAGAATACTAATAAGAAAGAGGAGAGCTTAGAAAGCACAGATGACTCAGTGTCATCACCCAGACTGTATCTCACATTTAAAGGGCAGGGGTGAAAACCTGTCTCCTCACACCCACTCCATCCCACCCATTCATTCATCCATCCACCCAACCATCATCCCCAGACACGGTGAGGAATAGACCAGAGGGTGGCGGACGTCACAAAACCCTATGCCAACCCAGATTCAGTACAAACCGGCACCAGCTCTCTGTGTGAGTCACAAAGGAATTTCCCTGTCACATTTCAACCAAAGACAGTTTTTGTTTTTTACTTTAACCATCAACTTCCTATTAGACATGTGTGGCCTCAAGTAATCTAGGTCAAGTGCACCAAAGCCACAAGTTTTATCTTCATCTTCAAGACACTCTTTAACCAACATTAGCAACCACCTAAATATGCATCTGCTTTCCCTGATTTTTTATGACAATGTGGTGTTTCAGTCAACAGTTCTTAACAAGGAAAATAAAAGTGTCTGTCTGAGATGATAACTTAATGGAAGTTCTTTCTACTCAAAGCTTTCGCTTCACTTCCATCTTTTCCGCAAGTCCTGTCAGACTCTAACCTCAAAGTGGATCATTAATGCCCAAGTTTTAAGACAAACCAATATTTGATTGACAAGACCTCCTTTGTTAATGTATATGTATTCTGGTATGTCTGGCGGATGGGCGAAACAGATAACCAGACGGATTCTTTTAAAGGTTTGGGCCTTTTTTTTATAATATGAGGAAGAGATCAGAGGAGAAGAGGAAGAGAGCCAAAGATGTATCACATTGTGAAACTGTGTGTATGTGTGTGTGTGTGTGTGTGTGTGTGTGTGTGTGTGTGTGTGTGTGTGTGTGTGTGTGTGTGTGTGTGTGTGTGTGTGTGTACAGGCTGAAGGGCAAAGAGTTGAGGTGTTGTTTGATGCTAGTCTCAGTGGCAGGCTTCAAACAATCTGTCACTCTGCTTCTGTCTTAGACATGCAAACACACAAACACAGATCCACCCATAGACACATACACATATGTAGCATTTGTGCACAAACACACGAACACATGCAAGCACGCACGCATGCATTACGCACACACAAACTAGGATGCAATCTTACTCTGCTTCTCCAGCTCACACAGGGAACTCTACTAGCAACCAGACCAACCCTGTGAAACCCCCTGAGCCTGCAGCATTGTGCGGCACACAAACATGCACACAATGAGGAACTCATAAGCATGCATACACAGCAGTGTCACTCCATACAAAGCATGCAACAGACAAAAAAGGCACATCAGGTGCATTAAACACAACAGTTAGCAGAAGCCTAGAAGAGCTCTGTAAAGTATTTTCATGCATTCATGCACAACTTAGCACACATACATACACTCCAAGGTTCTATGCAACAAGATAAAAAAGACAGTATATTCTTATTCTCACGTACACATATTTAAACAGGCCGGGAGGTTTTTCTCTTTCCCTTACAGGCAACTGCTTCCTTAAACAGATTTATCACTAGCGTTGCACAAGCCATTCGACTAGCACTGTTTGTGTATGTGTGTGTGTGTGTGTGTGTGTGTGTGTGTGTGTGTGTGTGTGTGTGTGTGTGTGTGTGTGTGTGTGTCATTTGCAAGACATAGTGACCAACTGGGCCTCTGTGATATATCTTGTCTTTATGTGTCAGAAGGCTGTAGGCTGGAGCTATTTTGATCAGCACAGTGGTTAGATATGTGATCAGCAGGATGATACCTTAGAACAAAGCAGATGCTATTCTAGAGAAGAAACTGTGCTGGGCCAACATACATGCCCTGAGGGATCCCCTCAACAATGCTAGCTTTTAAGCAGACATTTAACTAGCAGGATATGACTTACAGCCAACATTTTGACCTAATACAATGAGAAGTATGCCAAGAAAACTTGCTGTGTAATTAACAACATATTAAACCATCTGTGTGAAGTTAGTCCCAATCTCTTGTTTTCGGTTTTTGTCCAATTCTATATTCACAAAGTTGAACGCTCTCCAGAGAGAGGTGAATGTGACAAAGAGTTGATATCTCTGACAGCAACTATCAGGACTGTTTTGTTATGCTCTGTGAGATCTGTGCCACACAGTACAGGAGGCGAGTGATGAATAAAGAATGGAAAGTAGTAATAAAGCAGAGAGGAATAAACGTTGAACAGAGACAGAGACTACAAGATCACACAAGATGGGTCCTACAAAACTCCCTTTGCACTTATTATTCAGAGAAAGATCAAGTGCTGGATTGTTAGAGAAGCAACAGTTAGGAAGATGGAGGAATTATAGAGTAAGATAAAGAAACTAGATGAAGAGGAGGAAGGAAGAGATAGACTGGTGGATGAAGAGAAGGCTTCTCATTCACTGGAACTTGAAGTACAAAATAACACCAGTGAATATAGAGTTACCTGCATACGTGCACGTCACACAGTACTCATACTATTGCATCGCGTGTAGTTCAAATACTGTTCCTTTCGAGTAGCTCAGAGAGAAAAGTCGAGATTGGAAGCTGTTCAAGACATGAATATGCTGAGGTTACCATTTGAATGCTCTGGAGCGACGTGATGACACATAAAACCTGAACGAAGAGCCAAGTGGTCAGGCATGAAACAACAAGAATGATAAGTCACACAGAGAACCGTTGGTGAGTCACTCTGCAAAAATCAGTTCAAAGCTTCAGAGAGCCTGTGTGTTTATCAATATCAGGTTGAAATGATTTGGAAATAGTTAATTCTTTGATAATGAAGAACAGGTAGTGGACTTTTAATTATACCAAAAGTAAGAACTAAGACCTACGGTGATGCAGCTTTTTATTATCACGGCCCACACCTGTGGAACATCCTCCCTGAAGATCTGAGGGCTGCACAGAGCATCAACATTTTTAAAGGCAAACTCAAGACCTACATTTTTAGTCTCGGTTTTAACAGAGTTTTATTTTTATTCTTCATAGTATTATTTATTTATTTATTTATTTATTATCTATTTCAAATTTTAGCCACTTTTATTCTACTTTATTTATTTATGTATTTTTTATTTATTTTAAGTATAGCATCTTATGTTCTTTTAATGGTTTAATATTTTAGTGTTTTATTATCTAAGAAATGTATTTTATTTTGATGATTTTGATTTCCTGTGTTGAGTTTTAACATCTTGTTCTACCTCCAGTGTTTCCTCATCAAGATATCATGAGAGCGTTCCCTCAGTTTGTTCAGCAACTTCTTTTTATTTTTTCATTTATTTATTAAATTATTTTATTTTTATTGTTTTTAATACTATTGTTGCATATATTGTGTTCTTAACCTTAAGATTGTGGGGTGGATCAGGGCTGGGTGTGGGATCTTTTTCTTTTTCTTAATTTATTCTATTTTAAGTTGTTTTTATGTACAGCACTTTGTGTTACAATGTCATTGTATGAAAAGTGCTTTATAAATAAAGTCTGATTGATTGATTGATTGATTGATTGATTGATTGATGATATGATAGAAAATAAGAACTTCAGCAAATTGTGTTCATTATAAACCCTAAAAGAAAAAACTTCATATCGGCCTTTAACTCTTACTTTGTATAAAATTTAAATTTACTGAATCACTCATCTGATTATAATGGTTAATTTTCCCTTTCATATTGCTCTCGGTATGTCAGTCTTCTTTCTCTAAACATTCGAACAAATAAAAGAACAGTTTTCTCTTTTATATGATTTCAGAAAGGTGATAAAGCGACCATGACAAAAACATTTTCCCAACCTTGGTTTTCATGCTTTTTTTCTTTTAAACATGTTTACACTTGTGTACTTGACACTTTGCAAAAGTTAACAACGATGGTTGGATTAAAAACAAAATATATCTAATTTGAAACTTAAATAAAGGTTATACAAATAAGTGTTAAATGTACTTAAAGATAAATATTTAATCTGGGAAAGCTAGTGATATCATGGGTGTCAAAACCAGAGGGAACAGTTTAAAATATTGCTTATTGTTATACTGAAAGAAAAAATAATGATATCTGTTAAAATAAATCGTAAAAGACAATATAGTTTGAAAAACCTTTGAAGAGCAAACAAGCAAAGAGCTGTACTTTTTATATACGTCATACGTTTTTTTATATTGTACCAAAATCATTTCCATTTCAAAAGGAAAAGTTGAGTTAATGTGAGGAAACATTTAATAGTAACAGAAGTAACAATTTTATTCACGAGGCTGCCCGACAGACTGGAGAGTCTAATGCATGATTTCCAGCTCTACGATTAAAACATCTGAAGTGTTGAGAAGTTGAACAATCAATTGTAAGGAACAAAATGATTAGATTTGTTTAAACTTTTACACTTCTGTAATAGCATGATCTGGATCAAAGTCTTTTATAAAGTACCAATCAAAACCAGATACAAGATTGATTTCTTCATGAATTTGTTATGTCAGTCTAATAGGAAAGTAAATATCAAGTCAAAGCCTATTTTTCTAATAATGACAATAACAATAATGGTAATTCTAATAATAATAACAACACAATAATATAAATAATAATGCTTAAATTAAATAAATACTAAATAAAATACTGATTATTATTATTATTATTATTATTATTATTATTATTATTATTATTATTATTATTATTATTTTTATTATTCTAATTGTCATTTTAAGTAGCAGTAGTAGTATTGGTCGTATTATTAGTATTTTTATAGTATTATTATCATTGTCATTATTATTTGTAGATCACTTTAAAAATGTTAGGTTGCAAAGTGCTTTACAAAGGCAACAAATGATAAATCAGGAAGGTCAAGTGTAATGGGAACCCAAGAAATAAGTCCTATAAGAAAAGACATGAAATTTGTAAGAAGTCTAGAATACAACATTTTCTTGAAGGAAATCTAAAATTTAAATTAAAGTAAAATCAGGTACAGCTCTTTCATGAAAGTGTGTTTTCAGAAGGGACCTAAAAAAAGTCCCCTGATTCAGCAGACCTGGAACCCTTGGGGACATTGTTCTAGTGTTATGGACCCCACACAGCTGTCCTCTTAGTTTTCATTCTAGAGTTTCCAACACAAAGAAGAGCCCTGCCCGAGGATCTCAATGTGCATTTTGACTTGCTCAGTCCCAACAGGTTTGATCTGTAGCCTCGAAAAAGTCACGGGACAGCTCTGAAGGGAGTCAGGCAAATCTTAGAATAAAAGAGTGATGTGGTCATGTTTTTTTGGTCCTGGTCAAAAGTCTGGCAGCTGAGTTCTGTAAGTCTGGAGATGGTCAATAGATGTATAAAATTGAATTAATTTCAAATAATTAAATGTAGATATTTTACCACATGAGGACTTTTTTTGTTAGTCATTAAGTATAGTAACCCCTAAGATGATATTGTTTTTGTAGGCTGAGTGTCTTTTAATAAAAAAGCTGAAAGAAAAAGGAGAGTTGAAAGTGCTCACTGTGGCAGAGACTTGATAAATTCAAGACCATTAGATTGGTAACATACAGAATTAATTCCATCAAAATCTTATCAGAATATTTTTGGACTAGTTCAGAGACTCTAAATACGGCTATGATCTCTGAACTGCTTGGCAGAAGCATGCTGCCTTCAACCGGCTCCAGCACAACATCGCAACACATGAGCATGTATGACTGGCTACATTTAGAAACATAAAGCTATTCTGTCTATCTTTAATACGTTTTTCACTGTAATTGCCCCAGTTCATCTGAAATAGAATGAATAGAATCATCCAGCCAACCAGCCAAGTTCTAATAAAGGAATCTTCTGTCAGTTTCACTGTTTTCATCAGACCTCAGTTTGAGCTTGGAAGTGGGAGCAGAGCCAAGCACATTTCTCTGAGTCATCAGAAGGGGGGGAGGAGAGGGAGAGAGGGAGGAGGAGAAAGAGGAGGAGGTGGAGAAAAAGAAGAAGAGGAAGAAGAAGGGGGAGGAAAAGGAGGAGGAGAAGCAGGAGGTGGCAAGTCTGGAGTTTCCCTCTCGCTCTTGCAGTGCGAAGGCCGACACCAAGCAGCAATAAGCGAGAGCTCTATTGTTTCAGGCCCACTGGCAAAGTGAGCCTTCCTGAAACCCAGCAAACAGCTATCTCACACACACACACACACACACACACACACACACACACACACACACACACACACACACACACACACACACACACACACACACACACACACAAGGGAGACCTGCCAAAACGCTGCTCACATAGAAACCTGCCAAAATGGAAGAAAGCTGTTGTGTGAGAAGTTTACAAGGACTTTCGTAGAATCTGTTGTTTTCTTTGCCTGGCAGCATGACAAAAATACTCTCAATACGATCTTTAAAAAAGAAAAATCGAAGAGACAGAGTGGTATGCAATTTTAACTGAAACATTCAGAGCTCAAATAAAGACCCAAAACCTATAATAAATACTGACAGTTCTAAAAACAAGCAAATTGTGTGTGTGACAACCAGTAATTACCAAATAATACACTACTCCGTGTCAACAAATGACACCTTGAAGAGAATTTGTGGTCTTATTATGACACTTGTCTAAACTGCATGAATATATGTTTTCAGCCGTGGTGTGAAAGCTGCAGGGAGTATCCTGGCAGCTTTCTTATGCAGTAATGGCCTGTGGCTTGACGTGGAAAAAGGCAGTAGGAAGTGTAACATAGACAGGGAAATGGACTGTGTCGTCACATGATAGACTTTCTGAGAAGAAAATGTCTCTCCTTCTAGGAATCAGAACAGATTTGTGGAGCTGATTTCACATGAAAGGCACAACTGCTTGAAGCAGCATATCATCGGGTTGAGGTTGACAGGTTGGCATCACCTACCAGTTTCACTTCAAATGATGTATAACTGCAGGTTGTGATGTAAGACAGCATCAGTCTTGGCGGATGACTTACAGCCCTGTTTGTGTAACAACAGGTAGAGGACAGAAGAAAAGACAAATGAATGACAAGGCAGGACAAAAGGAAGCGCTGAACTATGAAGAGCAAGCCTTCATTTCTCGTCTTGAGCTCTATCCAAACACTCCGCAGGTTCTCATGTCCCGCTAGACCAGTTGGGTAGCTCCACTGTTTGTTTTCCACTCCAACGTGGGGACACATTTGGACAAGGGTGACAGCAGAGTCTATTTTCTCCACCTGGAAGCTTGGAATGGAGCGGAGGGGAAACTCAAGACTGGTTTTACCCGCTTCCTGGAAACAGTAAAGTAAGCAGGAGGCCCGCTGTCAGGGAGAAGGGTAGGGAGAGAATGTGAGGCATAGAGTTTAAGAGAGGGAGAGAGAGACCTAAACCACTGGATGACAGATTAGAATATGTGTGAATACATGAGGGGGACTGTTATGTGCGTGCCTGTGTGTGTGAAAGAGAAAATGATGGAATAGTTGGAGCACGTGCACCAGCCACGAGATGTGCTGATGCCCACAAAGATCTGTTTACAGTGAGTGCCCCTGATGACCCCCCAGAGGATGCAGGAGCCACTGCCAACACACACACACACAAACACACACCCACACATAGACACTCACATATCACCCAGGCCACATATCTCAGCAGACATGGATACAGGGTGCCTGAGGGCACCTGTTAGAAACATCCGGAAGGCTAGATTCCAGACAAAGCTTGTATCCCTGTCGTAGCTCTAACTAACCCAGCCTGGAGTTAAGTGTTAGTGGATGAGCGACACGGCAGAAAGAACGAGACTAGAGAGGCGATGCAGCCTTGCTCGCTACAACACAGCACTGAATAGCTTTCTGAAGTATTGTACGAGCGGATAAAACAAGCAAAACAAACTAGGGAAGCAATGGAGGCCAAACAGAAGTGCACGTGTGGGAGATGAAGGCAAGAGAGGACAGACAGATGACAACAGCAGAGCAAAGGTTGAAGAAAAAGGACAGAGGGAGAAGGACTCAAAGGGCGATCAGGGCATGAATCGGAGATGGGCCTAAAAGCTGTAAAAAATGGAAAAACTATAAAAACCCTCCCAACAATGGTTCCACTGTTGTAGGAAAATTGTAGCATTCTGGGAGATACGCCTATTGACTTTATTGCTGTTAAATAAGACTGAAACCGTCACATGTTTCTATGCTTAATGTGAAGCCACAGCAGAAGCTTAGTGTAGCTTAGCATTAGGACTAAAAATGAGGTTTAGTTTGTCTCGATCCTCTAAAGATCCTCTAAAGATCATTTATATCATCTTGTGAGTACACTAAACAACGAAGGAGGACTGTACTGCTTCTGCCAACAAATAAAGGGGTTTTTAAAAACAGACTTTTCTTGTTATATTTAGACCTGCGTATAGTGAAGGTCAGAGTTCCTCAGGCAGGTCTCTCCACAGAAGTTTGGAAGAGTCAAAACAGCAAATACTTCTTAAGTGTGAGATGGATACTCTCAGCAGGTTTGTACAGTATCTCAGTGCACTGGTTGGTAATAAACAGGGGTTCTTATTTATTCTGGGGTCAGGGCATCAAATGCTTTAATATGTCTGTGAAGGTTCTCAGCCATCCAGGTCATGATAATTCAAAGCTTGATCCGTAGGGCAACTGGACAGGTACAAAATCTTGAAGACATTTCACCTCTCCTCCGAAATGCTTTTATACTAATGAGTAAATTAATAGCACAATATCACAAGAAAAAGAAATATGCAGCTCTTGTAAGGCCATTAAACCAGATGTGATCTCTTTGTTTTTGTCAAGAGTCCTCCTGTCAAATTTAACAAAACTTGGAGTCTGATTGTTGATTTCTGATTAATCTGCTAAAACACCAAGACAGTAGAAAAATATAAATAACAATTTGTATCATTTAGAGGTCAGCACTGAATGTATTCTAGTAATATTTTGAGTTATGTGGTAGCAGGACAGGATGGCTGAGGCTGTTCCACCACCATCCAGTCTCTGCACATACACACTGAAGTCTGCACAGCATCATATTGGTGTCTCCGTCTGTGATTTCACATTGTGTCACAGCGTTGAGGAAGCGTGAGCAGTATGGTGTGTAAACACACAGCAGGAGCTCCACATACACACAGCGTTGTTTCAACCTGCCAGCTCTGACGCTTCACACTGTCACCGTCTTCCACTCAAGCGTCTAATACAAGGGAGGACTGGATGGCAACGAACAACCTATCTTATTCATTACTAATTATTAGGAATGCTGGCTTGTCTGGGTTGAAATGAAGAAGACTAGAGGAAATCTATTCGAATAATGCATCTAAACGGGAGCAAAAGTGACAGATGATAAAGTCAGTCCTATTATTGTCCACAATTCACTGTTGAGGTTATTTTTGTTAAAATCTATCTTGAGCTGACTTATAAATCAGTGATGTCATCACAATGTATGTTTAGGAGCTGATTCTGAAGAAGGCGCTATGGCCAACATGTCAAACAATGTTGCACATATCTTTTTTCACCCACAAGGAAATCCAGGTACAGGGAACATTTTTAAACATCCATACCCCTAGACTGTATAAATAATGGACGTAGTATCCGTGACGTCACCCATCTGTTCCTGAGTGCTGTTTTGAAGCCAATCGACGGCAGCAGCCATATTGGAAATGCCGAACTCAACCAGGCATAGTGTGACAAGACGCGGAGTTTGAGCCTCCTAGCCAACAGCTATCTGTTCTCGTCCGGGAGTCAAGTCAGTCATGTCCTTATTTGGGCAAAACTCGTAATCTTAATATCTTCTGAACCGTCACGTTAGAAAAAAATTCACCCCCCTTACAGTGTGTGCCGATAGAGAAATTATCAACATAGAGCCAAGCCGTTTTTTGAACTAGGCTGTAAACATGTTTATTAATGCTGCAAAGACTGTCTGTTTTGAATTGGTGTGTATGTGGTTTCTGGTGTTTCTGCAGCCAGCCTCAAGCGGATGCTTTATGAATTGCAGTTTGTAACACTTCCGCATGGACTTCATAGTTTGAGACCGGAGGTTTCCGCTTGATCCATACCAGTTGAGTGATTCTAAGAGTAATAAAAAGGCACCATCATAGGTTCAGGATCCAAGTGGTAACTTGAGAACCCATGACAATGTAACACTTTTATGTTTTTATCAATTAAAACAAAGGAGATTTAATATGTTAATTTCTGACTTCTAAAATCACAGATTTTGTTACTTTGGGCAAAGCCAGGCAAGCTCTCCACTATACTTGAGTGTATCATGCCAGTGGTCTCAATAATATGAAAAGGATAGATTTAAGAATGTTGAAACTTTTCTAATCCGTTTCTTTGCAAGAGGGTAGGCACAGCAGGCTAGCTGTTTCCACCTGTTTCCAGTCTTTGAGCTAGGCTAAGCTAAGCAAGTTCTGTGGCTCAATATTAAAGCACAGACCTGAGGGTGGTATAAATCTTCTCAGCCAGGGAAAAAAGCAAAGAAGCTTATGTCCTTAAATGTTGAACTATTCCTTTAAATCCTCACCTCCCTCTTCCTCCTCCTCTTATTCCACAGATCAGCCCTGCTGTGCTTTTCACATTTGCACCTGATAGCCAGGTTTTAAGCCTGCCTGCTACATTTCAGCGATGGACCCTCTTGACACACATGGACGTGTACGCCTGCTGACTCACCAACCTGCTTGTCTGTCACTGTGATTAAGTGTGATCAATGCTGAGCCACAACCATTTCTGTGCTAATGTACGATAATAAGACCTGCACTAAAAGAAAGCTGGCTGTGATAAATAAGGCTGCTGAGACAAAAGGAAACTTAATGCGGGCTCTGAATCACAGGGCAGTGCTTTGATGCTATATAATGAACAAGGTTAAGGTCCAGGGTGTTTATATGGAGGCACACCAAAGTACACAGAAAAAACAGAGTGTAACTGTGTCCTTATAAGTGTGTATACAGCACTGTGTAAATATATGAGTGTATGGGAGCAAAGAACCTGTCTGTGAGTGTGACCACAGGGACCGAAAGAAATAAAGAGAGAGAAAGTGGGACAGACAGCAGCGACACAAGCTCTTAACTCCCTCCTCTTCCCTCCTGCTTCATCCTCCCCTCGTCCTCCTCTCTCGTCTGCCACCAAGGGGAAGCGAAGGAGGTCACCCACTCCTACAAGCACTCAATCAACCTGCCGGCGACCTTGCTCGTCCCGGATACAGTGCCCGCTCCCTCTGTTTATCTGCTGCCATCCTGCTGCCATCTCACTGCAGCCGCTGCCAGCTGATGCCGCCATCAGCGCAGAGGTGCCGTTCCACCAGATGCCCGCTTTTCTGCCAGCGTCGTGCCAAGTTTTAGAGGCAGACAGCTCTGTTTAACATCAGTGTAAAGTGAAAGGAGAAGTCTATGACAGGGAACATACCCAGGTTAATTAGTATGTGGGGGATCCTTTCTCTCTGTATTTGCATGTTGGAGGGCTTCTGGACATGGATTCATTCAAACTACAGGATGATTTCAGAAAGTGGACATTTGCCAAAGCAAAATGAACAGAATGAGCAAGAGCTGATCCTGAACGTTGTTGTGCATAATTCAATGCATATTAAGAATCATTCAGGAAAATCTGAAAATAACAGACACAGCTAGTTATTGATAACCTTAACAGAAATGTGCTGGGCTGTATCAGAAAATTAACTTTAAATTAAAGTATTTATCAAAATAAGTGCTGTAACTTACACTTGTCATAACTGATCAACATGACTTTCCTGATGATCAATTAATTGAATGGTATTTAGATACCAAAAACAAAACGATGAAATGTGAAATCTTTTATGTTTTTGATCAGATTTTTTGTGAACCAATTTAAAAAATATGTAAAACAGAGTAGCAGAATCTCCAAATAACTGAGAAAAAATAAGAAATTAGTGTTTCATATTTTCACTTATATTCATATTCAAAAAAATCTATCAATTTTGTGTTGATAAACATTCTTTGTATCAGGTCTAATCAGAAAACAACAAGTGCGGCTACAATAAGCTGACAAGAGTAAAAATGGCGTCACCTATGTGGAAGTTTTTCCCTTTTTTCGAGGATAACCCGACTGCACTTTGGAAAACTTGAGCTGCAAGTATTCCAATGGGAGGAAAAATTTGTCATCTGAAAGTCAAAAGTCATCTGAAAAGTCATCATAGAAACAATGATATACTGAAAAAAATGTGCTGTAGCTAGCATTAGCCAATAAAACAGTGAGCGCCAGAGTGTCAATTTGAGAACTGCAAAAGGTTTACCAGAGCTAAAGAAATTACTGACAGTAACAGAACTTGATGACCCACCTTTTCCCCAGTAGAAGGCCAAGGATTTCACCAGCTAATGGAGTATTTGGAACAGCATCATGAGTCCCTTTTACTTGAAGGCAAATCCCTACCTGCTCAGTATGATGAGATCTCTACATGCATTCACAGTCTGACATAAGTGACATACATTTTACCATGGACTTCTGTTGTAAGTGTCCATGCTCAGTGTCTGGATAAAAACTAAAACCTGAAAAAGACATTACTGCTTGCACAGGAGTACTCTGGTTCGCTGTAAAAAGATAAATAGATAAATAGAGAAGAGTGAGAACTTTATTTTTGGTGTTAACAAAGGTATTTCAGTTAGAATTAGTAAGTATAAATAATTTATTAGTTTGCATTTTGTAAAATGTGAAACAAATGTTGGTCTACTTGTCAGTATTGGCCATCAGGAGCAGGTTATTATTGGTTATTTGTATCAACTCAAAAATCCAGTGTTCTTACCCTAGACTGTATAAATAATGTATGTAGTATCCGTGACGTCACCCATCTGATCCTGAGCGATGTTTTGAAGCCAATCGTTGGCGGGAGCCATATTGGTAAAGCTGAATTCAACCAATCTTAGTGTGATGTAAAATGGCAGGGTTTGAGCCTCCTGGCCAACAGCTGTGTTCCCGCCTGTCAATCAAGTCAGTCATAATAATAATAATATTTAATACATTTTATTTATAAAAGTGCTTAAAAAGTTTCTCAAAGACACTTCACACAAAAAAAATTATACAATAGATAAACAAAGGAAAGCAAAGCAAAAAGAAAAAAAGTAAATATCAATCAATTATATGTTAAAAGCCTTTCTAAATAGGAGGGTTTTGAGTCCGGATTTGAATGTGGTGAGTGAGGGAGAGAGTCTGAGGTGTTGGGGGAGAGAGTTCCAGAGGGTGGGGGCAGCGACAGAGAAGGCCCTGTCCCCTGAGGACAAGAAGTCATGTCCTTAAATTGGCAAAACTGGTAATCTTAATATCTTGTGAACCGTCACGTTAGAAAAAAATTCCTCCCTAGTACAGTGTGTGCCGACAGAGAAATTAGCTGTGTAGACCCAAGCCATTTTTTGAACCAGGCTATAAACATGTTTATTATTGCTGCAGAGATCGTCTTTCTTGAATTGGTGTCTGTGTGGTTTCCGGTGTTTCTGCAGCCAGCCTCAAGCGGATTCTTGATGAATTGCAGTTTCTAACACTTCTGCATGGGCTTCATATTTTGAGACCGGAGGTTGCCGCTTGGTGCATCCCTATAAAAAATAGTACTACAAATTTTCCAAAGCAAATTCTTTTCAGAAAATAAAAATTATATAAATAATCAAAGTAGTATGCTTTATTTTTAAATTATTTAAATTAATCTGAAAAAAAGACGGTCCTGAAAAGGAGTAACAAAACAAACGTATGTGATGTGACAGCAGCTTCTGATTTCCCTGAATGTGATTGACATGTCATGAGCTTCACATTTAAGTCTTACCACAAAATCCTGGCAGCTTCCCAACACAGCAGACTTCTAAAAACAAGCTGCCATGTAGGATTCTGCATGGCATTGCTACATGGAAGGTGCCGCTTATCAACTCTTAGAATTGTTTTTTTTTTACGAGCTAATTCCCACACTGCAACCTAACTTCAACTTAACTTAAGACCAATAAGCAAGAGCTGTTGTTCAGCGTAACTAAAGGGGAGTTACACAACTACTGTAATATCATTATGTCAGACTCGTATAACAAGACAATTACCCGATACTGTACAGAAGGAATAAACAGCTGAGCTCCACCACAGCTAGTACTAGGGTGAAAATTATCACACAGCACTGCAGATCTCTCTATCAGCTGTGACAGTCCGGTCACATTCCTTTGTTATGTGCTGTCCGATCGGTCTTCCCCTACGGAAAGTTAGTTATTACTGTGGATACAGCTGCAAAGATGGCTCCGCTGACCGCAGCTACAAAAGGCATGGAAAGACAACACGGGCCGAGACAGACCGGGGAGGAGGGAGGGCGGAAAAAAAGGTTGGGTTTTTCTGAATGGATGGCAGGAGGGCTGAAGAACCTGAAACTTAGCCGTGCATTAGCCTGTTTGTATATTTAGTGTGTGTGTGTGTGAGTGAGAAAAGGGAGAGGCAGACAGAGACAGGAAAGAGAATGTAATTCATCTCTAAAAGGGCAAGGATTCCTGGATGATGTATGGTGAGCAGAGTGCGAGTCTGGGTTTGTATTGTAGAAATTTTGGCGTGGGAGGTGTGAGCTAGCTAGCTACATCTCCTCTTATCGCTCCATGGAGCAATGTGGAGAATGAGGATTCTAGGCTCTGCCCTGCTGATCAAAGACACACAGAGAGGCTGATACAAAATCCTCACATTCCCCCCTCCTTCTGGCCTGTCTTCCTACTCTCCAAGCTCTTTCATTCACACACATGGAGAATCACATCTTGAGGAGACAGCATGTCACCTAATTTTACGAGCAAATGCTCTGCTCAGAATACAGAGAATGAAGTTAAGCTAAGCTAAGTTAGACAATTTAATGACGTAGTATTAATATGTTTATTTTTATTGGCTCTATTTATTTTATTGATAATGAGTTACTTGTATGGTCATGGACCAGTTTCTAGAGTTTTGAAAGTGAAATGTTCCATTCTTGCCTGTTTCAGGTTTTCAGCAGCTCAACAGTTCAGTGTCTCCCATGGTTTCAATGGGTAATAAGTTGGGACTGCAGGTAGTCCAGTTTAGCACCAAGACTCTCTGACTTCAGAGCTATGCAGTTGTAATACTTGCAGAATGTGGTTTGGCTTTGTCTTGCTTATATGCAAAATCTTCCATGAAAAAAGCATTGTCTGTGTGGCAGCATATGTTCCATATCCAAAACTTGTATATATTGTTCATCATTAAATCTGCCTTCACAGATGTGTAAGCTATTCATGCGATGGGCATTTCTGCATCCCCATACCATAGAGGTGGGTGATATACCGGTTTCAATACTTTCGCTGGTGTCACGTTTTGGAATAACAAGGATTTACTGTTGCAATAAACACCAGTTTAAAAACAGGTTTTGTTTTAGTATGTACAGGCTTCAACTTCGGTGCACACAAAACAGAGATTTACTTTCCCTAACACAGATGTAAAAAAGTAGTGGAACAAAGGGATTTGTGACTGACAAATCAGTGTTTCAGTGTTTACAATGAAAGACAATTTTGGCACAGTGATCAGGTAAGCTTGAGCTCCTTTCTCGCCATTTTGATGTCGGCAGATAAGAGCACTTTATGGATTTCCATCTCTAGGTCTGTACACTTGAATTTTTAATTTTAAGGTCATATTGCCTACCCCTACCATAACATCACAAATGCTGACTTTTGGACTGTGTGCTGATAACAAGCTATGGTCTCTTAAAAGAAGATGTATCAGTCATTCCCAAAAAGAATGTCAAATTTTTATTCTTCAGACCACAGGATAGTCTTTCACTTCACCTCAGTCCATCTTAAATTGGCTTGGACAAAGTGAATTCACCGGCGTTTCTGGATCATGTTTAAATAAGTCAGTTTTAACTTGCATTTGTGGATTCTGTGACAAACTGTGTCCACAAACAATCATGTTTGGAAGTTATTTTGAGCCCATGCAGTGATTTCCACTACAGAGTCATGTCTGTTATCAGTGCAGTCCCAACTGAGGTCTTAAATATTGGGGCCATCCAGTATTCCTCCAGATGCTCTGAATCCTTTTATGATATAGTTAATGATGTTGATGATGAAATCCCAATATTCTTTTCAATTTTACACAGAGGGACAATATTCTGAAATTGTTTAACTATTGGCTCTCACATTCTCTCTGTATGAGCCTCTCTGGAATGCCCTTTTTATACCCAGTCATTTTACAAACCTTCAACCTTAGATGTTCCCCAGTTGCTATCTTTATTATCTTTGTTTTTGTTGCATTAAACAATATTTTCAGGGTTTTGTTGTTCCTAACCCAACTTTTTTAAAAATGTGTTGCTTGAAATGAAATTCTAAATAAGCATTTTCATAAAATAATAACCATTTCAATATCAATATTACATATGTTGTCTTTGCACTATTTTCAATCAAATATAGGGTTAAAATGATTAGCAAATAATCCAAATCAGTTTCTATCAACATTTGACACAGCATCCCTACTTTTTGGAAATTCAGGTTCTGCAAATGAGCTGTATATTTGTAACTCTCAATACAGTACTCTAAATTGCAGACTCAGGAGTCTGACATTACATGACTGCATGTGTGTGTGTGTGAGGGTGTAAGCGAGACAGTGTGTGTGTTTTTGTGCTTATGAAGTCCCCATAGAATCCCAGCTCTGCTCCCCAGACCAACACTACATCTGTGTTAATTTAATAAAGAAACAGCAGCAAAATGAAAGCCTCTTAATAAGAAGCACGTCTCTTCTCTGTCTCAACATCTCTTGTCTCACTACTTCTTTCACTCTGCTTTTCCACCTCCCTATCTGCTCCCTTCATCACCTCCCTCTGTTCTCCCTTAATGCACATCTCTCTCCATGTGTTCATTTCTTCCCAGCCTCTCACTCATGTCTCTACCCACCCTCTCTTACAGTATGTGCATCTTCCTTATTCCTATTTCTCCATTTATCTCTCCTTTCATCTGTCACAGCCTCCTCCTCCTTCTCATTTCTCCCACCCTCCCTCCATGTCTCCTCTCTTGCATGCAAGTGGTGGGTCCTTGTTATCCAGCACCTTACCAGACATCCCTCGGCTGGAAAGCCAGACACCAGACAGCCAGACAGACAACCGCATAGACGGGACTACAAAAGAATGACCAGAAAGGGGAAAGATTGACAGCCCAGCACCTGACAGGCAGGAGGAAAAAGCAAAAAGATGTAGCTGGACAGAAGAGAGGCAGCACTGAGACGCCCAAGCGAGTAGTCTGACAGGAAGACAGAGAGGCTGTCAGTAAGTGACTGCTGAACAGGTGGGAAGGCAGGCGATCAGGAGGCAGACAGGTAGGCAGAGCAACCAGACAAGCGGGTCGTCACAGGCCGATACGTAGCAGCCAGCCGTGCTACGAGCACAGCATCCAAACAGGCCACAGGGTCAGTAGCTGTGCAGCTGACAAACACTGCCTCTGTCTGGGCCTGGCATGTCACTACAAGCATCATGTGATAACCTGCATGGAGGCGGATAACCCTTTAATTGCTTAGGGTTCAGGAAAAGACTGAAAAATGGATGTTACTCTTTCAACCTAAATAGTGGAGAAGAGTATAAAATAGTACATCTTTAGGTCGATATAGAAGTTAACGTATATAAAACATTAACAAACGTCAGTAGGAAATTTGCTACTTAAATTTTAGACTCTTCATTTTGTAAAACTTGGTCAAAAAGGCTTTTCTTTTTACCACCAACAAATTGTCATTTGTTATGTTTTTGAGCCCAGGTACCAAAATCAGAGCAGTTCAGCTTTTGAACTGTGAATATATGCGCTTCTTCTTTTATAATGGTTAAGTAAATACTTTTTGTTGTTGGGCAGTTTGTTCCAAATATAATGGACTTAGTTATATATTTTCTCCTTCCATGCCTGAGTTAATCTCATATTAAACATTCTGTTATATTTCCACCTCGTGTTATTATACATGAGATGGTTCTGATCAGAGGCAGATGTGAGAGCCAAATAACTGCACTGTCTATGTCTCTATAATTCAATGCAGGAGTGATTTCTGTCAGGCAAATGTATTTCCTTTACTGTGCCTTAATAAAAGCCATCATGTTACAGCAAGAATGTCTGAGGAATTGCAAAACAATGACATTCAGGAAGTGAATTTACCAGACGCAGGCTTGTAGGACTGGTGCAGTGCTCCAGTTTCACCATATGGTGAAGATTTCACTCCAGGCAAACGCCCTCTGATTCCAATCACTCTGACTCAGCAGAATCTGTCACCCTTCCTCTGTTCACCAGATGTGGCAACGGTTTCTGTCTTTCTAAAACATAAACAACCAATAAAGTGGCTCAGGGTCGAGGCCCAGAGATGATTTTGTGAAAGCAGACCTAGTTGGCCGAACTGACAGGAGCATTGCAGCTCCTTATTGTTTCATCACAAGGTTGAGAAACAGCTTGGCCATCAGGCGATTGTAGCCTTTACAGTCCCTGCTGCCAGCTACTCCACAGGCTGTTTTTTTTTTTTCCCTCGATGGTCTGTCACCCAGATCTCTACACCCTGGCTGTCTTCCTACTGGGTCGGGTCACATTGACAGGAAACCTTCATAAACCTCCTTAAAGAACCTCAGAGAAATCAATGTGTTCACATCCTCACAGCATAAAACAAGCCATTAAATGCCATCCAACATTTCCAGTTAGGAGAAGTTAAAGTGCAATGGAGTCGTTAAATTTAACACTGCCAAATTTTTGTGTAAAAATCCTGAATTAAAGAATACTGGCAAGGATCTGGTCTGACGGAGGCAAATCTTTGAAAAGGGCCTTTTAGTTTCCATCTTTTACCAATTTTCACCAGTGGACTGCAGATAATTGTTTTCAAATTTACCAGAATCCCTGCTCCCCAAACAGCCAATTTATTTAGGTTTTCGTGATGGTTAGCTCTGGCTGTGGTTAGCTAACCACAGGCATCTTCCTCAACTTGCCAGCACAGCATCACAAGATCAATGTAGGGAAGGCGCAGAACAAGACCGGACACACTGAAAAGAGAGGGAAAAACCATGACTGAATGTGAGTCACAGAGGAGAAATGGAGATCTAAGTGTCCCCGTCTGAACAGGGAGTAAAATTTCTCATACGCTGCAGGAGGTCAGTAAAGATGGAGAACGGGAACAGGAACTTTTTGGTACAGCACATTTTTCTTGCTGTTTCTATGTAAGTATGTGAAGGAACAAAGGAATGTCTTTTGTGGTCATTTCCTCTCAATGTTGGCCTAATTAAACCCTGCAGTCTTTCTGCTGAGAACTGATGCATCTTGTTAAGAATTAAAGAAGTACAGAACTTGAGTGCTGAATAGCTCTGGCTAAAGTGAGAGACTTTGTGGGAAGATTAGGAGGCGGTTTCTATTATGAATGTGATACTTCTAATGTTAAATCCATCTATTGTTGAGGCCATGAATTCTGCAGCTTTTCAGGCATCAGATTTCTTGACTTTATGGGGTGTTTGTGACCATGCCCTGTTTTATTCTTTCAAAACTGGAATAACATTTGAGACCTGCCTAAAACAAAATATCAGTTATATGAATATTTATCAATAACTGATCAATTAAAGCTCCTGTGAGGAGCTTTTTTAGCAGGTTGTTAATCAAATCGTAAACTATCTAGAGAGGACAGATAGCACACCTTATGAAAGAACCTAGGGACAAATAGATGGCCCTCTGAGATACCCACCTTAATATTAAATGCTGGAATACTAGACTGTGATGTAGCACAGAACACTCCACATCTAAAAATCCTGTCATAGAAAAATAACTACTTTGCTTAATCAATTAATTTATTATATCTTATTTTACATATTATTGTCATGAATAATAATAATAATAATAATAATAATAATAATAATAATAATAATAATTACTATTATTATTTCTTTCTCATAACTCTCATTTCTATATTTTTTATTTGAGAGACCACCTGTGTGTGGATGCAAGATGTGTTTAGTTCTTTATGTCCTTTATTATTGTATCTTAGATTTTGTTTTTGTTCTGTACTGCATTTGTGCACAGAGACATGTGTTGATATATGTGTATAAATGTATATGTCTAAAGTTGTTGTTAAAATCAATAAAAACAATATTAGAAAAAACAAACGAGTGTTACCAAAAAGAGTGACTATTTCTTTATTGTTATTTTTGTCTGAAACCATTGGTGGGGGGTGGGTGTCAAACTGCTGATACAGCCCTCTTTTTAAAGTCCCATGGCACATATTCTCAACAAATGATACATTTGAATGTAAAAAGAAGATGACAGCATCAGCACAGACCAAAGGTAACTAAACAGGAGCTTTAAAGCACTTCACCTGTGGTTTCAAATGAGCCAGCTTGTTTGAGAATCTCATCAGAAAAGTTTAGAATTTTTATATTACAGTAATTTAAGGCAATCTTATTGAAAAGCCATGACATTAAGAGAACATTCAGCTGTATATAAGTGGATATGTTGTTTTTTTCTTACTGTCACCAATTCCTATGAAAATACCAAAATAAAGTACTTCTTTGTGTGTCTCTCAGTATTTGCCGAGTGACACGGTGACTGTTCCCCATTTCTCCTATTTTCAACCATTTTCAAAAAGATTCAAAATATGTAGTACCTTTAAAAAAGGCTCTGAAATTATCTGAAAATGTAGTTGTAAGCAAACATTACTTAAACAGACTTTTCGGCTTTCTTTTCATCAGAGACTAAATAAAAAAGTGGATAAATAAACATTTTGTTCTTTGTTTTTACAGTGGTAGTATGGAGACAGAACCTGCCGAAGAAACAGAAGATTGTTTTTTTGTTGCCCTGATATTATCTTACATTAAACTAAATACACTGTATCATATCGTGTGTATAATTTGTCACTCGAGTTGAACATAGTCCCCACATGTACCTTCACTTAGGTCGACTATTTGGCTGCAACTTAAGCGTAATGAACGGGAAAGATTAGCATTTTAGGACAGCTGGAATAACTGTGATTTCAGTGACAAATGTTCATCTGTTTGCTTTGGTCAGCTGAAGGAGGGTGAACCGACCACAATATTCCTTCCTGTCTCCTTCTGGGTGTCTTCCTGTGCCAGGCTAACAAACCATTACATTGCCAGATCAATCAGACACGTTGAATGCTAAATGAATAGTCACACTGGAAAGAGATGAAATAAGTGGTGGTGATTCACTTCCGAGAAATGTGGCACTTAAGGCCTGAAACAGATTCTTCTTCCAGCACTGGAAAATATAACTTGTATTAGAATTTGAGTTTATCTGGCTATCAATACAACAAATAACAGTGTGCTGCTAATCCAAATGTGCATGCGCCTCTCTAATGTACTCAACTTCAATTAGAACAGGAGCTAAATGAGCTAAGCTTGACCCCTAGTATTACTGCAGGGTGGACGTAGGAGGGCAGTCAGTACAGACCTCCAGCACGTCTGCTTATTTGTCCAAACACAGGATGTGGAAAAAAGCTCCACTGAGACATATAGGGGCATTAATCACTCACCAGGATTACAACATGTATGAGACACAGTTTCTTAACTCTGATACCACCCCCACAAAATTATAATGCAGAAATTTAACAGCTTACTGCAGACTTCATTGGGAAATCCACCCTACAGCAAAAGCACATTTATTTTTGTTTAAATGATACTGGTTTATTCAGCATTTGTGAATTTGAAGCAAGCTTTTTCAAAGCTGGAAGTGAGGAAAGCACAAGCAGAGCTGTTTTGACAACAATGAATAACAGATGGGTTTTTGTCAACAGATTGATAGCGTTGAGAAACTTCCAATGAGCAAACAGGCACATTTTTTTATTGAATGCCATCTACTTTTTAAACAAAAGAGTTCACATGGAAGAGAAAACAGTGACAGTGCAGCATTTCCGGTCGAAAAAAAGCAGCTAGAGAGTCAATATTTTTCTGATTACTGGAATTTGGAGAGAGTTATGCATACTCACAAATATTTATTAAACTGTCTCAGATCAAACAAATAACATATGGGAATTCTGCTCTGGAGTGCATTTTTATCGTAGGGCAAGTTGAGTTCGCAAAGAATGATCATCGGTTCAGTAAATTAACAATGACATTACATTTGGGTCAGCTTCCTGAAAAAACTGATGCTTCAAACAAAAAAAGAGAGACAAACTAAGAGCGCCATTCATTCATTCTGAACCAAACACTCTGCCAAAGAGAGACTAGTGTGAGATCCAAGATGGCAGCTACCAGCTGCTAGATTGTACAGACAGTATTTTCTTTTCTCTTCTATGAAATAGCACCTTCTTTTTTAAAATGGATAACAATAAGTGACAGATCTGGATAGCCTTGAGGAATGAGAGAATTTCACCTCAACCACATATCCTGTGCAGGGGTTATGGGGTTCAAATCTATACAGACAGACACATAGACAGGCGCATTTACATTCATCCTCACATTCTTTCAGTGTAACAGTTTTCAGTTCACCTAACCCACTTCAAGAAAACCTGCCAGAAACACTGCAAACACTCAATTGTTCACATACAAACCCAAATCCATAGAAGTTGGGATGCTGTGTAAATGTTGATGAAAGTCTATTTTGACGCTTTACAAATCATTTAATTCTAAATAGAAAATATCATAATGTTGAAACTTTAAAAAAAAAAATACAATTTAGGAAAAATAGATGTTAATTTCAAATTTGACGTCAGCATTATGTTTTTAAAAAGTTGGGGAAGGGGCATGTTTATCCTCGTGCCATATCACCTCTTCTTTTAACACCATTCTGTAAATGTTTGGGAACCAAAGAGACCCGTTTCTTGATTTTTGTAAAGTGGAGGTGAAATTTTTGGGAGCTCAACAGATCGGGGTCTCCTTTGTCATATTTTTCATTCATGATGTGCCAAATGTTTTCAGCTGGTGACGAATCAGGACTGCTAGCAGGCAAGTTCAGCAGCGGAACTCTTTTACTATGAAGCCATGTTGCTTAAATATGTAATGTCTTTCCTGAACAAGGCATTATCTGGATGGCAGCATATGTTGCTCCAAGCCTGTAAATAAAACATAATTAGTGGTGCCCTTCCAGATGTGTAAGCTACCCATGCCATGGGCACTTATGCACCCCCTACCATCACGAATGCTGGCTTTTGAACTGTTTGATGATAACAAGCTCTGTGGTGCCCCCCATCTTTCGAATTGAGGAATTGGTTTGTCAAACCGCAGGACAGTGTTTCACTTCCCCTCAAGCCAGTCTGAAACAGTCTTGGGCCTTGAGAAGTTGCTGGATCATATTTATGTATGGTCTCCTCTTTGTCCTCTGGCATTTGTTGATACAGCGACAAACTGTTCACAAACTATGATTTTTTTAAAGTCACTTCAAGACCATGCAGTGATTTCCACAGAGTCATGTCTGTATTCAATGCAGCGCTGCCTGAAGGCCTGAAGATCAAAGCCATCCAGAATTGGTTTTTGGCCTTGTCCCTTTTGTACAGAGATTTCTCCAGATTCTCTGAACATTTTAATGATATTGTGCACTACAGTTTATGAAATCCCCAAATTCTTTGCAATTTTACACTGAGGAACATCAGTCTGAAATTGCTTAACTATTTCCTCACACTGTCTCTCACAGGGTGGTGAACCTCATCCCATCTTTACTTGTGAGCGACAAGTAAAGATTCCTCTCTGGAATGCTCTTTTTATACCTGCTCCTGTTACTAACCTGTTGCAGGTTTTTGCACCTTTCCTTCTCCATCTACATCACTCTGTAGTTACATTTGCTCTTAACATCAACAATGCAATTCACATAGAAGATGGGGGAACATCAAACGCTGCTTCATCTCTTTGAAAGTGATGGTTCTGATGTTGAATACTTTGGTTAAAAAAAACCCCAAAACAAACAAACCCAGAGCTCTGCTTATAACTCAACTACAAAGTCTCATCAGAGCACACGGCTGAGGATTGCACCAAAGATTATGACCTCAATCTATTATTGACACGGTGTCTGTGGACATGAATGATTAAGTATTATTAGATGGCATTAATCAGCTTAGTTACAGTTGTCTGCAACCCCATCAGCAGTTGCACTCTGAATGATAACTCGGGGGGTAAAAAATGGGCTTTGAACGCTGTGCAAGTAAGTGCTTGTGCCTCTCCAGTCCTTGGGAATGAACCCACTGAACTCCCAAAGGTGTGTGGAATAACTCAGAGGAAGCAAATTCTGATACCAACTGCTCCATCTAGTGGACAAAAGATGTCATTGCTTTTAAAATTGCCTTAAAGTTACGATCTTAGCCTGGTAAAGGTATTGCTTTATGTACTAAAATGGGACACAGGTGTAAATAGAGAAGCTAACAGATACACAGATAAATCATGGTGACAGATGAAGTAACAAGTGTAGATTAACTTGCAATTACTGACCACAAGGTAGAAGAACATTGGATTTATTGTGTGAAAATGAAACTGAATTTTTGAACAGGCAGGTAACTATCTGTGTTTGCTGTTACAATTATTTGTTCCCCAAATTAAAAAGCTGCTTCGTGCTTGTTGTAAAAATTTTCAATTTATAATCAATAAAATTAATCTGACAACTCAGAAGTTAAACGTATTCTTGGCATTTAAAAACAACCAAATACAAAACATTCAGATTAAAACATTTGTTTAGTTCTTTAAGTTTAGACTAGTGAAAATATGAAAGAATGAGATGGAAGTACAGCCAAAGCATTTTCAGAAAGCAGCAACAGAAACATTTAGTAGAAAGCTAAAATCATTTCTTAAGATCACATAAGCTCAACAGATTAATACAATGTTAAATGAATGTAAAATCTGAAAATAAATTACAAAATAAAACCTACAATAAAAGAATCAGCCAGACTACAAAGCAGACCCCTCCTACGATTACAACAAGCGATTTGATTTTGAAGCTTTGCAAAGATGATAAAAACTTAAGTATGTTCTGAAATCAATGGCTGTCACCGATGCTTTTGAAGAGGAAAAAAACCCTGATTTAACAAATATCCGTAAGTGTGGGAACTATCCAGAATCCCAAAATCAGTCATACAACCAGAAAATCTGCACAACGCCAAAAAAAGTGAACCACATTAACAGCAGAACTTCTAAGTTATTTTTTTGTATGTGAACATCATTGCTTGTTAAAAAACCTTTAACATAACAGCATACATGTGGCTTACTCATCAGCATCTGCAAACTGCTCTGGCTCGGTGGGAATGTTGTAGTGGGACCATTTGAGTGGGCGTGGGTGACGTGCGGCTGGGTTGTATTCGGCTGTCACTGGCGGGGGGACTGTGTCCAGTTGCCTTAGTGTCAAATCCCGCAAATTGAAACTGAGCAAATCGTCTGGACCTGCACGAGACACAGAAGATCAGTGAACACTTGTCCTGCTGCCTACACAAAGCTTCTTTACACTTGATCCTGTGATTTCCACTGAGTTCTGGCAAGGTAAGACATAACATTTTCCTGCAGCAGGTAAAAATCAAGGTAGACTTTAATAAGGTTGAAAATGAATGTGTCTTGTAACAGTGTTTTCTCATTTCTAACATTTTTACAGTCTCCTACCTTTCATTGCCGGAAAATTACAACTGTAATCATCCATGGATTCATGTTTTTTTTTATACATACTTTCAGCAAACAGTATATACTGACAAAGTATCAGTGCTGTTTAGGAAGTAAAGGCAGTAAAGTCTAGGTGTGTTTTCTTTACCATAGGGACAGATCCCAAAAGACATCTTTTCCCAGTTGGTCACAGTGATCTCCTTGATGTCCTTCTCCCAGTCTTCTTCCTCTTGTGGCGCCGTCGGTGGGGATATGGGTATCTTTGGCTTCTTGACTTTAGGGCCTCTGTAAAAGGTGTATTGGTCTCATATAAATTTCCATGATGTTGAATAATTTTTGCAGAGATAAAAAGGGAAATCAGGAAAACCTTTGAATCTAGTATTTGAGGTTATCTTACACTGTAATAGTTTCTTGTTAATACATGCTTATTAAATATTACACCACAGGGCAGAGGGCTCAATTATAGTTGTTCTACATTTTTGGGAATATTTTCTGAGTAGAAGGAGAGTAGGCTACAGGCTGTAGAAGGTAAGCTTGGCTTAGTCTGAAAACCTGAAAAATGGCTAGCCTGCTTCTGTCCAGCAGCTACAAACACCATTTAGACTGGCCGTTTACACCTTGAATCTTGCTTCTCTGATGCTGTTTCTAGTAAAATCCATTTGTAGTTTTACCCGGGGTAATGTGCTGGATTTCTTTTCTATGACTTGCTGCTCCCTATTTTCAGCCTTTCTGCTAAGCCAAGATAGCAAGCTTGAGCCTTATGTTTTATAGGCAGATGTGAGACTGACATACTGTATATCTTTTCCTCTATATATAAGACTATAAATATGACAGCTCTAAGGTTTTTGTTTTAAATGTCTATTCCTTAAAGATAACACTGCACAACTCCTTATACAGTAGGTAGTGAGAAATACAAACTCAGGGATCTAATGCTCTCTCCTGACAGATGAGGCTCATTTAAAGTTGGCAAACTCACCAGAGAAATCCTGTCTACTGTCAGTTTTCTGTGTCATCTGTCAGGCAGAACGGGTACACTTCCATTTTAACTGATGCAAATACCTAAACCAGCCTTGTCACAGCCAACACTAAGGTCATGTAGGTGGGATTGGACTGACAGCTGTGAGTAATTATGTATTAATGTGCACTTTGATTTATTCAAAGCAGCTGTGAGGTAGGTCTCGCACCTCTTCTTGTGTCTGAATCTCGTCCATGTTCCCCGGTTCTTTGTGCCTTCTTTGAAACTCTGCTCTGGATTCATTCGATAAGAATTACAGGGCAAAGCGACTGCATCCCCATTCACTGAGACACCACCTGGAACACCTGCACTGATGACCCTGCCAGATGCTGAGGCATCATTGAAAGCTGAAATCACCCTTCCTTGTTTCTTGGTTGTCCTTCGTGGCACTCTTTTTCCACCATAGTCCTTGCACTCATGGTTAATATGACCATTAACCATGCACTGTGGCCTGTTAACATTCTCTGTGCCATTTGATGTCCTCTCACTGGTTTTAGTAGCTGCAGTTGGGCAGCCATTGTGACCAACTCCATTTACCAAATCTGTGCCTGGAACCTGACCATTGACTTGGCAGTTGGTTTTACAGGAGTAAGGACGTGTTCCTCTTCTTCTGCCTTCATAGTTCATGTTATACTGAGGCATCACGTCACCTGAAATGCATAGGTCAAGAGTGTTATGGAAGTGTAAAGAGTGACAGAAAAAAGCAAACTTAATTTTGACAAATCTAGTAAACCATTATTTATTGATCACAATCAGTTTGATTGGGGTAATATTTAACTCAACATTCATGTTTTTGTTCTGGAATGAAATAATTGATTGTTCAATAATATATCTAACACTTCATAAAGTTCTATTTACAAAGAAATCTGTTTTAATTTTATTATTTTGGATGGATGTCTGCTTATAACAAAACAAATATTTATGTTTGGATATAATACCTTTCCATTCAATTACCCTCAATTCCCAGTTAATTCCAATTAATTCCCTTAAATTTCCATAATTCCCATGGAAAGTTTCCAATTTGGAATATTCCCAAAATTCCCCAGTTTAACTTCCCATGACCCCTTTGCAACCCTATTAGATACACGCAATGAAATGTAAATACATTGTTTCTTTGAGAATGATCTTGTTGAGATGTGAAGCTGACTCTGAAGCTTTGTAGAACAGACTCTCCTGTCGGATTTAATCCTATGATTTAATCCAGATAGTTTTTCCCCACCTTCTTGAGAGGTTCAACTCTGACCTCAAGTCAACTTTCTCCGGCTTGGCTTAGTTTAGCTTTTCCCCATAACTTCTCATTGTGCTTACTTTGATCTCCCTTTTGATAAAACTGTTCATTGTGTTAGTCTTAAAGGCAAAATGATTGTTGACATTAAACTTTAAACACTGATACAAACCGCTCTCGTTACATTGGCTCTAGCTAACTAACAGATCTCTGCCTGCTGCAGCAGCTTGCTAACGACTACCATTCGTTTGTTTCACACGTGGACAGAAATATCAAATCACTTTACAAAACACGAATTGGGATCACGCTTTCATAGTGACATACTTCCATATTTAACGCTATCCCAAAAGTTTTTAAACAAATTTAGCATGCTGCCGCTCACCTGTACCAGAAGCACGCCTCCCCGTGAGTAGCACACCACCAACCTGTCGACCAGCACGAGCAACAAACTGTAATCCGACAGGAGGTGACGCCAGAAACCACTCAAATACAACGCCATGTTGTTTCAGGGAATGAGGCACTAGAAGAACCCTGTAACAACCAAGGAACTAGCCCCTTAGATTAAACTTTACATTGTACAGAGTGAACAAATGCTGGAAAAAAAACTTTTTTATTCAGAATTGAAACCCATGAAGACTAACTAGAGAAGCAATGCTGGAAAGTTTGTGATCCATGACGCCCCCCTAGAAAATAACCTCTCCAAAACAACTAAGGCATCAACACATTTCCCTGATGCTCATGGACTCTCCAACACCATTATTTGTGCTAAATCGTAGCTATTTAAAGCTGCTGTTGGTAGTCACAGAGTAATTCAAGACACTGCAGCTTGTTTAAATTAATTCTGCTTTTGCAATCAGATAAGCCAAAACTTATCTGTTATTTAGGAGCTTTTCTGAAGAATGTCCTTCCAGTGTTTAAGTAAGATCTGTTGTACTTCAAACATGCCGTGTGCCATCATTGTATTGTTTTGTTTATTTGTAATTTATGTTCTGTGGCTCCATACCATGTGCATGGTCTGAGCATCAAATTAAAATGAATGAATAAAATGAATGAATTTAATGCACTTTTAACTTTTGGACAACTCAGAATCCTAATTTTTAACCTTTCAACCCCGCACTGCAACTTTTTTAGCTAGGTTAACCTGTGTATATTATTCTACCATTTGTATTGCCGGCCCTTCTTGTTTTAGTGCTTTTATAGTCAATCCCCAACACCTCCTTTTATTATTTTATTTGATCTTTTAATTGTTTTTATATCCAATTCAAAAATGCATTGTTGCTTGTTTGTGTCTGTTTTTTTAAATGTGACTGTAAATAACTCGATATCATTGTAAATGAGGGTTGCCCCTCAATGATCTCTCGAGTATAAATAAAGGTTCATTGATTGATTGATTGATTGTTCAGAGCAAGCGGTCTAAAAATATGAGTCCAATGCGAAAGTGTTAAAAACTGCAGTTCATCGAACATCCGCTTGAGGCTGGCTCCAGAAGTAACGGAAACCACATACACACCAATTTAAAAAAAACTATCTTTACAGCAGAAATAAACATGTTTACAGCCTGGTACAAAAGACAAGTGTAGTCTGGATAGCTCATGTCTCTATCAGCACAAATTCGAAGATATTGAGTTTCTGAGTCTTCCAATGAGAGGCACAGCTGACTTGATTGACAGGCGGGAACACTGTAGCTGTTCGATGGAGGCTCGAAGCCCGCCTCTTTACGTCACAATCGCTTGACACCAGCAATATGGTTGCAGCCGATGATTGGCCTCAAAACAGCGCTTCAGAAACAGTTGGGTGACGTCACGGATACTACATCCATATTTGATACAGTCTAGGGTTCAGGGAGAGGGACTTCGAATGTCAACACTATCCCTCCCAACCAGACTTCCTCTTAGCCCCCCAACACAGATCAGCGTGTGCAGTCTTGATAGTGCCGGAATCATAATCAATCTGAGGACATAGTTGGGGCCGCCCCTTAACCAATCAGGGCAGAGGATTGGAGATTAGCTATAATTAGTCAGTCGTAACGGGAACGAGGGGAATAATAACATTACTTGATACAAAGGCATTGGAAAAACGCAGAGATTTCGCAATAGTCTCAAATTACTCCACTTACCGTTGAGTACCGTTGGGCATTATGATCTTTCTCCAGACCCGGCAGAAAAAAAGCAACATTTTTTTTACATCATTCCTGCCAACAGCAGCTTTAATAACACCATATGCTTATCTTTAGTATTGTCGACTTAGCTCTCACACAAAGGCATGGATGTACCAACCTGGGTCAAAGCTTAGCAACGTTACTGCACACTTCATACTCAGCTAGTTGCTTACTTTCTAAACACACCTGAAAAAAACATTGAAATAGAAGAAATATCACAAATATATCAATAAATGGTTCGCTCTTTAAGTAAAATGAGACATGGAGACTAAAATGACAAAAACACAATGAATCAGGATTGCCACCAAAGCAGTTTTATTGCTATTAATAGTGACTACATCGCATTGGATAGTCCTAATAAATTAAAATGTAAGAGCTACAAGAAATGAGTTTGTGACACATTTTACAGCTTTATGTACCATTTATTCATTTCCATCCAGCTAGAGTCAAAAGATTTGTGAGGCAAAACAAGACACAAATCAGCAGGTACTGTTATAAGTTAATATTGCTCATAATGCTCACCATTTAGCTTAAGTTAGGAAGACAGTTTACTACCATATAAAAGCCAGTTTGAAGCAAGATGAAAAGCAATGGACTCACCGTGACTAACAAAAAAATGAGAAATGCATTAAAACATTTCCCATTGCATTAAAAAAATCTTCAAAGTATTTCCAAAATGCTAGCCTGGCCAGTGTACCATACAAAGCATTGTGCTCTACTGCTTTTCATAAAGGACACCTAAGCAATCACAAGTTCTTTCTTGTTAAAACTGTATAAAATAGTTTTCATAGTATCAATTCAAAAAAGACTGGTGAGTGGCACATGAATACAAATTATCACTATATAATTACAACATTTACAAGTCGAGAAAATATGTCATACATCAACATAGAATGTAGCTTCAAAAAACTGTCAATCATTAGCAACATCGTTGGGAAAAATGTCCTCAAAAGGCACAGACAGAAGAAAAGGTGAACCATGCAAATGAAAGAAAAACTCATTTTTGTGCAAGGAAGCAAAACTCAAGTTTAGAATCATTACATAATACAGCAGATTGTAATTGTTTCCCCTCTTCAATACAGTATTGAATACTGTACATGAGTTGTACAATGTATCTCATCCAATTACAGCCAATTTAAAGTCAGAGAATGTGAAATATCCAGATTTACATTCATGATATTTACAGTATCAGAGAGTTTCAGAGAGCCGTCTGGACTATAAACACAATCTGCAATTTGTGGGCTTCAATGAGATACCTAATCAAGTTCAATGTAACAAAAAGTGTCTCCTGTGCATGCTCACATACAATATCTGAGATGATTTTACAGAGCATAGAGACAATGGCTACCAGTAATCCACCATACACCCTATACATTCATAACCTTACAGTTCTGTGCAACATCATTGGGCTCATTGCTGGCAACAGTGTAGCTTTTCAAGCTAAGGCATTGCTAGCAAATAGCCACCATGTAAATTTAGAGTTCAAAGACACTCCTTGGTTGCAGCTTCTGTACCATACAGTGACACTCGACTTTTCATCTGAGCCAACTGAGGGCCACTTCTCAGTTACAAATAAAAATACTAATGTACTGATTGACACAGCAAGTGCTGTTGCATGTTTACTGGAAGACATGTTCTTGAAAAATCAAACTTCTCACCTTCGCTTGACCATCACCAACTTCACTTAAACCCTCGATTGCTAACACACATTGACCATCATCAGAATCCACTGCTTTTTCTTTTTTGATTCCTCTACCTTTAGACTTATCAGCTTCAAAGAGCTTTACACTTCTTTTTTTCTCCAGGCACTTCCTCTTCTTCTCTTACAAACGTGCCACATTCCTTAGAGAACGTCTATATGATGAAGGAGAAAACATGTTTATAGATGAGATAAAATGTGACTGGTCTACCTTCATGTCTCTTAGGGTCAGAGTCAGGTTTACAATCTGCTTTCAAGCTCTCCGTCCATTTTCCTAAAATGATTCTCCCTACATCATACCAAGCTGTTTGTCTGAGGATAATAGACTTCTTGTTATACCAGGATACAGTAGAACCCACATCAGGCTTGTTACATTATTCCAGCTTTATGTCAAGGTACGTATGTCCAGCCTACTACAGTGAGTAACTCTGTTGATCCTCAAAGCATGTTGTTCCCAGTGGATTCCCAGGGAAAAAAATCACCAGATCTGTCCTATTAGTTCAAATGGGTGACAGTAGCTATAGTTCACAGCATAGACAGCTAATAAAGACACAGTTGCTTTTTGAGAGAAACTCTCTTTAGTTCAGCAGAGTCGCACTCTAACTTCTCTGCAAGAGAAGCTTTCTTCCTGCCACGAACAGCAGGGGGCGATGAGTGTCTATTTATATGTTCCATATTCCTGTAGAGTATCCTGACGTAGATTCCAATCTAACAACTGTAATGATCCTCAATCTCCTGAAACTGGGAGTGATTTTCATTCCAGTTGAGTTGATGTTAGTTCTTGATCTCCAGGATGGACGGGTTGTGGTCCAGGATGGACAGGATGATTTTGTCCATGTACTGCCGCAGACGTAAGTTAATTTCTTCCTGCTCCTTTAGGGCTTCCATTAACTAGGGAGGGAGAAGAACATCAAACACATTATCATTTCATTTTGTCAACAAGCTCAGCCATCAATTAATAATTTCTCAGGTATTACAATTAAGAGCATTCTTAGTTTTACTCTGGGATTCGAGAGCAGAACATCTGTACTCAATACTGACTACATTAAAGTTCTTGTATTGGATTCACCTGCACTATCTTGTAGATTATTTAACATATGCATAGAGCTGCTACTAAAGGCTAAATGAGATTCTTTCTAAATGTATCGGTTATTATAATTCAACAATATAGCAAACAATGTCTGAGGTAATAGTGTAAAAATGTCTTGTCCCACAAACAGCACAAACCAGCCCCCAAAAATCAAGTCAGAAAATGTTACATTACTTTTAAAGACCAGATACATAAGATGGAAAATGGAATAAAAACAAATTGAAAATAAAGGAAAAAACAGACCAGAAACCCTCAATCAATTCAATATATAGAAGGCAGAATCACAGTAGTAGTATTTGGTCAGTACCTATGTGTGGGAAAAAGCAGAGGTGATGACCTCATTATGCAGATTAAATTCAAATCCACAATTATGTTAAATTTAGAACACTACCCTGCTGTGATTTGCCCCAGAAAAACAATTTGACATTAGAAACTTATCCAGTTATAATCAACTTTCTTATCTTCCCAGTCTTAATTTTACCTGGTCTCTGGATGCGTTGTCTATCTCTGCAGCTAAAGACTGTGCCTTGGTCTGTGTGGCGAACAGGGTCTTTGCTTCATACAGGCTGAGGCTGAGGATCTGACCGTTGAGCTCATCATTCTGCTCCCTCAGCTTCTGGTTCTCCTACAGTACAGAAATAGGTCAGGAGGTAGAGAAAAGAACGATGAGAAAGGAGATACCAGTACATGGACAACACATTGATATCAGGAGAGATGATGCTTGGGAAAAAAATGCAGCTACTTAAGCCTCACTCATTCCATACAACATAACAACACGTGGTGCTTCAGCCAGCAGCGAACGCAGCAATGAACGTCTATTATGGCAACACCTACAGGACATTACACGGGTTAAGCGTGTTACAGAACAAACTGCTCCCCTGCTTGTCTGGTGTGTTATAAAAGCTCCATGATTAAGTTGCCTCTGAATGCTGACAAGAGGTCAGTTTGCTTTCCCCTTGTTCTATTCTTACTCATTAGTGAGGGAACAGCAGCACTGACCCCAATTCAGCTCAGGCAGGTTCGCTCTACTCCATTGTGATTAGTTGTTAATAATCAAGAGGTCAAAGTTCGCAGAAGCAATTTTACCATCAGACCAGGACGGAGCCGAGCCCCAGACAACACCAGGTGCTGGAATTCAGGGGGGAGAAAGTCCTGGGACACAAATCGCTGGACACACACACATACATAGACATTTATAGAGGTGTACAGGCAGACATAAAATAGTGAACTAATCTTTGTGGATGTCACGGGTGGTGTTGCTCAAATTATGGCGTTTATCAACACAGTGCAACAAAACTTGTCAGACCACAGACTAACACAGGGAATAACTTTTAACCTAAAACTGCAGAAAGAAGCTATACCAAAAAAACTGAGATGTTAAAAGAGGAAGACAAGAACACCTAACATAGTATTATTATCATTCTCCTTCCTGCATTAGTGCTCTTTGGTTTGCTCTGAGGTTACATAAGGATCATTTTATCATGTAAGTTCCTGATAAGACACAAACTGTACAAATTAGCAGTTCTACCTGAGGGCAATGCATCATTCACATGGTTACAAGTTACAAGGCGGGACTTCTTCATTACCTTCTGCCTTCTATTGATTTTGTTTTCTTCACCTAGCCTTTATTACTGATGCATGCAACTTAAAGGGGCAAAAACCTCCTCTTACACCAGTCTTATCAGGAGGGACATCTGAAAATACTTATCTACTCTCTTATCTTGAATGTTTACTCTGCATCAGGTCTGTTCACTTTGCACAACAGTAAATTAGTAACAGCATTTGAGTTTCTAACGGGGGGAGATAAAAAGCATTGTGCCTGAGGAGACTGAAATTAAAGAATGTAGCACTCTGTGGCTGATGTTCTCATAAACTGCAGCTAAGACAGGTGATGAGAAGCTCAGCTCGGCTCAGGTCTGGACCCTGACTCCTTGGTAAACAATCAGAACAACATATTTGGAAGAATGTTTTTTTTATTTCTTTAAAGGGATTTTTAATGAATGAGAGGAGATTATGTCATTGATTTAACCCACTGTTTCTTCATCCCACTCTGTTTTAATGTATGTCCTGTTTTGCTGCATCTGCAGCCATCAAACAGCAAGAGTGGCTTCATTTAGGAAATTAGTGCAACATATGTTCCCCTGGCAGCAGATATTTACATATGTATAAGCTTCCTGTAAGAGAAACCTTTAGTGCATTGAGTAATGCAGAAATAAATAAGCCCACGGTGTAACTCTTTGTTCCATATCATCTTAACCCCTGGCTTCATTTTGCCAAGTAGCTTGAGAAACCTAAGAAAAATTAACACAATACTTGCTGTAATACAACTATACCCTTAAAAAATAACAGGTTAGTAAAGCTACTTATGCTTGACATATATGAAAAACAGGATGTTGAGTATTCTGTGAAAATTGAATCATTTAATTCAGTCAATGGTATAGTTATAGAGCTTGCTTTGTGCCTCAGAATCTCTGTGCATCCCAAACTCTTAATTGCATCAAAAACAAGCAATCATCCATCACAAGTAACAGTTTGACCCTCTGTCAAGAGATTAAAAAAAGTCAAGTGTATGTTACCCTGTTTAGAGATGATGGATGGGGAACAATCTTTCCAGAAAGATGTACAACAGATGCTTCTCTGCATTGCAAGCTTCCTTAGTAGCTAAAGTATCCTACTGCACAAGACATCTGAATGCATCATTTGTCAGTACCTGCTTGAGCCTCTTGACCTCATGCTCCAGCTCCACCTCCCTGGTCCTGCAGTTGAAGTCTGCCAGACTGGTGGAAGAGCTGCGGCTGCGTCCAGGCCTCTCTGATTCCAGCTTGAAGAGCTGCAAATGCTCCAGCTCGCGACGCAAGTCCTCTATCAGCTGCACGCAGAGAAAGGACGAATGAACAATGTTACATAATGGCAGTGCAGTATTTTGGGGGTGTGGGTGTATGAGCCAGTAAAAACGCAGTGGGGGAGAGAAGAGTAAAAAAAAGAGGAAACAGGGTGCCCACTCTGTGCATGTGTCTGATTGCACAATATAGTCCCTCCTACCTCCTGCATGCCTTCTTTTTCTTTCTGGAACTGGTTTCTGTTCTGTCTCAGCTTGTCCATCATTTTCCTGTAGAGGTCCATCTCATCCTTCAGGCGTAAACTGGTGTCCTCCAGCTTGTCTGTCATCCTTTGCTTCTCCTGAGGGAAGACAGACACACGAATGAGAGGGACTTTCCTACTTGTCGTATACAAACGTAGATGTACACCCATATTAATACTGATGGACTACTTTAAATATGTACTGTCAAGAGCAGCTTTTTTTCTGAGGTTTGCTGAAAATGTTAATTTTATTTCAGTGCAGAATTATGCTCCTTTTTTCTCAGACATCTTGGTCACACATTCTAATTCTATGAGTTGGAGCCGACAGCTGTCGAGTGTCATCTACATAGGTCTCAGAATAGAGGTGTGGCTCAGAGCTATTCATCACAGCTCATCGTGTGAAAACACTACAGTTCCTCATTTTTATGGGTTGAACATGTTAAATTTACTGACTGGTTATTAACTCAGTTTTAATCAGTATTAGCCTGGGTTTCAACAAACTGATGCTGACTCAGGTGACATCAGTTGAGGCAATTTATAAAGTTTTAGGGGGCGTGTCCACTGCCGCCGTTTTTTGCGCTGGCAGCGCCTGTTCTCTATGCAAACTCTGTTCAGCGTTTTCAGTGCCCTAAGCGCAAAAACGCTCTGAGCGTCAGCTAATTTTTGTCGCAGCGCTCTAAGCACTCTCAGTTGAAAACAGTTTAACTTTTGGAACACCGCCATGCTCATCAATGTCACCTCTTGATCACTGACCAATCAGAAACAAGAAGGGGAGAGACTGCTGCAATCATCACTGTCAACACAATGGCGGAGGTCCGTGCGGAGGAGAAAAGTTAGCACACTTGTTTTTTGGAGATATAATTTCCTGGTTTAGAGCTGCTGCTGATGCTCTTACATGATTTCTATCAATATTTTTTACAGTTTCATGTTAAAATGCCATTGAATGAAAATATGTTTGAAGCATACAGAGCATTTTAAAACAGACCTAACAGGACGTGGAATTGTCGCAGGACGACCTTCGTTACCTAACAACAGTAAATGCTGGTGGGAAGCACTCTGAAATTGAGGTTATGGGCGCTCCTAGCGCAAAAAACAGCAGCAGAGGATACACTACCTTATTCAGTTACATTTAAGGCCACAAAAATGTTTTTAGACATTTTTTTCGACATGTAAAGGTTCCCCTTTAATGTTATAATGAGGAAAGGATCAACAAGTTAAAAGAAAGCATGCTTAAAGCTTACCTCATCCAGTTTCTCCGTCTGTGATTTGAGCCGGCACATGTTCATTGAAAAGTCGTTATTCTCGTCCTCCAGCTGCTTTGCTCTAGAAACACATAACCTTGTATATTAGCTGACTGTTATTTATAAATCTAGTGTTTTTCTTAGTCAGCTAAAATACTGTTTAAGCAAACGTCCACAATATATGCTGAAGCTCCAGAGAAAACTGACTAACCCTAGGAGGCTTCTCTAATCTTTGATTAGCATAAAGTTTTACACTCTGCATCTTCTCTTAACAGACAGGCATGGCAGTGTTCATATCCAGGGGATTTAGGAGCAACCTTGTTTGATTTTTAGCATGATTGAGTATTTGTGTCTCTTACTTGTTGGACAGCAGCTCTATCTGTGTATTTTTGTCTCTTTCCATCTTGCTGTAGGCCTCTCTGTGTCGTCTCAGCTCTGCCTGCAGATTTTGCTCTGCCCGTGTCTCCTGGTCCTTCAGCTGCTCCTCCAACTCATTAACCCTGATCATGTCACAAAAAAATCAAAGGCTCATTATTCCAAACTTGGGACAATAAATGAAACAATAAGTATCAAATTAAAGGTGCAGTGTGAAGTATTTTGCAACATTAAGCAGAATAAACGTTGAAGATTCTTCTTGTCCTTGAAGGCCACTGTCATTTCACAAAAGGGAGGGGTGAGCAAGGGAGTGTTTCAATCTAGAATATGGCCTCTGAATATCGCTACATATTCCCATTTCTACACACTGCACCTTAAAGACTAAAATCCATCATATTGTCTCCAATGTTATATTTTAGAATAAAAAGTGTATTCCTGAGATCCATGTTTCTGACTTTACCTGTGTACTAGCTGTGTGTTTTCCTGCTTCAGCTTCGACTTAAGATCACCGTTCAACAGAATCTCATTCTCCAGTTCAGCCACCTTCTTCTCTAGAGAGCTCACCTGAAAGAAACAGATACAGTTGAATACATATGAATAAGGGTTTCACAAAATTACAGGAAAAAAATACAGAATTCCACGAAAGTAATTTTGCATACCCAAAGTTTCAAAAGCCATGAAAATGCTAAGCCCTTTCCTTGAAATTTGCAGACGTCAGGGAAATCCTGACAGGGCTCATGCTGTGAATTAGCATTCTCAATTTAAGCTGTGCATCCATAATGAACAGCTCTTCACTCACTCTGATTTAAGTACCAACAGTGCTCAAAATGCTGAAGGGGAATTTTCAGTAGTGAAAAGGAACCAGCAATGGTCATTATTACTAACTGCAAGTTTTAGTTTGATGTTGAAAAAATGTGATACATAAACTTCGAAACAGCTGCATACAAAACAACAGCACACACAAAAGCCCACAAACACATCCTTACCTTCTCATTGATGTCGATGTCACAGGAGTCGATGCTGTCTCTAAATAGGTCTTCTGTGCTGCCGTTACTGCTGCTAAGGTTGCTGTTATGAAGCAGCTGCCTGCTCAAAACACACACACACACATTTTAGGAATCCATGGAAACATCCAGGTGAGGACCAGCTGGTTCTGGTGCACTTGCATTTGTGTGTAAGTGTGTGTGAGTATGTGTGTGTCTGAGAGTAAGACAGATCGAGGGACTGTAGGAGGTTTGTTCTGTCCTGCTGCTGCGAACTAACATACTATAGATGATATAGGACAAAGAGGAAGGTATCTAGCAGAGAAGCTGGTGCAAACAGTATCCAGACACACACAGACACACAAAGGCTCGATTTAGATGCATCAGACAGACACCCACACAGGTGTGTCTATCTGACTCAGTCACACAATCAAGTGTGACATTCATGCAGTGATGTGAGTACAGCTGCCCCCTCTCACACTAATGGAATAACTTGAGAAAAGCTTCTGATCCATTACTGAGATTAGCAATGTGGAGAGGAAAGACGCTAACAGGAGAGAGGAGGGGAGGAAGTGTAGAGGAGAGAAGGGGAGAGTGAGGAGAGGAGAGGAGAGGAGAGGAGAGGAGAGGAGAGGAGAGGAGAGGAGAGGAGAGGAGAGGAGAGGAGAGGAGAGGAGAGGAGAGGAGAGGAGAGGAGACTGCCGATGTGGTGAGGATAGAGGATATCGTAAATTCCAGAATATAGGTTGTACTGAAATATAGGACACTGTTTATTTGGGTATCTCCGAGAGGGCAATTTTTTTGCAACAGCTCCATATAATAAAATATATATCAAATAAAATGCACATGTTTCTTCAACACTATTTCAACTCATTTCCATTTGAAACACAATCAAAACACACAAATTATACTGTCTTGGCTTCACCACTTGATCAGACCCAGTAACAAAAACATTTCTAGTTGACATTTAACAGTCTTCCCCTGTGTGTCTCCATATGAATGTCCACGACATGCAGTTTCTGTGTAGCTCTTTTTAGTACCATCTGTGTTTGCCTTGTCAAGTTGGCAATCATGCAAACCACTGGTCTGGTACAGAGACCGAGCTCAGCCTACAGTAATGTTGATAGTTGTGATGGTGACGGATACTCTGGTGGTCATGACAGCACAATTCAAATTAAATTCAAACAACTTTATTAATCCCTCTCGGGGCAATTTGTAGTCCACCGCGTAGGTTTGGCTAGATCTTAGCACTAATTTCTGAGTCAAATATTGTAAAACAAATAACCTCTCTCTGCATTTGGACTTGTGCACCAAAACTTTTCAGAAGACAAGGGAGAAGCAAATAGGAAAATAGGTGAAAGCCACGGGGGCTGTGGTCAGGCACACCAGCTTGAGTCGAAGAAAAGGTTAAAAAGCCTTTAATTCATACAGGGCATAACATATTAAAAGGTAGTGTACAGAAAAAAAGGAAACATCAACCATGGCGTTTCCTTTTTTTTCTGTACACTACCTTTTAAAGGCTTTTTAACCCTTTCCTCGACTCGAGCTGGTGTGCCTGAAGACAGCCCCCGTGGCTTCCCCGTTTTCCGAATAGTTTTTTGGAGTTCTTCTTCAAGAGCGCCAACTTCTACCTGGAGTTTACCACATTACCTCCCTGAGCACACAGTAACTTTGTTTCTTTTTTAACAAAATAGGAAAGTTAAAAGGAAGCAAGGAGAGGGACATAAGGAAAGGAAAAGAAAAGAAAAGGGAGTTGAGAAGATAATAAAAGAGAAAACAGAGAAGAAGAAAGTACAGAAGATCAGCTAAAGAGAGCAATAAAGAGGAAGAAGAAATCAAACTAGACAGAGGGGACAGTAGACGGAGCAAGGGAAGAGAGCCAAACCTTATATTGAATACATAGATCAGGTCTGGCAGGCCATTTTCACTCTGTCACTATAACTCAGTTAATGTGGGTGGAAATAGCGCAAAGGCCTCGATACATAAACACTTCACCCATCCCATGGAAATAGAACATGAAGAGCCTGCCACTGACACAGTACACGTCCACAATCTGTTTCTCAACTGGAGGGGCAAAAACCAGAAGATTTCACGGCACACAGATTAGACCAGATTGATTTCAACAAGATTTTTTTCCTGACATAATTAGTTAGTAATTAACTTTCCTGTTGGAGCTCAATGGCTGGCTGGCCAACTGATAAAGAAGCAGTGCTTATCTTGTGTGTGTGTGTTTGTGTGTCTGTGTTAACAAATAGAGCAAACACGTGCAGCACAGGCTGTGTAATGTAAAAACAGCCAGAGTACAAGTGGATGACCCTTTTCAGGACACAAAGAAGCTCACTCTGACTGACAAACATGCACATACACATAAGTGACCTACCTTCCAAAAGCAGTGCTGGAGATTTTCCTGTTGGGGCTACAAAAGAGAAAAAAAAGAGAAAAATGAAAGAAATGTTATTTTTATCTCAGTGAGTTGCCATGAATATGTCTAGATTCACAGCTCAACACTTCACAGGGACTAACTGCTGATGAAAATTAAGATTTGAGCTATTCAGCTAGGTAGGCATGTAGGGAAGACATAGACAAAGATAAAGAAACACTAAAGGACAAGTCAATGATAACAAAATTCCCCACTTGGTTCAGTGAGCGGGATTTCTGTCAGCTCAGCGGCTGTCTCAGGGGGACAAAAGCCCAAAGACACTTTCAGTCTGATGTGTCTGCCTGAGCAGGATGTCACATTGGATTAACAATAATGAGGAAACAAAGTGTAGGCTCACGCAAAAGACAGCTGATGTTGGCAGAAAACAAAAATCATTAAAAAATCATGGTTGGGCTACAGTATTACAGTACAGTAGTGTAAACAGCAGGAGCATAGCAGAACTGTGCAGTTAGAGAAGCGTTTTTTTCCTAAAAATGATATATTCCACTCAAAAAATGTTAAATATCTTGGTGCATGTTTCTGTCTATGACATGTCATCCTAAATTTGTTGGCTACTTTTGATTTTGGTTGTTGTGATAGTTTGTCATATAGAATTTAAGAGGGACCAAAGATTTCACAAAATCCTGTATGTCAAATCCCATCCTGATTCAAACAAGACACACAAACTGTGAAGAGAGATATATAGCATATTCAGTGTGGACAGGAATTGTGGAAAAATACTCAAGTCGTAAAATTAAACTCATGGGAACCAGAGTGGTACAAAGAAATAAGTGATGAGGGTGTCTGACAGGCTGATCTTCCTGGAGGACCATCTCAGCATATAGATAAAGCAGAGAGTGTATAACGGAGTGACAAAAAGATTAGCCTGCAGCTAATGTTTCAGTTCAGCCAGTGTCCTCTTTGATGAACACTGAGAGGACAAACTTAGCAGAGAAAGACTACTTTGTTTCTTTTCCCTTTGAACTGTCAACAACATAATTTGCATAATATTTACAACTGGATAATGTTGTTAGCATCTGAAAGCATGGCTGCCTGTAAACAAGTCAATCAGTTATTGCTTTTCTTTTGTAAAAAAAAACAACAACAAAAAAACAAGTTAGCAGGTTAGGGGTAAGTTTGTGTTTCTGGATTTATGGGATGTGCATCTATTTTTCAAAATTTTATGCACAGACCTGTAAACACATTTCTTTTTTTAAAAATTTATTTAGGGGCTTTTTTGCCTTTATTGGATAGGACAGCTGAAGAGAGACAGGAAATGTGGGGAGTAGAGAGTGTGGGATGACATGCAGTAAATGGTCGACCGGTCAGGAGTCGAACCAGCGACCTCTGGGACGAGGACTATAGCCTCTATTCGTGGGACACTTAGACCATTAGGCTACCAGCGCCCCGTAAACACAGTGTGAGATACAGTTATCATTTGTATCTCTGTTTGTTAATGTGTTTTTGTTGACTAGCCTACCTCACATTTTATTAGGTTTTATTGTAAAGATGCACTTTGTAAACATTGTTTAGAAATGCGCTTATTCTTAAAATACTTTGTTATTTTGAGGCTATATTTGGGGTTATACAGCAAAACTTGAGCTCCACACACAATGAAATATTATGGAATACTTCACATAAATATGCCTTAAATACTGATTGTCTATTAGACTAAAATGTCGTTTTTTTTAATGGACTTTGGTTTGCATGATTGCATGTATGTCTTTCTCATCCATACCTGATTTTCAAATGAAGCCCTCTGACTGAGTTCATATTGGTTTGCATGCCTGATTGTGGCAAATTTAATTAAAGTAATTGTGTGTAAAGGAGTTTAACATGCTCAAGTGAGCCTTTAAATACTGCATGCTGCTTAGAGGCCAAATCTCTGTCCTCTTTCCATATACAGTCCACTTACCTACCTAAAGTCCATCATTATTTGGCTTGATCCACATGGTGGCTTGTATCTATTTTTAACAGATTCATCTGTATAACCTGTTAAGTATGCTTAATATTTATCCTCCACCATCCTATTCAGTCTGTATCTTAGGAGCTCACAATTCAAAGTAATTTCTACATCGATAATATCTCTTTCACTTTCTCCACTCTGACTCTTCTTTTTTGCTCATCACTACTCTATTATTCATGAGGGGAAAGCAGAGGTCTAATTAAGAGAGACATGCTGGATTATAGAGCCTATTCCCTCCAGAGAGAGAGAGACATCCTGCAGAGTCAACCGAGGGTTGAAGTAACAAAAACAGAAAGTTTGCACTATATTTAAAACATTATTCAACAACATTTATAGTTCCGAGATCACTCCTGTGTCTATGTGTGGCCACTAGTGTTTGCAGGAGTTTGGATAGGAGAGCTGTTAATGATTACCTGGGATTATGCCTCTAATAATAGATTTCCCATTATAATAGTGATGAGGTAAGCACAGGAGTGACTGCCTTATATAACAATCAATTAGTGTTTGTGGGCATGTTGGGTCATGTGTGGAACAAAAGAAGGAACATCTAAACACATTGCAGCAATATTACATCACATTATTTCATCATACTTAAAACTTCATCACTTCCTAAATTCCTATAAATTGACTAATATGTTTCAAATCTCTGGTTGTGTTGTGTATAATGTACATCAAAGATAAAGGAATTTGGTTTGGACATACGGTGGGGCAAAAAAGTATTTAGTCAGCCACTGATTTTGCAAGTTCTCTCACTTAGAAAGACGAGAGAGGTCTGTAATTTTCATCAGAGGTACACTTCAACTATGAGAGACAAAATGAGAAAAAAAATCCAGGAAATCACATTGTAGGATTTTTAAAGAATTTATCTGTAAATTATGGTGGAAAATAAGTATTTGGTCACCCACAAACAAGCAAGATTTCTGGCTCTCACAGACCTGTAACTTCTTCTTTAAGAAGCTTTTCTGTCCTCCACTCGTTACCTGTATTAATGGAACCTGTTTGAACTCTTTATCTGTATAAAAGACACCTGTCCACAGCCTCAAACAGTCAGACTCCAAACTCAACCATGGCCAAGACCATGGAGCTGTCGAATGACACCAGGAAGAAAATTGTGGACCTGCACCAGGCTGGGAAGAGTGAATCTACAATAGGCAAGCAGGTTGGTGCGAATAAATCAACTGTGGGAGCAATTGTAAGAAAATGGAAGACATACAAGACCATTGATAATCTCCCTCGATCTGGGGCCCCACGCAAGATCTCATCCTGTGGGGTCAAAATGATCATGAGAACGGTGAGCAAAATTCCCAGAGCTACATGGAAGGACCTGATGAATGACCTGCAGAGAGCTGGGACCAAAGTAACAAAGGCTACCATCAGTAACACACTAAGCCGAGAGGGACTCAAATCCTGCAGCGCCAGGCGTGTCCCCCTGCTTAAGCCAGTACATGTCCAGGCCTGTCTGAAGTTTGCCAGAGAGCATATGGATGATCCAGAAGAGGATTGGGAGAATATCATGTGGTCAGATGAAACCAAAATAGAACTTTTTGGTAAAAACTCAACTCGTCATGTTTGGAGGAAGAAGAATGCTGAGTTGCATCCCAAGAACACCATACCTACTGTGAAGCATGGGAGTGGAAACCTCATGCTTTGGGGCTGTTTTTCTGCAAAGGGGACAGGACGACTGATCCGTGTTAAGGGAAGAATGAACGGGGCCATGTATCGGGAGATTTTAAGCCAAAACCTCCTTCCATCAGTGAGAGCATTGAAGATGGAACGTGGCTGGGTCTTCCAGCATGACAATGATCCCAAACACACCGCTCGGGCAACAAAGGAGTGGCTCAGTAAAAAGCATTTCAAGGTCCTGGATTGGCCCAGCCAGTCTCCAGACCTCAACCCCATAGAAGATTTGTGGAGGGAGTTGAAAGTCTGTGTTGTCCAGCGACACCCCCAAAACATCACTGCTCTAGAGGAGATCTACAGTACATGGAGGAATGGGCCAAAATACCAGCTACAGTGTGTGCAAACCTGGTGAAGACTTACAGGAAACATTTGACCTCTGTCATTGCCAACAAAGGTTATGTTCCAAAGTATTGAGTTGAACTTTTGTTATTGACCAAATACTTATTTTCCACCATAATTTACAAATAAATTCTTTAAAAATCCTACAATGTGATTACCTGGATTTTTTTTCTCATTTTGTCTCTCATAGTTGAAGTGTACCTCTGATGAAAATTACAGACCTCTCTCATCTTTCTAAGTGGGAGAACTTGCAAAATCAGTGGCTGACTAAATACATTTTGCCCCAATGTATCTAGAACCAGCTCACTGTATACAAGTTGTTCCAACCAAGTAACTTGATTCTAAAATACTCTGTATAGGGATGGTTTCTAAAAATTATACACTTCGATAATTAACACTTATTTGTAGCATTAGTAGGTCTGACTGGATGTTTTCAACTAGAACTTTTTGGACTTTGTCATTGTGTCTTCATGAAAACTTATTTCAAGATGAATTTGAATTAAAGTGACAGGATATACTACAGTCAGTGAATTTGTCTTGTGATGGGATTAGATTTGACATTTGGTGGACTAAAAATGTCTTAACTCGCTCAGTCACTCCAAACTGAAGTTTTACTAACAGCTGACATTTGGAGTGTGTTTATCTTGTGTAATACTAAGGTGTGTGTGTTTGTGTGTGTCTTACCTATTAGCCTTGAGGTTTTTAAGGCGAGCCTCCAGGTCATTGAGCAAGTTGACCTTCTTGCTGCATTGAGAACAGTAGACGTCCATCAGTTCACCGGTGTAATGCTGACGCACCTTACGGGGTGTCTGGCCGGCACTGTTAAAACACAGACATAGGCACACTTAGAAGCAGAAGTAATGTAAATCTAACTGGCTTGTATCACGTCTGCAAATAAACAACTGTTTGAGACAGCATCTTAGTGAGTAGAAAAGTGAGCCTGATTCAAAACCGTGGAGCCAAGACGCAGAGAGAATTGATCAGCACTAAATATCACAAATAAAAGCTGAAAAGTAAAATGCTGTGACCATCTATTATATGGTGTTTAATGTCTGGGCAAAGCCTGTGTTTAAAGGAAATAGATGCATGAAATTATAACCTGCAGCTTCCACTTAGTTTAGAGTTGAAGTAAGTTGGAACAGGGCTGACGTAAACAGCAAGACAGCCTCACAATGTTGTCGCTACAAATTTTCTGCCATAAAAAATAAGAAAATATTTGATTTATTAGCATTTTGAGGGTTTTACTAGCACAAGAGGATACACTTCCTATTTATATATTTACAATTCACGAAAGACACTTAGTTCAGGGACCTGAGTGTTAAAATTCCAAACGTAACACTCGTAATTATTTGGGTTTTGGAAGACCCTGAAGAAGTATAAAGGACTGTACCTTTAACCCACTTTGTACCGTAGTAATTCAAACTTCTTTCCCATGCTGAGTCGTCTAAGGCTTCCTGTAAATCCGGGGCCTCATTTTGAATTTAAATCTCCATGCCGACTCCATTTGGTGAGTTTTGTCTGCTTGGTATGCGTGGAAGGAGCATGGAGCAGCAATGCCTCTCTATCAGGCAGGAGACTTAATCCCATTAAACACAGGCCTATGATGAATATTAATGTGGCCTTAAGGGCAAAAACTCCTAAGCTACACTTCTGCAGTCAAGTCTCAGAATAATACGAATCAGGTAATGACTCTGGAGCTCACAGACTGCAGCCTCAAGTCTGTAATTGTTGGGACTGAGGCTGCAGTCTGGTCAATGTCAGTTTCATAACTTAACCTGTGAGGAATGCCAGGAACGCTCATTCATCACTGAAATTAATTGCATTCAGTGACACAGTGGTGCCTTACCTATTGTTAGCAGACTGATATTGGGCGGCAAGAATAGTTGCAACTTTGCTTAAGGAAAACACAATGATTCATCATGTAGATTAATAATCATTACAACAGTTTAAAGTTAATTTGGCTTATTGTTGAGTAATAAATATAACCTTGCACATTCTCTGTCCTTAGATTTCCCACTCCCTGCCACGCCCAAAACAATAAAACAATGACTCTCAACTAGCTCATCAGTAAATTAGGTAATTAATTTGTTCTTGTTAACTTAGCAAACACATGTAAGCTGAATGCTACTGTTGCAAAAGATAACTTGGATAAGTCCACAACAACACTGTCTGTTGTCAGCGTAAAATCAAAGGCTGGGAAACACTCAAGTATAAGATCTAAACATAGGTTAGTTTTCCCTCTCAATACTGTTGATCGGGATGAATCTGGTTCCTTATAACTTTATGTAGCAGATGACATTGCTTCTTTTTCCAGCTTTTTTACCTTGAAGGAACAGATGAGCCAAGGTCTGAGTACCCGTTAGTACGAGTCTCGTCGTCAGGGCAGGGGCTGCTGGGAATGTAGTCAGGTTCCTCTCCTTCCCCGTAGTCCTCAAACTGCTCCTCGTTCAGAGAAGCCGAAGAACGTGTCGATAGATCAGAGGTCACAGAGATGCTGGTCTGACCGATTCTGAGGAAAATGAGGGAGATTATTGCTGTGCTATGTTTATTTTCATTCTGCATTTATCTTTGTATTGAAAGTAGATTGAAAGAAAGACACTCCACAAGGGATGATGCAAGTCATGTTTCATTGATGACAGAAGGAGCCTAACACAATAACACATTGGAAATAGGAAAAAATCCACAGAGCAGACTTGGGTATTTATTAGGAAATAATGTTTCTGTATATGTATATCTTTAACTTTTAGTCTGACAGAAAGTTATAGAGAATATGGTTGCCCGAGGACCATCAAACTGAGTAGAAACAGGCAGACAAACATTTGTCCCCATGAGATTCCCTCTGCACAGCAACAAGGAGCAGATCTGAATGTGGACTAAAGTAAAATATAGACAGAGTGAGCAGGATAGGAGCAGAAGTTACAAAAAAAGATGCTTACTTCTCGCCAGGGAAAAACAAATCCCCCAGTGCGTCTTCCTTGTCTCCTGGTCTGATAGGCCCGTCTGAGGTGTCTGACCCTTGCGTGCTTTCCACGGCACTGTCTCTGTCTGATTCTCTCTCCCTGCCCTCGTCTGCCACCTCCTCCTCAGGCTCGTCCACCTCTTCTGGGAACAGCTGGCACTCAGGGACGGGGTCAGGATGGGCCCGTGTGCACATGATGACCGGACACAGCCGCTCCTCCTCAGCACCCTGAGGAAAGAAAGAATCAATGAATAAATTTGAAGATATTTTGAAAGACACAGCCTGAGCATTTTTTTGTTAAGTTTCAGAGTTTGATTGCGACATCTTTCCCTTAAGAATATCCTTTTTGGAAAAAAACAACAATATCGTTTTGTGCCTAGAAAATGCAAAATTTTAAATGTATTATATTATATTCATTATATTTTTCATTGTATTACATTATATCATGTTTTTATTTAATCAAACACTGTTCAAGGAATTGGATTTCACAACTTTTATGTGAAGTGATTTCTCTGTACTCTAACTAGCCCTGAAAATATTAATATTCCGAATGTATGCAAAGCCAATTCAGAAACTTTGCTGTTAACCTGTATAGAGAATTCAAGTAGGCACAGGTTTGAGAGCAGGACGAAGATTTATGTTGGTTTAAGCGTGAAGAAACTTTTGTATCGTATAAAAACACACATTATCAAATTAACAATATTTACCTAATGAAATTCTAATTTGAATAAACTTGAGTTCCATCTGTTCACAAACGAAAAATGTAGCTGTTGTTGTCAGTGTTTCATGAATTCCTCTATTCATTTTGGATTATTCCACTTGGGAAATTCCTTCACTGTGGGAATGGTCTTAAGTTGACTGGTTAGGTCGGAAAGCTAAAAGGGGTGTATTAGAGCAAGGAGTCAAAGGTCACATGCCCTGCTACTTCTAGTTTCATTCTTCCACGGCTCAAATCCAATACAACCGAGAACAAGGACTTATCTCAGCATGACTGCACAGCTGAGACACAGAGCAGCGTGAAGGAGGAGGGCAGGTGAAGAGGTAATCAGAGAGAGAGAGAGAGAGAGAGAGAGAGAGAGAGAGAGAGAGAGAGAGAGAGAGAGAGAGAGAGAGAGAGAGAGAGAGAGAGAGCAGGATGAGTAATACCTTCGAGAAGGTGGTGGAAGGGAGTGAAAAGGGCAGGGTGGAGGTGTGGAATAAAAGACAAGAACAAACAAATGTGGAGAAGACAAAAACGACACGAGGAACAAAGCCAAGAAAGAAAGGAAAGGGATTAGAAGTGTGAGGTTGAGATTTTAAATCTGAGAGCTGTAAGGAAAATGTAGAGGAGACAAAGAGATAACGGAGTAGACTGGGGACAGTCAGATCAGTGTTAGACAACATTACAAAGTAAGTCAGGAATAATAGTGAGAGGGTTGTTACAGCGAACTGAAACCTCAACAGAGTGAGCAGGACCCTGAGGGGGTTCTATATTATCCTTCCTAATAAATGGCTACTTAAACCAATATTGATTTGAACACGATATTGTTGATTTGGAAATGGTTACACTTCCCTAGTTGAAAATAGTTTATTACACTCACAGTCTGAGCTGTGTACATAGTACTGGATTACTGCAGGCTTCTTAAAATTAGCTAACTATGCTGTTCTTACTCACATTCAACCAAATAAGTAAACTGATGGTGAAGTAAAAAATAAGGTGTCAGAGCCTGTGACATTTTTTATTCCCCCTTCTTCATTTTTGTAGATTTATTCATTGCAGGCTCGAGGTTTCGTGTCTTCAACCTCCAATTACCAGTGGTAATTGAAAAATATCGGTTGGCTGCCATGGAGTATTGACCAATCATAATCAAATATTTAACATAGACATGCCATCAGTATCTTCTTTTAAATCACACCTGAAAACATATTTTTATCGAAAGGCCTTCCTGTAATATTGTTTTATTATGTTTTTATCACATTCATTTTTAATCTACTTTTATTCATGGTTTTCTTTGGTTCACTCATTGTTTTTATTTTGTTTTACTGATTTTAATTGTTTTATTGTTTTAATGGCTTTTAGTAGTTTCTCTTTGACTCTTTATTCAGCTGTTCCTCTTAAATTGTCTTGCCCGCTCATATACCCCCCCCCATGCTTTGTTCTTTTTATTGTGGGTTTTTATGATGTAAAGTGCATTGTAACGTCTGTTTTGATAAGTGATTTCTAAATAAACTTTATTATTATTATAATTATTAATGTTGTAAAATATCTTATTAAATCAGACCTGGACGTCTCTACAACAGACACATGCACACTGCTCACCTTTTCATCCTCAAAGCTGCACTGATAGAGAAGCTTAGCTGAGTGATAAAATTTAAGTTTCAAAGAGGGGTTTAGCTCAAAGCTCCAACCTGTATCAATGTAGCAATAATGTGTCAAGACCTACAGTGGGACGAGGCAGAGCACACACCAAAATCAGTTGGTGAACGTAAAATACAGTATGGTGACTTATTAAGGCATATTGCTTGATATAAAAAGGGGTTGTGTGTTCAGGTCCAGCTGAAAAAAGTGGGTTTTTAATTTTCACCAAAGACGTTGTGTGCTGTTCTGTCTAGAAAGTTTGTTTCATATCTGAATAGTGTATTTATAACCTTTTCTCCAACACCAATGCCCAAAAACAACAACCATGCATGCCTGTATCACACTAAATTAAAAAGCACCTATTCAACTCATAACCTGCATCTTTGTTCTGTAACAAAGAGCCAACATGGGGTGTGACGCTGAGCCACACAAAGTAATAGGAAGGATAAAGGTCTCCTTAGCATTCCTCAGACCACTCTCCTTATTTCCCTGCAGCACAAAAAAGGAACAGTGTGAGGTCAAGAAAAAATAGGCAGACCCCCTGATGTTCTGCTCCAAAACAATTCACGAAACTGAACAAGCTAACACAGCAGGAGGTCTGACACCTGTTGTGCTCGCTCTGAGGAAAACAGGAGTTAGCTTGGTTAGCATGTAAGTATGTACAGAGCTAAGTCCCTTAGTATGGGATTAAGGTGAGAAATCCTTCTTATGCAACATATCTCCTGTGTGATGCAAGAACTGCACTGCGACCGTTTTGAGTTTGTTCAACATTGTTTTAACTTGATGTCCCTTAGTATTCCTTATCTTAACAAACATTATTGTTTTTAAGTATCCTGTTGTCCTCAAACCTTCCATGTTTTCTTGATCATGGTATATTCCCAATAATGCCTTTTGGAGGCTGATATGAGAGTTGGTATTAACACACCATCTTTATACTTGTTTTGATTGACTTGTTTTTGGTAGATCTGTTTGAATGTATATGAAAAGTGCTATAGAAATAGTTTTAGTATGATTACTGTTACTAATAATGTGATAACTCTAGAATATTAAGCATTACATTTTTGCAGCGTAGCAATTCTTCATTCAAGACAATATATGCATTTAGCTGTAGCAAAAAGTCAATTTAGGGTTAAAACTTTTACCTCCCTTTCTATGTATATATTTTCTCAATAGCTCTGTTATACGTCTTTTACAGAATGTGATAAGCTATTTTTAATTCGGGGAATGCAAGGTTAGCTTCAATGTTTGCAAGCTGTGTACTCATTTGAAATTTGAAGGACAACAGGAGCAAGCGTTCCATCATTTAGACTCTCATTTTAAGCTTTTCTGACAGCTTCTTTTTCAGGCAGACATTGACAGACAGTCAAATCAAGCAGTGTCTCTGTGCGTGTTTCTGTATACATATTTTGAAATAGAAGCACGTCGCACTCTAGCAGTATCTTTAGCTGCTCTGATGAGAACAGCAAAACAGTAGTGATTGTAGAAGAAGAAGCTTTGTGTGCGTGTGTGTGCGTCTATGTGTGTTCATTGTACAACTCTCTCTGCCTGCTCCAGAACAGCCCGGGGCCTGAAACTGCCAAAACATGAGCCTACAGTGTGTTTTGAGGAGCTTGATTCCCTGGAGGACAAACACAGCCAGCCTGCCAAACAGCGTCCAACCTGCCGCTGGCTTTGAGCAGAGAACGCTAAATACTGCTGTGCTTTTAACTGCAGCAGCTCTGCCTGAAGTCTGACACGTCTTCACATCATCCTCTGGCCCAGTCCCAGCCACAGTTTATTATTTGTTGGTATGTTTATTAAAATGAATTATTCTGTGATTGTCTAAAGCCTTTCTTTCATTTAATCTATTACACAACATTCATTTTATAATTTCATATATATGTTTAGCAAGATTAGACTTTATTACTTACAATCAGCACTTTTCAAAACTCAATGCAACCGCTGTCTTTCTGGTCATTTCATAGTTCAATATATCAGTTCACGAGGTAAGAATTCAACATTTTCAGTCTTATACACGTTGTTTAGAAACTTGATGGTTTGGAATTTGCTGAAGTTTATATCCCATATATAGATTTTAAATCTTAAAACAAATAAACATTCTTTGATAAACAATATTATCCATGGACTTCCTGTCTCAGATCTAAAGACATAGCTAGCGAGTGCAGGAAAGATGTAAGATGTAAAGTCTGCATCTTACCATCATATCTCAGCACAGCATGCACTCTGTTGAAGATATTTTCTTTTCATATTGCACTTTAAAAAAAATAGGAAGAGGATTTCTGATCTTTCTGTGAGTCCGTAGCTGCAGGGTCTGACCCAGTTATGATACAGACTGTCTTCATTTCTTTCCTGTGTTTCTTCCCTCCCACCCACCCTCCCTCCCTCCCTCCCTCCCTCCCTCCCAGGTGAGACTGTGAGGGGAAAACAAGGTGGAAAGAGGAGAACACAGGTTGAGAGAGCAGACAGTTTCTGTGTTTTTGAGTCTTGATACATGTAACTGGTGTAGGCAATATGATTGTATATGCCATATGTAACTGTATGTGTGATATCCCCAACAAGTACCTGTATGTGTCTGTGCTCTCTTTGTTCAGCCTAGCCACCTGTCCAGGTCTTATTCAAAGTAGGCCCATGTCACAGATTTATCACCTGTTGTTTAATATATGTCATGCCTGGCTGAGTGAGCACACTCTGTACACTGTCTCTTTAAACTTACAAAGGGTCAGACACCTTTAGTTGCACTGCCAACAGAGGCTGTCAGCCAAGATTTTCCAGGTAGGGAATCAGTTTGCAGAAAAACTAGTTTAATGCATTCATAAAACCAAAGACTCTGACACAGTCAGGTTTCCTGGGAAAAATATATTATTTACATCCTCTGCAGCTTGAATAGATAAGTAGTGAGGAGAAAAGAGGCAGAAGAATGGAAATGAAAGAGGAAGGACACTTGTCACTCTATGACGAGAGGTTTAAGAAAGAGAAATCATGTTAAGAGAAGAAAAATATAACAGGGCCGACAAAACAGGAGCAGCTGAAGTTCACTTCTAACAAGTTATGCTGTGTGTCTGTGGCACATTAAAATTTAGTTTGAAGGAACAGATAAATAATTAACTAGTTAAGCATAGCAGCAGTATCGGTTTTTCAGATTTGAGTTTTTGTAACACAACTGATGACGAGACATCACTATGTTGACACAAGCGTGAAACTCAAAATGTTTAGTAATGCATTTGTCTTGCTACAGTTGTTGAGCAACACTATGCAAAGCAATAGTAAGATGCATGTTGTTGCAGTTTCCAGCTAATACTGGTTGCTTGGGAGGCAAAAGTACAGTCATTTTTTGTTACAAAATAAAGAAGTATGTGTTAGGTAAGAGAAAGATTTAGAACAGACCAGGTGAGTAGGAGGAAAATGTTAACTCAGAGATGCACTGAAAGGTTATCCTGGAGTTCTTCTACCCATATTCACTTGTAATTACCCCGATCAGCCATAACATTAGGACCACTGACAGGTGAAGTGAACATCGTTATTATCCCTTTACAATCAAAACTGTAGGTGGGTTGGATATGTAAAGCAGTAAGTGAACATTTTCTCCTTGAAGTTCATGTGTTGGAAGCAGGAAAAATGTGAAATTTTAAGCATGTGAGTGACTTTGACTACATCAAACTAGAGCATCTATAAAACAGCAGCTCTTGTAGGATGGTTCTGGTATGCAATACCTATGCGTCACAACACACAGTGCATCAAGGTTTGTTTGCTGCTGTATAACTGCAGATCAGTCAGGGTGCCCATGCTGTCCCCTGTCCACCACAGAAAGCTCCATCAATGAACATGTGAGAATCTGAACTAGACCACTGAGCAATGGTAGAAGGTGGTCCGGAGGAACACAACAACAGGTTCAAGGTGTTGATTTGGTCTCCAAATTACCCAGATCTCAGTCCCATAGAACATCTGTAGGATGCGCTGGACAACCAAGTCTAATCCTTGGAGGCCCGCCGCTCTACGTTGCAACTTTGAGGACTTTAAGGATCTGCTGCTTATGTCTTGGTGCCAGAAAACACAGCACACTTTCAGATGTCCAGTGGAGTCAATTTCTCATTAAGTCAGGACAGTTGTGGCCCTGAGACGATGAGAGGGGGCCCACGCAAAGTTAGGCAGGCGGTCACAATACACTTAAAAAAAACAACATGGGTGTCTGTTTTATCAACATAAGTATAACATGTAGCTTCTATTATATTAATTCATGTTTAGTAGTTAAATATTTTTAAATCATGTAGTTTTAACATGACATGCAAAATCCTTAAAACTACAAGATAGCTTTATGTCAACACAACCTAATGGGTTTAGGAATCCCATCTGCAATACCTCTCCAGAGCAGAAGGTGGCAGTAACTTGTGACAGGCCCTATTCATCAGCCAAGGTAGCGTGATTCTGGCAAAGAAGAGCCATTACGGGGAGTCGGGAAAGATCGCCTGTGACCGACTGCAATTAGGGTGCTGGTGGCCTAGCAGTCTATACGCCCCACGTAACGAGGCTATAGTCCTTTCTGCAGAGGTCGCCTGTTTGATTCCCGGCCAGTCGACCAGCCCCCCACCCACACACACACACTTTCTACTTCCCACGTTTCCTGTCTCTCTTCAGCTGTCCTGTCAATAAAGGCGAAAAAGCCCAAAAATATAACTTGCAAAAACAAAAGCTATCCATAATCATATCACACAAGTTATTGTAACCCAAGACAATTAAGTCCGATCCTACCTTGGTAAATATGTTGAAACAACCATTACAAATTAAGTTGGACCCAAACATTGCAAATAGGTAATGGTAAAGTCAATACTTTATGTTCACTCAACATATTTACAATTAGTTGGTTCAACAAAATTGTGTCTTGCTAAATGAAAGCATTTTAGTTAGGTGGAAATTCTTTCCATAATTTTATTACGTTAACCCAACAAATTATTTCTTTGAGTGCGCTATGGCTGATGGGTATATATTTTCTCTAACAGTACCAGTTATCCAACTACTAACCCAATGCTCAAACAGCAAAGGTTATTAAGTGGAAGTTAAGTCAAATTGACACTGTTATTGGTATGGGAAAGACAACAGGTTAGGGCTGCACAATAAGTCAAAAAAGACTGAATTTGGTTCAGTGTTTACGATAAATTATCTTATGTAAACTGGGGTTGGGCATTTCAAGCTAAAATACTATTCAATAATCAATGGCATCCATTTGACGATTAGTCGAATAACCCCCCAACCCCCCCTTATGTTTTCTTCTTTTTTGTTATTTAATGCAGTTAGCATTCTTCTTCTTCTGTTGTTTAATGCGGTTAGCAAACAGCTTTAAGCCACTCTGTGGCTACAATCTGGCGGGAATACTGTATTACAACCAGATGCCAGTAAAAACAATGAAAAATTGTACTTTTAAAATGAGAAAATATTTGAAGTAACTCAATGATTTTTACAAAGTGGACGAATTTTGCAAAAACTATTGCCCATCCCTTATGTAAACATGGAATCATAATCACACAGCATGCCTAGATTTAACATGTTGGATGTTAGATGAAGCTCAAGCTAGCAAACAGCCACCCTCAGGTAACTGGTGCCAATATAGTGACGACATAGAACTGATTGTTTTTCAGATTAAAATGAGAATGGATATGCTGCAAATCCTGCAAAACAGACGCACAAAGAAACTGAGTTATAGCTAATATCCACTCTTTAAAACTTGGTTATATATTGATTACATATTTTGAAATACTGTGCTGGCCTTGCCGTCAGGGTTTGCCGTTAACCTAACCAAACCTCAACCTTGTAAGACCTCACAGAGCTGAGTTATTTGGCAAGAGTGTTAACTTGTAGTTTCGAAAGGCAAATTTATTCAAAATCAATTCCTGCAGTGTTCTTACACACAGTGCCAGTATGTTCTCGTAAACAATAAAAGCATGCACGCACGCACACACGCACACACACACACAAAAGGGTGTGAGGAGCAGAGTGACATGAACTAAACATTTCCTGAAAGGCGAATCAATTCCATGTTAGTGTCCAATCTCAAACTCATCAAAGCCCCAAACTCAGGTTGAATTACAACATCATTGTTGCAGCCATCGTTAATGGGATAGACTCTCCATCCAGCTCCCCGCACAACCTTCCAGTCCATGCTGAGTGCTGAGAGTCAATAGCATTTTAGTGCTGAACAAATCATTAATCTGCCCTTCTGGCACAGTGCAGAGTTATGAGCGTGACGATGCATTCCAGGGCCCGGTACATCCAAGCGTGAAAAATGGAAACAAAAATTGAGACAATAGAAGGAGATTTTCATGTTTGTTAAATGTAGGTTCACTTGTTTATCATAAACTTGCAGAAGTACATTTCCACTATTGCATTTAAGTTGCCAAACTAAGAATAATGTCAAAAATATTGATTAAAAAAAGAAAACAATCTGAAGAACTATTGAAGGAAGTTTATCTGCTTTTAATAGTTAATCCTCTAAACTTTTTTAAATAAATCAAGTTAAGGCTTCTTTCTATAAAGAAATAAATACAACTGTGTGGTGAAGATTTAGAGGAGCTTGCAACGCCCTCTAAGAATATTTGTTTTGCACCTTTGACGAGTCATTTGACAAAAAAGATTAAAGAGATTAAGAGATTAAAAGGATTATACAGTTTATAGGTGTCTTTTCTGTTGCCTATTTGTTGTATAACAAGTTGGACAGTAACCATGTACTTGCTGCACAATAATATAAAACAAGTGTTGTGCAGGAGACTGAGACAACAAAACAAAAGATGGAGAGCTTCATCTGTGTGGGCTGGGCTGAGATGAGCATGAACAAACATTGACTGGATCGATCCACACTGATGAAGCTTTGATTTGGTGAGTCAGCAGGAAAGGGACCAGAGGATGAGCAGAAGAAGAGAGACAGAAGAGTGAAAGGGGGGACATAGCATATGGAGGAGGAGAAAAAAGGAGAGAAAGGAAAGAGAGAGAGAGAGAGAGAGAGAGAGAGAGAGAGAGAGAGGAATGCAGCAGAGAAAGAACAGCAGCCTCTCTGGTTGTGTTTATCAGACTGAGCTCCAGAGAAACGAGGCGTTTCTCTGCAGAGGCTTTACATCTCTCTCTGTCTCAGTCTCAGTCTCTCTCTCTCTCTCTCAGTCTCAGTCTCAGTCTCTCTCTCTCTCTCTCTCCCTCTCTCTCTCTCTCTCTCTTTGTTCATTTCATCCTCTTTTACTCTTTGTCCTCATTCTTCTGAGCTGTGAGCTCCTCAAGTGCTGCCACCACAGAAATATTTACCTATGAAGTGTCTCATTTAATGCCTCTACTATGATATTTAGCATTTTGACACTGTTATCAGTAGGGGCTTCCGTCATTCTCAGTCTCTGATCCCACCAGTGGGTAACAATAAGCTCTGAAACGGGAGGGCATAAGAGGCTTTAAAGTCATGGAAAAAGATGTCTGAATTTGCAAAAAAGGAGGAAATATAAGTCTTTTATTTGATTTGTCAATCATCTGACTCATTAGTGAAGCAGAAAATGCAAAACATTTTCAAATTCTAGCTCCTGAAATGCAAGGATCTGACACAAGTAGTGTTGTTTGAAGATGTCAGCTTGAGCAATGAGAAACATTAATTGTCAAATCAGCAACTAAATGAGAAAATTAATCTTCAGTTATTTGTGAACAAAATCAAAGCTAGTTGTAACCCTAGAGGTAAACTCATTATGTCTGAATAGTTCTAAGTTGCTGAATAATGTTGAAACATGGACCGTTTTGCTACCACTTTTGCAAGATATCATGACAGGGGAGGGGTGTATGTGTATCAGCCTGAGTGTCTGTATTAACCAACACTAATGGTAAGCGATACTAGTCCTACGCATGCACACATTCACACATTACACAAAAAGGAAGTAATGACTCATAACTAGGAGGATTTTAAGTCAACAGTGTGAGAAACTAATAGGCTTTAGTAAATGACACACAAGCACAAACACACACGCAGTATGAAAACACCTGAGACTCCCTGGTGTAAGAACGTTTAAATAAAGCCTCTCTTCCTTCCTGCTCATTCATCTTTAAGTCAAACTGAAACAGCAACAGCGGGGCTTTCACAGCAGCTTGACACGCAGAACTACACGTCTATAAAAACATTACCAATGCACACTAGTCTGCACAGGTTTCAATCACACATACAAATACACACACACACACACATTTGTTTCCACCTGAGTCTGGAGGGAAGCTGGTAGCTGATTGGATTACCAGGAATGCTTTTGCACAAAGGACAATGTAGGGAGGGACTGGATCAGCACATTGGAGACTGTGTGAGAGTTTCTCAATGAAACCCAGCTTATATATACACACAGGAAACCCCAAGTGGCTAAACAGTGTGTGTGACTGTGTTTTCAGTTGTAGTTCTTTATCTTCTCAAGGAACAGAAAATGTCTGAGCCCTGACTCCATCAGCAAGGTTTTTAAAGGTAAAAATGTGGATTTAGAGAGAAGATTAACCGCTAGATTAAGTTGAGGATTAAAGGGTTAAAATTAGCTCCTTGTGACATTTTAGGTCACCGGTAAAGAAATGAGTGAAGTGATTCCAGCTAAGTGGCGTGTTTGCTGGGTGTGGGTATCATCTGTTGGCCCATGAAACAAGGACAACTTGAAATACATCATTGAACTACAAGTCATGACAGTGTTCCTTTGGATTGTTGTTGTGTTCCCATCGGTCTAAACCAATGACTGAAAAGGATCTTTAATAACAACAATTACAGAACTCCTGAGAACATGACAAGACAATTTAGCTTCATTAATTGAAGATCAGAGGGCTGCATGCAAAGCAATCATTGTATCCTGCTGACAGCTGCCGGTGCACATCGTTTCATCAGTTGCTCTTTATGTGCAAGAATGTGTGTCACTGTGTCATTGTGTGGCTGTAGGAGGGATACAAAGTGAATGTTAAACCTATTTTTGTATTGCTGTGTAATTGTTTGAAGTCTTTTAAATGATTGAAGTGACAAAAAGCATGGAGTTTTTGAGGGCATGTGCTAAAAACCCAAACAGTTGGGCGCCCATGTGGATAATTTGGCAGAGGTTGCACTCCGATTCAGGTCTGAGTCCTTTTTGCAGCCATCCAGGATTCATGTATTCCCTGTCTTTCTTTAGCTGTCAAGTTATCAATAAAACCACATACTCCCAAAAATGTTTTGTTTTTTAAAGTGTCTTCAACATATTGAAAAGTGGTTAAGAAACACTGTCACATAAATGCAACAGGTGTGCATGTGTGTGTATGCGGGGGTAATTACTTTTGTTTAGACTGGAACCACCTGTTTGAACTCTGATGCCTTTGACGGTTTGTTTGAACAAAAAACTGCTGCTTGTTTTACAAAACAAGGAAGTCAACACAACTAGTAGGAGTCAAACCAAGGCCACAAGTTTGCCAAACAAAACAGACCGTCCATAACTGTACACTGGGTCTGCATAGACGGATATGTTTCTTTCAGGGCTGATACCGATACCGATTATTAGTAGTCAAGGACGCCGATAACCGATATTTGGAGCCAATATTCATTTGCAGTAAAAGGAAAAATATTGGCGTCAAAATTTTGAATACAAACTCAAACACTTAACTGCATTTAAATGCCTTTAAGCATATGTTTATTAAACAGCTTTTTTGATTTGCAAAATGTTAAAGGTTTTTTTTTTTATCTTAGACAATAGACATCTTTGTTTTAGAATTATAACAAAAAGTGCAGGGAGCTCCCAGGCTCAGCAGCATGTCTTACAAAGTTAAATGAAAACTTAAACAAATAAATAGCTCCCTAAAGTTTTCCACAGTAAATAAGTTGCAGACCTGAACAGCTGATCAATGCGCTGCAGGCGAAAGAGCATTTCTGTGTTGGGGCCGTAAATAGTGCAAAAACGAACAGGCTTTCTGGCGGCAAATTAAAGTGCATAAAAAAATCCAAGTGGAGCGTGCACCTAAACAGAAGTGAGTGTTCGGGTCGGAATCTTTCAAAATGAGCTAAATCACGTGGCAGAAATTACACCGTCTGTAGAAACCGTAGCCCAGGTTGCGTTCCATTTCTCCCTGCAGTTTCTCATTGGCTGATTGGCTGTTACCCGTGATGTGGGTGGGACAATGCTGGAGACAAGAGTAGTGACAGCAGACAGAGAGGCGCGGCTTCTTTGCTTCTTAATTGATATTAACACTGTTATGAACTATACAACTTGAGGTCTACAGCCCACTATTTCAGCAGATTCATCAGATTTCCTATGAGCTATCATAAACAGTACAAGTTTTGCAAGAAGAGAAGTGAGACTCATCTCCTTGAAAAAGCACAAATCCCTGATTCATAGGAAACAGCACAAAAATGTAACATCTCTGTCTGATTCATTGTTAAAGTCTGTTGTCTCACAGCTAAAGTGTGATGTGTCTACACGTTCAATGTCCTTACTGGCCTTCAAACTCATGTCCAGCACTGAACAAAAAGAAAACCCGTTGCTGTCTTTCTCTAACAAAGCGCATTGTGTTCCTCTTCGGGGACTGTTTGACAGCCCTCTCGCTCTTGTCCGTTGAATGGAGACACATCAGTGTGTTGTTAGCGGCAGACCCTCAGCAGGTGGTGGTCTGGCCCCACTCTGCCTCTCGTCAGCTGCGTGTGAACTTTGTGATTCAAATGTTGCAAGCAATAACTGAATTAAATACTAATTTAAAGAAAATACAAAAAGAGCGCCTGCAAGAGACATCATTTGGCTCTAAAACAACAGTCCATTAGAAGGTGTAAATGCCTTTGTGCAAGTTGTGTACTTGTTTTACTGCAGGTTATTCCTTCTCCTCTCTCAGTTTCAATGCATTAGTACAAAAGAAATCAAAGAGAGGAGTGACTGTTTCACCTGGTGGGGATTAGCCTCCATTCATCCAGTACAGCTCAGTACTGCATGCTAATCTAGTTATTCTAGTCCTGGTGTACATACTGTGCGTGGACAAAGAAACTTGGATGAAAGTCAATCTCTTTAAGGTACAAAATTAAAGCAAGCAAAAATAATTAAATAATTAAATGTAGTTAATTAGACACAAATAAGCAAATGATTTGAGTGAATAACAAAAGTCTCCTAGGAGTGTTTTAGGGCCTGGACCATGGACAGAGAATTTCCTGTTGGCTGGGGAAGAGTAAATCTCATTATGTAATGTCCAGTCACAGACCAGGAGTATTCAAAACGACTGCGGAGCCTGACGTCACTGGTTGCTATTGAAGACTCTCACAACACTCACCTTGTGTGTCTATTTTTGGAGTAATGAATGAAATTTAAGCGGGACACAAAGTACTTGACGTAGCTGTGGTATTGTTAAGAGCACAGTGCAGTCACAGTTTTTACAAGTTTAAAGTTTGTGTCTTATTATTGTGTAATACATGTGTTTATAAGCCCGGCCCGCATGGCCTTACATGACACTCCCAAACTATACAGATTTTCTATTTCTGTAGCTGGTCTGTTGACATTCAAAAGTTTGTTTTACTAAGATGGCTAAAATTTCCATTCTTCAATACTGTATTTTTTCAATTCCTTTCTATGTCCCACAGCTCATGCAGGTGCATTGCCATTTTTTATGTGTGTTTTGTTCAAAACAATGTGTTTTTTGTTTTGGTATAAACTCCTCTTGTTCACTACACTGTGAAAGGAAACCCTTTCATAGTGGTCTTACATTCTTATTAAATGTGATTTAATTCACCTTTGTCCTGATGGACAGAAGACCTGTTGTGCTTGCATTGTCAGTATTCCTCTCTTAAATCTTTACCATGAGCATGCGACATGTTTCCTGTTCCCTGCACACTTCTTTTGATCACACCATCTCTACTTACAGCTATCCTGATTTCCACTTAATCCAATTACCATCAGAGAGATGTTGAATCACAACAGAGCCAGCAGCGGCTGATGCAGGGGGAGAAATTGATAAGACGGGATACTGGAAAGCAGAAGTGACAGGACGGTGCAGTGTGATGACACACAGGCCAACAGCTGATCAAGATAGACACAGGCAGAGAGACAGACAGACAGACAGACAGACAGACAGGGAAGCTGTGAGGCAGGGTCAACTGCATGCAACACTCACACACACACACACACACACACATACACATGCACACATTCAAACACAAACTAGGGGACAATAGACTCTGCACAGCCCCTTTTAAACCAGGCAGTCTCCTCCTTTAACTCAAAACTGCCCCAGCTTTTCTCCTTTCGTTCACAAAAACCCCTCACATCTCTCTCTGGAGTCATGTCTCTGTATTGTTCTCATTCTGTCAAATTATCGTTCATCACCCCCCATTTTCCAGCCCATTGGGTGCAGTCTGGTTGCTTACCCCGTTTACTAGTGAGGAGGGGAGTCCATGGTCAGCAGTCCCCCTTGTTCCACCAGCAAAACCCTCATCCACTGAAGTCATCCACTCGCCCTGTTCACCAGGGCAAAGTCTGCTGTCTTCACTCTTACACACACTCACACAGACACACTCACAACACAGGTGTTCCCTTCAAAGGCAGCAGGAGGAGGAGGAAGCGTCGGGATAGTCCAAAGGGTGAGTCCCTGGTATAGTGGTATAATCCAAAGAGAGGCAGAGGAACGGAGCAGGATGTATCGTTCACTTTAAAACACAGCACCGGCTGCCTGGCTTCTGTCAGAGAGTCTCTCTCTCTCTCTCTCTCTCTCTCTCTGGAACACACAAACACACACTCTCAGACACACACACAAACAGAAAACACAAGCAGGGACTCTGGACCTCACACTCACACTCTTTCCCTCTCTCGCTGACTGGTTCGCCGGCTGACTTGCATTCACACAGTGAGAGCTCAGATCAGGCAACAGTTGTTGAATTCATGGCCCCTCCTCCCCTCTCCCTCCTTCCCCTTTGCGGGTGGTTGCTTGGCAACTAGCTTCTATGGGCGGGGCTTGTGAGAGTCCTCACATTGCTGCACACCCTGCTCTCTGCTGCCGCCCACTCAGGCTATATTTGCATATGAAGTCCTGCCTGCCTCTGTGTTGTGTCCCTGCTGTAGAAGAGGTTACCGCCTGTGTGGGCTGAGGAGATGTAGAGAATGGGGAGCAGGGGGATTGTTGTCACTTTAACCCAAACAGTTTGTCTTCAGTGATGCAGCACATTTAACAAGACGAGTCAGAGAGAAAAGAGGTTCACAAAGAAGGGGAGAACAGGGGGAGGGAGCATTAGAGAGAAGGGGAGAGGTTATGGCAAAGTAGCCAGATGTATTTGTTGTTCATTTCACTCAGCGAAAACAGTCAATCAGTTCAGAAAATCCCTTTTATCTGCACTGTGTTCTTTGAAAGCAGATAAAGAACAACTATTAAGCGGCATGATAATACTTACAGCTGTCACAATATCCCAGTTAACCAGTTAATCATTACAGAGAGAAATCTTTGAACCTTCTGAATATTGTTCGGCAACAGCAACTTCTAGGGACTTATTATATAGCTTATGATTAGTGATTAGGGAATTCCAGGCAAGACTTTCTCTTTCATGTATGCCTTTGTTTACAGTCTGTCTCGCAACTTGAGAAGCAAGAATGGAGTCAGAGTTGAGAAACAACTATAAAGACTGGACTATTGGCTGTAGTTGCATAGCAATAGAGACTTCATTTTGGTTAGATGATAATGATGATGATGATGATGACAGATTACTTGATTGCATAAGTGAGGATTGAGTTCCCCCACTTTTGCTCTCCACACCGAACATTTTTCTAAATGTCATTAAAATGCTGGTGGACGATGCAACTCTGACTGCAAACAAAAATCAGAATATGAAAAAAAGGTCCTGCGGCTTCATATTCTTCATTTTTATGCAGAACCAGCATTAAGAGACTAACAGAGAATATAATATATAACTTTTTCAATGATCACTTGTGTCTTATGCAGAACTCTACACGTCTCCACTGATAACATGTTTGATCATTTTTCAGAAAACAAGCAACTTAACATCCTAACACTGCCATCTCTGATATAACCTTATTACAATCCCCCCACTCTCACCTCCCTGCAAAGAGGACATATTAGCACTTTGGGTGGAACTCCGATTATTCAGTGTATCCATGTGGCATCTCAGTTTGAGATTTGTATGATTTGAAGTTAAGAAAAAATATAAATCCAATGAAGTCTGCTAAAAAAAGGATACACATGAAGTTGTTCTCTGTGGTTATTTGAACATTAAGGCAATCAAAACTATGGTTCCCATAGTGTTTTTAAAAACTATTTTGATTTTCAGCAAAGCTATTCCCTCCATATTCTGATATAATTTCACAGAACTTAAACACTTGCTGGCCTGAAGCATAAGCACATAATTTATTCCTCAAAGAGCCAACAGAAGTTGAAAATAAAAGTAGGGAAATCTTCCTGGAGTGGGCTCTCCACAACGATCACCATTATTCATCTTCTGGCTCTTATCTCAGCTCTGCTGTCTGCAGGGCATTTAAATCATTCTTTCAGCTACCACTCCAAGCTTTACTCCCCGGCTTATATCTTCAAATTGCTTCGATTTCAGTCAGAGGCTGACCTGGCACTCTCATTGGAGTCAGAGATTCAGAAAACAAAATAAAGCCAGTGCCAGAGAGCCTGGGTTTCTAATTATAACTCTGGAAATGTGGTTGTTATGTGTCTTCTAACTGTTTGATGGTCTCAGTCCTGGAAGTCATGGAGCTATCTTGCATTCATAATGATTGCCTAAAGACAGCCTATCATGTTACGTTAATGTGAAGGTCAACATGGTGGGAGATTTTTTATGAATTCTCTGACATTATTTCATCATAAATCCAACCAAACGCACACCCCCTATAGCAACAACTGAAGTGTAAAGGATTTGCATTGACAGGACAGCAGTGCAGACTTCCTTTGAGTTAGACCGCAGCATTAGCAGATACCAAAATACCTGTGTTTGTGAGATGATACATTTTTTACAAGAACAACTAGATGACCTGGTTTCAGTTGTGTTGCATGCAGACATCTAGTTAGAGGAGGAGCACTGAGGCATTTAATGTGCACTACCTGAGCTATATTTGGCACAGTGACTAATGGAGAGTACTTAATATCCAAATGGTGTTTTAATGTAAATGTGCAGGGTTGATACATCTATGTGTGACAAATACGATCTGAATGAAAAAGCATGTTATAGGACAGAGTGGTAATGACAAAGAACATGACAGGTTTAGAGTAGTACCTCATATGTAACAAAACACAAAATTACATATGTCACTGCAGATAATTTATCAGATAAACAGATATTGCTGTACTACATCCCGACTTTATTTTTGCCTGCATGAACAAGCCAGGATTGTGATACGCTCTGTCTTAATAATGTCATCTGAGAACTTCCCTGTCTCCCATGCTGCTGTTGTCCTACTTATATTTGAAGGACCTGTCCCCCACGCTGCACAAACATAAATCACACACTCTACTGCCCCCATAACAAATCCCTGCCTGTTTCTGAGCTACTTGGAATAAAAACGGCTTTGCTTTTATTTTCAATTCAGTAACCTATGAGAATGTCTGTCCTCACAATGTTTTACCCAAAACACTACAATAGAGTGTTTTATTATTTTCTGATCCTATGTTGTTAACTAAGGTTAAAATCATGATAAGAAAAACATATATATGGGTGAATAGATGTGTTTTGTTGCTTCTGTTTGTATGTTTATAGCTCAGGCTTCTCCACATTATGTTTTGTTTCTGTAACTTGACTCAGCAGCTTCTGGCAAGAGCTGGCGGTGCCTCAGCCAAAACATAATCCTGCTAAAATTACAAGAAAATGTCAGTGAACTTATTACCTTTCAGCTATCTCTCTCCTTCTCTCCTCTGCTTGTTGCTTGTTGCTGAATTCTCAGCATTTCTGTGCTCATTTCATGACTCATACTCTGCTTGCTGCTCAAGTCCTGATGCTCAGTGTGACTGCTCTTATGCTGACTGAGTGATGAGGAAAAAAGAGGGAGAGGTGGTGATGGAGATGAAGTGGAGGACAGAGATGTGATACCAAATGAAACCTAATTATGTGGAAAGGAATGCACCCTTCTTGTAGTCTCCTTTCTCTCTCTCTCCCTCCCTCTTTCTCTCCTTCTCCGTCACTTCTCAAAGATGTTGGCCGTGGCTCAGCCAATAGCCTGAGGCTATTTGTTTATGTGCAATTTGTTAGAGGGCTGGCCTCTTTCCCCCTTTTCAAAGAAGCCATTTACAATTCTATTCATGTCTACCTGCCTCATTCAGACAGCAGCACACAGTTATGGAACAAGAGCAGAGTTTTTTTTACAACAAGCTTTCACAAAATGTTAACACAGTTATGTTAATGCTATTCAGAGAGGGGCTGCAATACTTGCTGATGTGTTAGAGATGAAGCTGAGAGCCAAGGAGGAAGTTGTGTTTCAGAATCCACATTATACTCCTCACTGATGAATGGACACAGAGCAAGAACAAACACACACACATGTTCAGACACACACTCTTACACTCACAGTATCATTAAAAGCACAAACCTAACAAATGTGCATGCTGCGGAGTTCAGCTGAAACAGATCTGTGGGGATTCTAAACCAGCTGCTGGGGTTCGCAATGCAGCAAGACGAATGATAGTGAGGACGAGGGTGAGGGGTGGGGGGTTGAGGGGTGTATGAAGAGAGGAGAAGAGAATGGAGGTAGAGAGATACCCTGCAGACTAAAAAGAGGAAGAGAAAGAGGAGAGTAGAAGGAGCTTTAAAGAAACAAATGAGGCAGGGATGCTCTTCAGGGGGCAGTGGGTTGGTAGGCTGCTTATTTAGGCCAAGTGCTGTGAATGCCAATAACTCTGCCGCTGCTTTCTGTAGATATGCACACTTTAGACAAATGAGAAAGACGATGGTATACTTGCATATATTTGCATATGCTGCAAAGATGCATGGTGCACTGCCACATGTGATCTTAATGTTTTGTTTGACCTCATTTCAGACCATTTGGCTGGCAGGTCTGCCATTTGTCCTCTAGCTGCTCGGTCCATCCATCCCTTGTTTTCAGTGCTGCACTCTGCAGTTAATTCCACAGCATGCTCAATTCGTGCTCCTTCACAACAAAACACCAGTCTAAAAAGCACCACAGAGGATCAAGACAACTAAAATAATATTGACACATTCATAGATCAGATGTTTTTAGATGATTTGTAATTTCAAGAGAAATTAAGACCGACACATAATTATGAAACTCAAGCTCTAACTACCATGATTATCCTTTAACATTATGCAGGGTTGGGGTCTGGAGGAAAATACTTAAAGCAGAGATCTATTACAGAGCCTGAAACCTGTCAACACGTAAGAACCAAGCACACCACTCTGTGAGATTCACTATGATGTCGTCGAGAGGATGGGGTCATAGAAAGTTTGAGCGAGCAAAATCAGTGAGCTCGTCAGTGAGTCCTAACAGCCTTAAATCTGCGGCATCTTTTCTGGTGCTATCTCAAGTTTTCTGCTGTTAACAGAAAAAGTGAGCCTGTGAATAACCAAGTCTGAGAATGTGCGAATGAAAAATGTAGAAGATTGATTTGACTAGAAATGAACACAAAACACACAAGTCTGTTGGGAAGGGTATAAAAAATACATGTGTGCATCATGAAAGTTTAAATGTTGTGTTACACTTCATAACTACACTATGTTGGAGGCAATACATGTGTACAAATATCTTGTACAGATAAACCCCAAAGTAAAACAATGATATAAATACATACCAATAGTAATTTATACTTTGAATACTGATCGCATCTATTTCTAAGGGATTATCTACACGAAAAGAAATCATTACAGCTTTCACAGAGTTGTAATATATAACATAGTAAGATGTGATGACTCCAGAGACAGAGAGTATCTTCTAAAGAATAATGTAGATTCAATTAGTCAAAGATCAGCTGCTGTCTATCTCACACATCCACATATCTCTCAGTAACTGTATGGCTGTAATATGAGTGAAACCAGGCCACTGGGTTAGCCATGGCTGCAGGGAAAGTTCACATATAAAAATGTGGAGGTATTGATTTCTGTGCACATGGTGAGAACGTATCTGTTTAAGGCAGGCATAATGTGTATTGTGATGATTACAAAGGGCAGAAGAGTATCTGGTGAACAATGAGACGTAAACTTCCCTCAGAAAAGATGGTATGCACAGTTCAGGATGGTGCTCAACTCAAAATAGTGATACATGTGAGAGAGTAACTTTAGTAAGTTAACAGACTGGAGGTGCTGTTGGATGTTTAGTTTATTACACAGCTTCAAATAACTTTTTTCCAAATTACACTGTAGTAGGGTTCGACCGATTATCGGCGCTGATATTCGGCATTTTGGCACATATTGGCATCTGCCTTTGTTTAAATCCGACGGCCGGTAAGAGATCAATTTAAAACTGGGTTATTTTAGCTCTGATGTAGCCGCGCCTCTCTGTCTGCTGTCGCTACTCTGTCTCCAGCATTGTCCCGCCCACATCACGGGTAACAGCCAATCAGCCAATTAGAAACTGCAGGGAGAAATGGAACGCAACCTGGCTAACGGTTTTCTGCAGACGGTGTAATTTTCTGCCACGTGATTTAGCTCATTTTGAGAGATTCTGACCCGGGTACTCACTTCTGTTTAGGGTGCATGCTCCACTTGGATTTTTTTATGCACTTTAATTTGCCGCCAGAAAGCCTGTTCGTTTTCGCACTATTTACCAACACAACACAGACGTGCTCTTCCGCCTGCAGCGCATTGATCAGCTGTTCAGGTCTGCAGCTTATTTACTGTGGAAAACTTTAGGGAGCTATTTATTTGTTTAAGTTTTCATTTAACTTTATAAGACATGCTGCTGAGCCTGGGAGCTCCCTGCACTTTTTGTTAGAATTCTAAAACAAAGATGTCTATTGTCTAAGATAAAAAAAAAAAAACTTTTAACATGTTACAAATCTGAAAAGCTGTTTAATAAACATATGCTTAAAGGCATTTAAACAAAGTTAAGTGTTGGAGTTTGTATTCAAAATTTTGACGCCAATATTTTCCCTTTTACTGCAAATGATATCGGCTCCAAATATCGGTTATCGGCCTCCTTGACAACTAATAATCGGTATCGGCCCTGAAAAAACATATCGTTCTATCACTACACTGTGGCTTTCTGCCTTTTCAATTTAACTTTGTGGTTATATCCCAGTGTGTCTATGTATCTACTCCTTAGAAGAGAAAAATAAATCATGGGTAAAAAAAGGGAGTATGCAACACCCAGAGTCTCTTGTGTCAGGGTGCTGAGCAGGTCTGACTAACAAGTGACTGACAGCAAATCAAAGCCTGATGATCAATGCATGACTCCACCATCCATCTGTCAAATCATTACCAGACAACTGGGACAGCAAGTGACAGAGGGATCAACGAGAAAGTGAGGAGGAGGAAGATAGCGACAAGGCTGATTACAAACTGAGATAGGATGAGAAGAGATAGGGACTAACAGAAACAGAAAGAGAGAAAATGTAAAGACAGAGAAACAAAATTTAAGAAAAAAATAATTCAGACTTGCGTTAAGAGGTTACAATAAAGCTTCGAAGTTTAAAACTTCACCATTATGTCAACCCCCCTGTGTATTTGCTGATCAGAGCTGAAGAGGAAGTGCCACAGAGCATCGGTTGGATGTTCAGGGCTTAATGTTCTTACTTCCTCTATTAAAGGTTACAGTGGTTAGCAATGTGAGCTACACTGGAACAATGCAAATAGACAATGGATGCTAATTAGCTTGACAGACTGGACAGGACACACTGAACCATGAAAGAGGTTATTGACCAAGGTCATGGAATATAAATGCACTCTGCAAAGACATGAACAAGCACAAGAGACGCAAACAAATACCACACAGTCACATGCATTTGAATTTAAACCACTATAAAGAGTAACTGTGTCATCACAGCCTCATTATCGACGCAATATTTCATTGATAATTACACTGCTGAGGGCCGGTCCACATGCTGACATTTCTTTACTTTACTTTATAGCTCTTTAAAGTTGTTATAAAGTGGAAGAAGGGGCACACTGTAATAAAACACAAGCATGAGTACCACACCACAGAGCCCATATATCAAACATGCACGATACAACTATTCAAACTGTGTTACATGTGATGAACTAGGAGTTATATAAGCCTAAACCGATGTGTGAGATTCTTAAGCATTTCCCCTGATGCATGAAAAAGCAGTGCAGCAGAGTTGTGGTTAAAGAGCACCCAGGTACTGACACAGGAAGTTAAGTCCTCGCAAACATTAACACCAAATGTCCCTTTTTTCACTCACAGTTCTTGTCTATGTGGAAAAAAAGGATTATAGTTGGCTGTGAGGTTGTAATGGTTAAAGTGTTTGTGTGTCTCTCTGTTATGACACAGTATAGAGAATAAAGCTCTACTGAAGCACCTGTTGAAACAGTGTATGCAAGTCTGGCTGAACTTCCTTTATGGCTGCATGGCAACCCTGCGGAGGCGGAGGCCACAGTTATGTGTGAAATTGCCTTGTAAACCTGCAGTTGATCCATCTGTCTCCTCACAATGGGAACAATGCAATGCTAGAGAAAACATCACAATAAAAAAATAGGAAGAGCAAAAGCATGTTTGAATGTATCCGACTGTGGCAAAAAAATAAGAATAAAAACATGTTTAACAAGTTAACTGACCTTTCTTTTGAGATGAGATGATTATCTAATTCATTTCTAACGTCCAATTTCAAAATCAATTCATACTTCTTAAATGAACAATGGATAATTGTATCTCTAAAATGTTAATGCTTGGAGTTGGTAAACTACTCTTTCTTTGTTCTTACTTTCTGCAGCCAAATTTCACTGACAACCACGCTCATTTGCATTAGGCTATGAAATATTACGCTTGTAAATATCCCTCTTTCTTCAAACAATGCAATCCCATACAGGTTTATGTTAATTTCCAGTTTGTTTTGAGACTCAACTCTGAAGTGTGAAGCAATGCCATAACTCCCACTGTGAGTAGCACTGTGTATATCTGTTGTTTATGAAAGAGGGATCCAGAGAGAGAAATAAAGGGGGAGAAGGAGGAGGCAGCCATCCAGCACTGAGCTCCTGTGACAGCTTTTCTATTCAGTCCTAACATCACAGGACCATCAGCGACCTAATTAAACAAACAGAAAGAGAAAGGGGGAGCAGAAAAAGAAGAGAAAACAGAGAGAAAAGATGAGGGAAAGAAAGAGAAAGTGATGCTGGAGGAGAGAAAAGAAAGATGGTGGAACTGATTGAAAGCTAGTGAGAAAAACAAGAAGAAATGGGGATCAACATAAAAAAAGAGAGAAAGAAGGGAGAGAATTAGAGGATGTAAAGAACTGGAGGAGAAAATCAATGATTAAATCAGGCAAGGCCCAAACCACAACATGAGCAGTAGTGTAAAAAATAGAAAAAAGAGGGGTGCTAATGGAGTAGTGAGGAGAAATGCTGTGCTATACATGGGCCTTGAGCTGCTTAAGAATAATGCTGGCTCAGATTTGGAGACAGGGAGAAAGAGAGAGAGGTTTGGAGCAGGAGTGCTGCAGCAAGAAATTCAGAGTATCCACTCTGAGAAGAGGAAGATAAGGTCTGGACACTAATTATGGATAATAAGCCAGACGGATGGGCAGCAGAGCTTTTCGCAGACCTCCGGCAAGAGTCAAGGGAGAAAACAGCAGTGAGAGATGACTGCAAATTACCAAAGATGGGACAGAGAGTAAGAGGGAGAAAGTTAATTATTTATTTAATAAAACTTGGGGCAGACAGATGGCACATGGGTAATGTGTTTTCTACCACTGCAAAGACCTAAATGTGTCTTTCTTTCCTTCTGCAGACCAGCAATGGAGCATGAACAGTAGAAATACTCTACTGAAGACCAAAGCAACTTTCACAAATTAAAACGAAGAAAACGAAAAACGAAGATCATTTTCAGATGATCAAAGTTCAGACACTTTCTGGTCTAGCCCTTCAAAACTTGTCCCACACAGCGGGAGATGTTTATGTTAGACAGAGATTGTCCATATCTGAACACATACTCAATACTGGAAATGTTGATTGTTGTTTGTTTGTTTGTTTTGGTGAGGGGAAGTGCATCAGAGCATACAAGAGGAGTCTTTGCGGATGGTGGCTGTTTCTTGGATAATATCAACATCACTTTTCAGACCATATCTGTCATGTTCGTGCATCCGCTCACACCTGTGTGCAGACTTTTACTGAAAAGCCTGTCAGAAAAAGACTCTGCTTTGAGCTAGAAGTACACTCATTTGTCCCTTTCATTCTCACATCTAGCCTGCCTGAACAAGGTAACTTTCAGGCATTTTCAGGAGTGCAGTGCACATGTGAAGGAGCTGAGCCAGTTAACATGTTTCTGTTCTGTCTGCACTTTATCGTGCAGATAATGATGAAAGAGGTTCCCAGGCAGACAGAGAAGTTGTTTGGAAATTAGCAGCTAACAGTGATGGCGAAGCAGAGTGTTACTTGGGCTGTCATCACAAAAGAAAGAGCCAAAAGAGATTACTCATGCTCATATTGAGATGGACATCTCATTTTATTTTATAGTGCTTCATTTTGCTTTGCACTTCCTCTTGTTTTTATTGCCCACTGTAAAGCACTTTGTTACCTGTATTGAAAAGTGCTATAAAAATAAAGTATTATTATTATTATTATTATTATTATTATTATTATTAGTAGTAGTAGTAGTCATAGTAGTAGTAGTAGTAGTAGTAGTAGTAGTAGTAGTAGTAATAGTAGTAGTAGTAGTATTGAGGAATGAACAGTTGTATAAGCAAAAACAGTTAACTATAACATACTGTCTTTATCCCCAAAATCTTTCAGATCCAACGCTAAAATAAGTATTTAGTCTGTGCCCTGTACTTTATTCAACTTTAATTTAGTTGTAATAATCTCACAACACATTTTAGGACAGACCCAATTCGACTGGGTTTGGAGAAAGATCATGGTTGGGGGTTTTGTGGGGCGATCTGGGAAACATTTAACTTTTATTAATTAAAAAGGGTTCTTCTTATTATAAGGATACTTCTTTTACATGCCTATATAAAACAGCTTCAGAAGGGGAGAGCAGCATCACAGACCCTGAAGTATCGACCACAACATCAATGACATTGATGAGCCAGATAGGGTGTGAGAAGGAAGAGCCGAGGTGGGGGTGGCAAAGCTGCTTGCAGGAGCATCAGCATTGGTAGGCAAGCTAGAGCAGTTTGAATGAGGCATCTTGTTTGAGATTTGCCAATGGGTCCAATGGTTTGCAGGGAATCAGCTGGGCCGTCAGCTGATGAAATTAGTTGCTATTGGCCGTTACGGGCGGGCTCGAGACCATCAGCTTTTGGGAGCTGGAATGTGGGGCTGGGCTTGGCCTGATGGCTTGCCTGAACCAACACAATGTTGACTAAGAGCCGTAAAGGCACCACACTGGTTGATGCAGCTGTGTGGGACAGGGGGGAAATACTCACATGATGGGGTGTCAATTTTAAACTGCATCATTTAGGACAGAAACCCCAATGAAGTATGTTAATTGAGGGATCCTATTGTTTGGAAATAAATTATTAGTCCAGCAACACTGTCTTTTGTTGAATGGCTGTGTGCTTCCCCAAGCAAACAGCCATTCAACCTAAATTAAGGATAAAATAGACAGTTACAAAAACAGCACATTCAATGCTTTGTGCCACATGTGACATGAGCACTTGGGATCTTTCCTTATTGTTTATATACAAATTAAATTCCGACTAAGTAACTAAAAAACCCACTTTACAAACACTATGAGATTCCTTGTACACATATAAATAAATACTACATGCAAGTTAATGTGTGTATGTGTGTGTGTGTGTGTGTGTGTGTGTGTGTGTGTGTGTGTGTGTGTGTGTGTGTGTGTGTGTGTGTGTGTGTGTGTGTGTGTGTGTGTGTGTGAGTGTATATGTAATAGCCCATGCCCCATGTTCTCCGCCCAGATGCTCATGGCTGAAGGTGACCTCTGTCAACCAACAGACTGTCTGGACCTGTGGCAACATGACACACACACACACACACACGTACATATTAACACATATACTCACACAGGGACACGAGGAAAGAGTAAAAGCTTGCTCAAAGTCAGAATGAGGTCTTGGAGACTTACACAAGATCTAGATTAAGAGGAACAACAAAAATACCAACCATGAAACCTCTTTCTCTTCCTCTCTGATTCCAGCCTCGCTCACATTCATTGCAGCCCTCTTTTGCATGCTATATAATCTCACAACACTGCCTCCAGCTTGAAATGTAATATTCACGCATCAGCAATATGAACATTGCTATATAAAGTCCTTAATGGAGGTGTTAAATATTGTGGGTCAGATTTAAATAACATGGAAGAAACTGCCTGGAAAACACACAAACACACACACACACATCTTACTTCAACACGATGGGACCCTCTGAGGCAATAAAAAGCCAGTGAAAAGCGTCATTTATCAGAGAGTTGAAACAGAATTACTTGCGTATTTTATGTTTGAAATGTTGCTTTGCAGTCTGACTTCAAAGTGATGAGGGTGAAACGAAAGATACAAAGACAGAAGTAGGAACATGTGGTGGTTTACACCAAGAGAACATATACGAATATTCCTGAAAAATTAACACGGATAAGAGGGAATATGTTAATGTCCAGGATATACAAATGGGAATGAGTAAAAGACAGTTGTGTGTGTGTGTGTGTGTGTGTGTGTGTGTGTGTGTGTGTGTGTGTGTGTGGTTGTGTGTGTGTGAGAGAGTGATGGAGAGAGAGAGAGAGAGAGAGAGAGAGAGAGAGAGAGAGAGAGAGAGAGAATGGGTCTCAGGGTAGGCGAGTGATGTGTCTGTTCATTAGCAGTCCTGCCTTCTCGCTGGATAATCATGTCTGCTTGGTGTGTCCTTGACTGTTATTGGTGGGAGTCTGCTGCGGCTTGTCTCTATTCCAGATTGTGTGTGTGCGTGTGGGGTGTGGGTGTGGGTGTGGGTATGTGTTTCTATGAAAGTCTTTCAAAAGTTTAATTAACCAACTGAGCCACAGACGTGGGTGCCAAAAAACTGTGCGGCAGCAATGTTTGTGCTCTTCTAAATAAACAAAATATAATTCCCCTCCTTTCCCATCAGCCTATTGTGTGTGCTTTTCCAATCCTCTGGGGATCTGATGTAAAACTGAGCCAATAGAAACAGCAACCAGTGCCAAATTCTGAATCTAACATTTTAAATAGCTTTTTTTGGAAACTGAAAATGAGAATTGAAAAAGAGAAAAAACATAACAACAGTCCTTAAGGAAATTTTGTATCACAGCTATATGCAGCTTGTCCAGGGTTTAGAAAGATGTAAAATGCAGTTCTTTATTGATAACATCCATTGATTAGTCACTGCTTGAACAGAGGGGGAATGATTTTGCAACTCTGCAATACTTGGTTGACTGGCTGCAGCACAGTGATCGACTGAGAATATTTTCCACAAAGCTGCATTAGGCTTACTGTTCTGACATGTGAATGTTCAAGTTTCTAGAAAATTCTGGATATACACATGGACAGTGTTTCATGAGTAAGATGGGCGGACAAATGTACTACAGAAAGCTGATAATGAACAAATCAGCAACTAAAAAACAAACTGTCTTATATCACTATGATATAAAAAGCTCAAAATGAATTTACCATCTTGCAGACCACAAGTAATGCTTCAAACTTTAGACATTTTAAACATTAAATTGAATATTTGAATGTAAGAACATTTTAATTTTCTACTAGAATAACTTTTGAAGTAATGAAGTGTATTGTAATCTTTCCCTCTGTCTGACCTGTCACAGAAATCTCTCTCATGACTTCAATGAAAAGGTTTACCTACATTTCTGACTTTTAAGATCCTCAGTGAACAGAACTTCATTATAAATATTATGCATATTCTTTTTGTATGATCTGTAAACCAAGTGTTTATTATCAAAGGGCAGAAGACCCACCCATGTTTTTTTCCTGGCTCATCCTGACCACATGACTCGTTCAAGGTTCCATCTGCAGAGGGTGCAAAGACTGGCTACTGATGTAGAAATGAGGTCTGATGATTGAAGCAGATAAACAACTGTTTTCTGTTTTGTGCGTTTATCAATATCTGTAAATGTGTGAATTCTGCAAAAAGATGAAAAAAGCTAAGAAATTGTAAATCAAAAAAAAAAAGAAGACCTTCACTAATAAGCCCTGTCACTCACAGCCACAGGCTAAATGGCTCCTTCATTAATAAATTAGATAACGGTGCAGCTTCATTTATCCGACTTCTGTTCCCTCTCTTCATCCACCTCTTATCTTTTCTTTGCTATCCCTGTGTTTTCTCTCTTCTGCTTCCCCTTCATCTCCTCAGACTCCCTCCCATTGTCTGCATTTTCTGCCGCTCTTATCTCTCTCCAAACTTTCATTCCTTCACATCCATCAGCTAACATTCAACCCACTGCATCCCATCTATCTTCACCTTTATCACTGTTGCCTCTCCTTTAAGTGCCTTGATATTTTTCCTCCTCCAACTTTCTTATTGTCATTATGTTCTTTCTTCCTCTGTGGCTGCAATAGGGGTAAACAAAGCTCACAGTGTTCACCTACACACATCCTTTCCATTACCCCCTTTAAATTTGCTCGAAGTCAATATGCTGTCATCATAACAAATTCAATATGTGCTACAGCTAGTTAAGTCGAATACTATGCCCCTGCCACAAACCATGCCGGAAATGCTGCAGTAGTATGAATTTTATACAGGGGTCTGCAGTATTTATATATTGTGTACTGCTAAAGCCAGAGCCCTGTGATTTATATTACTCTATTATAAATGACTGAAGTATGTCTTATTTAAATCTTCACAGTGATATTTCAGTTTTTTGAAGTGGGGTCTTATGAGTTACATTACACTAGTGCTCCTGCTAGCCACATGAGTGCCGGTGTGCTCTTCCCCTTTAATGAGAAAATTCCCAGATGACCGGCAGGCAAGCTAGGCTACAATTCTCTGTGGACGGGACACCTCTTTAAGCGTAATTTAGCTAAAGAAAGTATGGTCCAGGCGCTCATCACGGTGGAATTGCATGCTCTACTAGAAGAAATTGCAGCTCTTGACTTTGCCGCCAGAAACCCCCTTTCTTTTGGCACTATTTTTGGGACACACCTCACAGACCCGTGTTCTTCCGCTGCATGAGCACAGATACATGCCAATGAGTGCCGGTGAGCTCTTCACGGCACTCATTGGCATGTATCTGTGCTCATTGTAGCTAGCAGGACCACTAGTGTAATGTAACTCATATGACCCCACTTCAAAAAAACTGAAATATCCCTTCAAGTAAAACATTCACCTGAATCCTCAAAACATATTAAAGATGTTACTGCATATTTTGAAAGGATAAGCAACTTAACATGGGCTTCAATAAGCTCAGTGTAAAATTTAACACTGGCTTTGGCTCTTCTGAAAGCTATCTTAAAGCTAGGGTTGGTAGTCACGGAAAACTAGCAGGAATTTGAATGTAGCATTTCCTCAGAACTCCATCTAACCACTCCCCCCTTCCCCACTGAGCTCCTCCAAACGACGCCCCCCGCTCACATGCATGAGTGCTGCTGATTCACGACCATATGATCGTTACTGATTCAAAACCGGTCTTCAGCACATCATTTGTGTTTTGCACTACCTCAACTCATGTCTCACTCAGCGGTAAGAAAACACCAAAACATTATCATAGTGAAAGTTAAAAACACAAACAAACATGGCTCATCAGGTCAGAGGGGACAGGCCCGAGGTCGAGCGAGAGGGACAGTAAATAGAGTCAGGGGAAGCAGAGGCAGGGGACGGGGAGTGCACGCCGGAGAAATGTACGCGCAGGAGGCGGGAAGAACGGCAGGACGGGAATTGATTGGTTTCATAAATTGGCTTCTGATGACAGGGATTGGTTGGTATTTTCCCAGGTTTACTCCGGCTGTAGATAGCAGCTTTTTTCACATCTTTTTTAAGAACACATTATGTATTGATTGCCATCGGGAAAAATATCATTTTAACCAATATAACAAAAAGTTTATCTAAATCTGACTACCAACCCCAGCTTTAAATGTAATTCCACATGTGGTTTAACATGAGCAGCTCAAAAAGGTCCAGGTCATTGAGCGATGTCACAGAACAGAGAGGCACTGCCAGCACCGTCCTCTGATCACAAGAATAATGGTAAATCTAAAAGACAGCCCTTCATGATGTCCCGTCAGATTACATCATACCAGATGGTTACAATGTGGCATCACATATCTTCTTTCATGGCTGTCAGCAGGTTTATCAGTCAACTGTGGAGCCTTTGAAACATTAAGTTCCTTGTCTTGGTTTGGAGTATTTGATACATCACAAACATACAAGACACTCACACTCATGCTGCTCCACGTGTGCTAAAGTTAGAAACATACAGAGGTACATCACTGAAACGTGTCAACCTTAACAGATTAAGTCAGATATGACTTAAAACATAAGGAGAAATACAACCAGATCAACAGTGAAGCATTGCATCTGGCCATGGAAACACAGGAAAAAGACACATTATTTTATTTTTAACCCCTTGCCAAATGTTTCAACTTTATGACAAATTCAATTTAAGCCATCATATTTTCAAGTTTCTAATTGTGAGTCAGGCAAAGTTGGCAATATGCATGTTCAATCAGTGCTTTGCCAATCTTCCCATGAGAAGGCCTCTCATGACCCTCTGGGAGATACGTCCATTCAGTCTTTTCAAGATCTGCTCTACAGCACCCATCAATAGGGTCGTACATTAATTAGGCAACAGGTCAGCCAGCCTGTCATAGCAACTGTTGATCACTCTACCCAAATAAAGGTTACAAAAAAATCCACAGAACTCAGAGTGTTTTTCATTGGTGTCTTTGTTTCAGCAAACAGTCCCAAGCTTTAATATCTTTATTTCAAAGTGAGCTGCCCCTACTTCACTCTAAAAACATCATCAAAAAATATGTTTAAGAAAAAACCTCAGATAGATGGGTCAGGGGGGAGACGGGCTAATGGCTGTGGGGCCTCTGAACTTGCAACAAACAAGTCCCCTGCTGCCTTCCACGTAAACACACACTAAAGCCTTTTAAGATCTAAAAACAAGACAACACCATACATAACTAGCCACAAATGCATGAGATGGTTTTGAAAATGAGTATCTTGTAGATCTGCCAGAAGATCGGAAAGGTTTGGTACATTTTGGACTTCAAGTGTCTTTTTAAGGTTTGTGATGGGCTGTGATCATAGTTAAAACTAACTAAGTTTGACTATAAACAAGTTACACAAAATTGCTTTCCAATGTTTAACTATGTCTTTGTGCCTTACCACTAACCAAGACCTCCTGGTTAAGAGGTTTGGAAAGGCCTTAATATCCACATATTTTTACCTTTCTAAAAGAGAACAGTCACAATCCCCATAGACACAGGAGCTCATTGACAGGAATAAAAGAAGAGAACTAAGTAACTAATGCAGCTTAAAGGCATACTACAAAAAATACAGCTGATAGCCTTTAGGATGTTTTAAAGCATCGATTTACACCAATCAGTCAAAACATTGTGATCACTGACAGATAGAGTGAATAAGAGATTATCTCTTCACAGTGGCATCTGTCAGTAAGATTCTCACATCAGGATTGCCATTCATTGTGCAGCACTAGTCAGTAATTACCAAAGTGGTCCAAGGAGGAGACTGGTGAACCAGCGACAAGGTCATGGGTGGCTAAGGCTCATTGATACTTGTGGGCAGGACAGACTGGCCCATGTGGTCCCATCCAAGAAGAGTTACTGGTGCTCAAACTGCTGAATAGTTCATGTCCATTCTGATGGAAAGGTGACAGGACACACAGGGTATTGCAGTTGTTGTATATGATTCCTTAGCTGCAGGGTCGGGGGTGCCAATGCTGACCCACCACGAAAGCGCCTCCAATAGGAACATCAGAAGTGGATCATGGAGCAATGGAAGAAGGTGGTGTGAAGGGAAACACAACAAAATCAAGGTGTTGACTTGGCCTCCAAATTCCTTTGACTCAATCTAATCGAGCATCTGTGGGGTGTGCTGGACGAACAAGTCTGATACCTGGATGCCTTACCTTGCAGCAACTTACAGGACTTAGATCGAACAGGGTTCTCACCCTTTTCCAGAGATCATTTTCCAGGACATTTCCAGGACATTTTCATTGATGATCAAGCTGGTATGACCGTCTAAATTTAGTTCCTAAATAGAATATGAAATATGTTCCCCTCAGTGGAAGTCTACATTGAAAGACATGTAGTCTATGGCTATCAATGAAATCCTCTCTTACATACTTAAAAATGATGGCAAATTGATAATAGAATAATGCAACCACAGATGTACAGCACTTCACTTTATTAGTGCAACCAAGTAACAATGATGGGCAACATCTCAGCTTTCTCTTTTCTTAAAAAATATAAAATGAGCTAAGAAAAAAACAAAAGAACCTGCAAAGGAATCAGGAAGCTTTAGTTTGGTTCTGGTTCTGTTTGGTTCTGGTTCTGTTTGCTTTAGTTTGGTTCTGGTTCTGTTTGCTTGAGTTCGGTTCTGATTCAGTTTGGTTCGTTTCTGGTTCGGTTTTGGTTCGATTCGGGTTCGGTTCTGGTTCAGTTCTGGTTTGAGTTCTGGTTCGGTTCTGGTTCCGTTAGGGTTCGGCTTGGTTCCGGTTCTGGTTCGGTTCTGGTTCGGTTCTGGTTCGGTTCGGGTTTGGGTCGGGTTCTGTTTGGTTCCGATTCTGTTTCCTCGAGTTTGGTTCTGGTTCTGTTTGCTTAAGTTTAGTTGTGGTTCCAACCCTAACCTTAATCATAACCCTAACCCTAACCGTAATCCTACTCCTACCCCTTACCCTCACACTAACCATAACCCTGACCCTAATCCAAACCCTAACCCTAACCCTAATCATAACCCTAACCCATGATGACTGGTCCTCTGAAAGTCAATATGACGAAACCGAGAGCCCAATCTGAACCCTCCCCTAAAAACCGTCTCGCTGCCCCACTGCCAGGCTGGGGCCCCCTGAACCTTGGCGCCCCTGCAACCCAGAGCCTCCACCCACCACAGACAGACTCACCACCACAAGCACCCTCAACTTCTGGACCCTTTAAACCTACATAGCACCTCGCTCGCCCCCACAGGAAACTAACAGACTGGACCATAAAAGGGAGATAATCAGTTTTGGTCCTGGGGGACTCTAACATCAATAGGATTCCACCGAACAATAACCCACTAATACAGTTGGACAGTTATCCCGGAGCAAACATATATCACCTCCTCAAAATCTGTGAAAAAAACCCTGGCACACCCTACCACCAAGATAGTCATCTCCATTGGAATCAACAATAAAGACCAAGACCCTCAACAAACCTCCACCAAACAACTCCGAGCCCTCCATTAACAGCCAAGTCTACCTTCCCTAATGCAGACATCTACTTCCCATAATAAATTACTCACCTCACCTCACAGCAACACAACAGGCAAACCTCCAAGCCATAAATAAAACCATCACCGACCACCTCCTGTCCCTCCAGGACCTGCCAATAGACTCATTCAGAACAGAAAAAGATAAAATACACTGGACACCATCTACAGCCACAGCAATATTCAACAACTGGTGCACCCAACTAAATTTACAGTAACTCACAAACCGACCAAGGCTCTCCCCCACACACCCACTTCCCTACCAACATCCACCCCCACTACCCCTTCCCAACCAACCCCTTCCTCACCCACCCCTGGAGCGAACCCTCCAACCTGTATCCCAAGATGGCGCGTACCTCCATAACTCACCATCCAATGTACTCAACCTCTCCAGACTCTTCACCCCCACAAAAACACAGGTACAGTTATTAGAAAAGGTTTAACTTTCATCCCATGTCCACGCAAATGCGACTGGGAGGAACTTCAAAGGGACCTTCACAAATATCACAGACGCATTAAACTCCTGGATCATTTCCACACAAACCAAAACACATTTACACTCCTTTCATACACCCATCCCCCTGGGAACCAAACAATCCCAGCTGGACCCCAAAATCCTATCGCTCTTTCAAACAGACAGAAGGGCCCTGCGTAGACACCAGCCCCCGACAGATGTCCCTGACAACATGTCGGGGGACGAACGCAGGGCCCTCAATCAATTAAAACAACATCCAAACATCATTATCAAACCGGCAGACAAAAGCTCAAAAATAGTCATTTTGGACAAACAACAATACCTGCTAGAAGCCAATTGACAACTAACAGACACTAAGTATTACAAACCCATTCCCAACAGTATCCAACTCCCCACAGTTCCCACTGGCCTCCAGGCCAACGATCGCTGGACCAGTGGACAAAGGAAAAGATCTGAGAGCATCTGGATAAAGAGACTGGGGACCACCACCCCCACTGGACTCAACGTCCGACCTTAACCCCTTCCTACACAGGTCCAAATCACCAAACATTACATACTCCGGTTCTGCTCCAGTTCTGATTCGGTTCTGATTCGGTTCTGGTTCGGTTCTTTTTCGGTTCTGGTTCTGTTCTGGTTCGGTTCTGGTTCTTGTTCGGTTCTGATTCGGTTCTGGTTCGGTTCTGGTTCAATTCTGGTTCGGTTCTGGTCCGGTTCTGGTTCGGTTCTGGTTCTGTTCTGGTTCGGTTCTGGTTCTTGTTCGGTTCTGATTCGGTTCTGGTTCGGTTCTGGTTCGGTTCTGGTTCGGTTCTGGTTCGGTTCTGGTTCTGTTCGGGTTCATTTTGGTTCCGGTTCTGTTTGCTCAAGTTTGGTTCTGTTTGCATGAGTTTTGTTCTGTTTCTGTTTGCTTAAGTTTGCCCTATAACCCTAATAACCCTAATCATAACCCTAACCCTAATCATAACCCTAACCCTAATCATAACCCTAACCCTAACCCTAACCCTAATCCAAACCCTAACCCCAACCCTAATCCTAAATCCAACCCTAACCCTACTCATTACCCTAACCCTCATCTTAACCCTAGCCCTAATCATAACCCTAACCCTAACCCTAATCACAACCCTAACCCTAACCCTAACCCCAATCCTAACCCTAATCATGCGTGGGAACCCTGTCTAATGCTGACATCTTGGTGTATAATACTTAATGAAACATCAACGGGATATAAACCATGCTAATTGAGAGGTAATAATTGCTACTTTTGACTTTAAGTTAAACAGCTACTTCACTGACTTATAGCCATCAAACTGCTTTGAGGAAGGCGTGTTGATCGTTAGCATGAGGAAGTTTTGCAGACTGTGATAGAGATGTTCCCTGTAACATAATCTGATTTATGTTCCCACAGTGCTTTATTTGAAACAATAGTGAAAAACAATCATGGCCTTTGTGGTGCTTCTTTCTGTGTCTTGTTGGTTTTGTTTTTCTTCCCCTTTTTGTTTCTCCATTGTTTGGACTGTGTTATCACTCTCCCACGATGTTTCGTTAGATTCTCGACTCTAAGGCTTACGTTGCTCTCATCTCACTTCTTTAATCAGACCGTGAAATGACTGCAGAGGCTGACAGAGAAATCTCCTCCTCACTGTTCATCTGAAGTGCTATTGTGGAAGGAGGGAGAGGAGGAGAAAAAAAGGAATGATGTAAAGGCAGAAAGATGGTGAAATCAAAGGAAGAGAGAATGAGAAGTAGACAAGCAAGGGGAGAATTGAGTGGAAGCAAGAGAACAAGCCAATGGATGAAAGAGAATACCCAACATTGTACGAGAAGAGCAAAGTACAAACAAAACAGAGTGGAGGAGTGCAGCAAAAGGCTGGAGTGATGGATTATTTATATAAGAGATTTGCTATCACCAAATGCACATATGAAAAGGATAATGAACTAAACAAGAGCAGAGCATGAAAAATAGAGAGCAAAAGAAGGATGTCTGACCTTACTTCTGCACCCCAAATGCACACACACAACCGCACACACGCACGCCGTGCACGTGCGCGCACACACACACACACACACACACACACACACACACACACACACACACACACAAATAATCTCTGTTGATAACCAAGGTGAGGATGTATGCCCTAAGAGCAGAGAGATCAATCCAAACCAGCAGAAGATGAAGGTAACACACTGAGAAGGAGCAGAGAGCTTTGACGGGGCAACAGATTAGAGGCATAGAGCTGGGATGATTCCTTGGACCTGCTGAAAACCCTGAGGAGACCAACATGAACATCTCTTCATGAGAGGACAAGTAATGTGTGAATTATTGATTATTTTCCTGTAGATGCTGGGTACATCTGGGCACATCTGGGCCAAACAGTTTTCACATATTTTCAGGATCAGTTTCAATAAGGTTTGCTGCCAATGAGGGAGTATTGTATGTAAGTGGTTACAACATGGGTTTATTCTCAGGGGCTTAAGAATCTTTTGTGGAAAAAAAGCGGGATAAAATATGAAAGCTACTGAGATCCTGTCCTGCAACCCAGGCATCAACAGCAGAGCTGGTGGATACATCTCAAAGTTACCACAAAGTAACTGAAACCATCATGGGTATTGATAATAGCAACAAAGCTAAAAGTTGGATCATTAGTCTCGTATATCTTTAAAGCTCTGTCAACCGCAAAGCACGAGAAGAAGGAGAGCAGAAGAGGACAAAATGTCAACAGAAATATTTCTGCAGAAGTTCAGTTCACCATCACCTTTGATGGAAATGTTCAATTTAATATGCGTTAAATAATCACATTGATGCCTGATTCGACCGTGACTCAGAATGTTAAATTTAATGTTAATTCATCCTGCAAGAATACTGATGAGAATCTGTTGGTATAGAAGCACCAACTGTGGAATCAGAGGACTACATTTTTAGTCGTACAGTGATAAATGTTTTTTTAAGTACAGTATAGTATGTAGACATTAACATAATTTAGCAAAACAGATTTGGTATTGTTTATAACATTCATCAGTATGTTTAAGTGTATAATCACCTGAATATAAAGATCTTTTTGTTTTTGTTCCCTTAGAATAATCCTTTTATATCTACGTAGGAGCTGGTCCGCTTTCATGGAGGCCGTCATCTTGCACCATGTTTCCACTCCAGCACAGAGCTTTTTTGTATATAGCCAGTAGCCGTACGAAATGCACCAGTTGAAGGAAAAAGGAGAAGACGAAGAAGAATCACTAAAAGACTAATTCCTTATTCCTTACCCAATTCCATCTCTGTCAAGTCTTCTAGTCGGAGGATTGGAAGTGAGAGTGGATCACTGAACCTAATTTTGAACTATCAATAGGGAACATGAAACAGGACTGCCTTATAGTACCAATAATGCAGGAAATGATCACCTGACTGTACAGCTACCTTGACTCTATGAAGCACTTCAGGATCTTCCCCAGTTTATTGACTGTTAAGATTTTTCTCATCACTTGAATCTGTAACAGTTGGCAGATGACATGACAGCAGGAGCAATTTAGGGGGTTCAATGTCTTGCCCAAGGACACTTCAGCATGTAACTGCGGGAGCTGGGATCGAACCGCCAACCGTCCAATTGATAAACAACCGACTCTACCCATCAAGCCACAGCCACAGAACAAAACAACCTTATACACTGCCTGCCCTGCATCAGGCAGCTTAAGTGTGAACACATGATGGCTATGCTTCAAACATCACTGCTGTTTTACTGAAACCTGTCCTGCTACCTGCTGAACACTCCGTTTAAACCACTTAAAAACTAAAAGACTGATTAATTTTGTTTCTTATTTATTTCTTCAGCTTTTCCTTTCAAAACCTGGTCAGTAACATTCAATTATCTGCCTGAACACATCCTGTGGAGACACAGACTAAAAGTGAGAGACTAAAGCTGCTAACATGCTTCTTACAAGTACTTCTCCTGAATATACAAGATGTCAGGGACTAAGAGGCAACATAGTGGTAGCACTTAGCGGCTAAAGAGACAGATATTTCCCACAGGGGTAGCCAAAGTCAAAACATAGAGCTCAAAGGTGTTTGTTGCACTTGTGGTTTTCAGGTAACTTTAGAGATGACTCGGGACAAATTTAAACGCTGCTTTTCATCAGCCGGATTGTACAATGCTTTTTCATTACAGATTCATGAGGTTGTAATATGTTGATGATGTTTTAAAGCCCACACAAGGCCAACAAAATCAACTGATCCTTCTTATATAGAGTCACATTTTTTATTTCACACCTTTGTTTTTGGAACAATCAATCATCTTAGCTATTAAAACAGTATCATGTTTGATCCTTTCCTCGAGTCTATACCAAGCGGCAACCTCTGGTCTAAAAAAAAAAATCAAGTCCAATGCGGAAGTGCTACAAAGTACTGGAAACCACATACACACCAATTCAAAAAAGCCTTCTTTAGCCAAAGCCAATCTTTACAGCAGAAATAAATGTCTAAAGACGAGTGTAGTCTGGATAGCTCATTTCTCAATCGGCACACACTGTACGAAGGAATTATTTTCTAACGCAGCAATTCGAAGATATTGAGATTACGAGTCTTCCAATGAGAGGCACAGCTGACTTGATTGACAGGCGGGAACACTGTAGCTGTTGGCTAGGAGACTCAAAGCCCGCCTCTTGCGTCACAATCACTCGACAGCAGCAATATGCTCCTGTCGATGATTGGCCTCAAAACAGCACTTCAGAAACAGATGGGTTACATCACAGATACTACATATCTACTTTATACAGTCTATGGTCTATACAAGTATCATCATTTACAACCTTACCCCCCTGCTCTTCTGTTGATTCTGCTATGTTGTGTTTCTTAGCCTATAGCCAAGCATCTAGGGCAAGAAATTCTGGCACACATAAAAAGCAGACAAATATACACTACGGAAAGCAGTGGGGGTGGGGGGGTGGGGGGTGGGGGGGTTGTGTGTTTATATGCATCTAAGTGTGTGAACCCAAGTACCCAGAAGGGCAAGCTAATAATCCTCTCCTACTACGTCTGTTGCAATAATGAGGACACCTCTCACCTTTCCCACTTCTCTTTCTCTCCTTCTGTCTCCCCTCTCTCGGACACACACATTCACACCAAAAACACACACACCTCAGCAGAGCTATGTGCTCTAGGGAGCTCTGGGATTCCTCTCTCTCCTTGCCATGGCAACACAACTTTCCTTTGCAAAAATTTTCCACAATGGGACACTAAGCACCCAAATAGTTGAGCTACTATGGGCCATAAATCTACATAAAAAAAACAGGCTTTATAGTTTAATCCAAGAAAGAGAGAAACACTTCTGTATAGTGAAACTGTGGTAAGGAGAAGCAATCTAAATACCTCTAAGAGATAGATGTGGCTACCGGCATTAAGAAGGAAAACACCACAACTATCTCTTTTCACCACAAGGGGAAAACAGGGTAGACGATCTGCATAGGCAGAGACTGATAGATTATACAGTTCAGAACCTTCAAAAAAACACAAACTGAAGCATTAACAGTGCAGTTTATGGATCAGGTGATGAAAACAGTTTTGTACACAATACTGTAATACTGTTCAAGCAGCACCATACCGAGATTAAGTGTTGCACTATGCTGTAAGGTTGTCAGAGTTTAGATCCTTTGATACTTTTCAATACCAAGTACTTAAAAATGATATCATTAGTTTTTTCCACATCTGATAGTATCCAGAGGTACCTGTGCCTATGAAAAAATTGATCTACACACATATTTTCAAACAGAAGCTGCTGTAAGCAAATACAAGAGAAACGAAGAGAGGTGGAGAGAAAGGTAGAAAGAGAAAGCAGCAGTGGTCAACTGACGAAGACATAAATTTCAGAGGGGAAGTGCCGTTACAGTAAACAAAGCAGCAAAACTGAAAAACAAGAGGATACTTTCGGATTGTATCACAGCAAGTACACTCTAAAGAATTAATCAATGTGTCCACATCTCCAGACAAATGTGTGGGACAACCCTAAGTTTGGCTTTGCTTGCAGCAGAAGTCAGACTTCTTTCTGCTGTCTGTGTGTCTCTCTGCTCTGCCCTCTGTCACAGATACCACCCTGTTAACTCTCCTCCATCATAAGCCGGCATATCCAGGGTTTTGTGACATTCTTTCAGCATCTTATAGAGACATATAGTTATGTTTGTGCTGCTACAGACGGACAGTGCAGAGGAGACGATCAGTGATGTCACCTGGTCCCCATTTATGTCTATTTCTCCTGATCTTCATACTGTTCACAGGGAGCATCACAATGACCGATGCCCATTGCATAAAATTACCAATTGGGAGGAAAATTGAAATGCAGACGGAGCACACACTCTGCCGATGCACAAACCGCCACAAACCTCTTCTGGATTACAAATGATGAGTTTGAGGAGATATTTATTGAGGGCATACATTATTCCAGGGAAAATAATGTCTATTTATGTGCCACTACTGTGTGAAGGTTGGAAATGAAATGTACTAAAAAACTCTAAACTAAAACTCTACTGAGCTGTTTATATAAAAATTACATAATGAATACCTAATGTTTTCTTTTCAAATCTCTGGAATTTTTCCCTTATCATCAGCATTGCCATTAGCCTTATCACATAGAGCTAGATGCCCTCCTTCACTGAATACCTGACTTTATATTGCAACATAAGGTTGACCTCCTCCACACAAAAATACCCACCCATAACCTCAGGTCCTCCTCTTCCACACAACTCACCCTCCCACCTGCTCGCTTGGCCACCATGGGGTCGAGAGCCTTCAGCCGCTCGGCCCCCCGCCTCTGGAACTCTCTCCCCCAGTATGTACAAAAATCCACCTCTCCCAACACCTTCAAATCCCGCTCCGAAACTTACCTTTTTCGCCAAGCTTACTCATTTTAATCTATCTCTATAGGACTGGAATGCCCCCCCCCCTGATTTTATTAGTATTGTATTGTTATTGTTGTATTTATGTATGTTGTAAGGTGACCTTGAGTGTCCAGAAAGGCGCCTATAAATACAATCTATTATTATTATTATTATTATTATTATTATTATTATTATCCAACACACTGCATTGACAAAACACGTTTTATCAACCTGTGAACAACAGGTAACAGTAAACAGTGAACAGTGAAGGGGTTAGATTCAAATGTTCTGATGCTTTAAATAGTTGCCTGATAGACGGGTTAGACATCAGGTATAAAAAATAATCTATTATAAGACTAGTAGGCTTGAAACAGTTCATAATGAATTTCAAAAGCTTCTCATTTGAATCAGCATTGAACATCAAAGGTAACCGTGTGAAAAATACATTCTGTTATTTACTATTACTTCGTCTTCATGAAATTCTGTTTCTTCCATGTCATTGCAAAGAAACTTGAAAGCTTCACACCCAGTCAAACACAACTGAAGCCACACCTTCAACTACCTGTTTGTATGGCAAATCTCACTTACCTTTTGCTGTCTGCAGGAAATTCTAAAATAAATCTTGTATTACAGCGCACACCACCTCTTGGAATATGTAACAGTACGACTGCTACCAGAAACTCCTTTATAAGCCATGTGTCAAGGGGAAGTGCACAAATGAGACAGCATTTTCGAAAAACAAGAAGTGTTTTGTGCTCCCTTTCAGATACGCAGTAGGTAGCGACCGTATTGCATTTCACCAGTTCTGAATATTTCAAGAGCACTTCTCCATTTGTATAGTGAAATCTTACACTGCACCAGAGGCAGTGATAGGACTCTTCACTTCTCTGAGTCTGGGAGTCAGGTCAGAAGATAAACAATCTAAAGCAAGAGTATTGATGCAAACTGTTGCAAAAATACTCTGCAATAGACAATGTTTTAGTGTGGAGCTGAGCTATCGCTGCTTTGCAAAGTATCCATGTAACTCATTTTAGAGGGACTGCTATGTACCAGGTAACAAATTTCCCAAGAGATAGGCCCCAGGACTTTATGAAACATGTCACACCTTGGGATCATTCCTCTGGGTTAGAGGTGATATAATGACCAGTTATCTCAAGGTGCTTGGACGCAGTTGGAGTCAAATAAAAGACACAAAAACACATCAACCTAAAAAAAAATCTGAAAGCCACAAAAAGGAGAATCTATTCATTTCTAGTGAAAACGTTACAATAAATAATGAAATTAAGAATAGCAAAAGAAGAGAATTTAACCCAAAATATTTAACTGAAATGCACACGTCCAACCATCCAGATGATGTAGTAAAATTCAGTCATCAGGGACATCTTTACTGATATCGAACTTATGTGTATTACTGATCTAACTTTGCTGAATGTTGTCTGTATGTCTGCTGTATTTGACTGCCAGACTGCGTGACGCAGCTCAACACTGCCACTCAGTGGTCAAAACAGTAAAGTACAAGCCACACCTACAGCTACACTGTTGTTGCTGCCGTTTTAAACCTGAACATGGCTTGTTTTTCTGTAAAATCCATCACACTACCTTCAAAACACAGTGCAAAAGGTCTGATTCCAATGAATATTCACACATATCCATAACTGATTTGCAAAGTGATCACTTTAAAACTATACTTCACTCCTCTATCCATCTAAAAACTTATATCATATTATCAACATATCATCAAATTGGCGGACAAGGGACAATCACAAACTTACCTCATAGCAGCCTTTAGCTGTTTCATATAGCCCTGTGATGAATTGTGCCCCATTTTATTTTTTAGGATCCCAACATAACCTGAAAAGACAAGAGGCATGCATTAATTTTTGATACTCCTTGCTACCTTTACACTTTTTTTCTCCTAAAGAAAAAAAAAAGATTAGGTAAGTGGTGTAATTTATTAATCTAATTTATTATTTTAGAATCCAACCCCTCTGAGAGATGCAGGACAAAAAGTACAATACTCAACAAGGGTTGTATTAACAAAACTGACATAAGTTGCCAGGTTTTAAGCAGCAGCTATTTACAAAGTTGGAGACAAATTTTCATTTCGGAAAACATTTTTACATTTTATAAAACAAAATTACATCAGCAAAACACTTATACCAAGGCCAAAACAAATTTACATTTAAGAAAACACATTTACAAAAGATGAAACAATTTACCATTTCTGAAACAAATTAACATTTCATTTTTACAGAAGGGGAATGTACCATATACCGGAAGTGATTCAGAAGTGATCATTTAGTTTGTTTTGAAGGAGAGAAACCGAACGAAGATGGACATGGTTTACATATTAGGACATCCTCGGGTCTCAGAGAGAGGTGTCAGACCTCAGATGAAAAAGCATCATGTCTCTGGAAAAGCTCCGTCATATCTCCACAAAACCTTCATCATGTGTCAGAATTCAGATGAAAAGGCCTCAGACCACATAGCCTCAGGCTAAACAGAGTCAGGCTAAAAGGAGTTAGACTTAACTGTAAAAGTGTTCTGTCGTTTGTAAAATTGTTTTCTTAAATGTAAATTTGTTTTGGCCTTGGTAAAGTGTTTTGCTGATGTAATTGTATTTTATAAAATGTAGAAATGTTTTCCCAAATGTAAATTGTCTCAAACTTTGTAAAAGTGTTTCAGCTTTTGTAAATTTGTTTTGTCCTTCAGGGCCACCGTAGCAGACAGATAAATAACCTGATGTGAATAGAAAATTGCCCTTGAGCTTCCAAAATCCTGAATTTAGTTTTTGAGACATCCTGAGGGACATAACCATCCGTTAAATGCTGCACTCTATTCACTAGTTACTGTCAGCCTGTTGTTTGGAGCTGAGCAAGTATTAGGCAGTTGATTTTTGAAGCTTTCATAGAAAAACAATTAATAACAGCTGTATGTTGAAGCAAAAAACAACACAATAAAAGCTGTGAGTAGAACAGTTTGTGAGCCAGCAGCAAGCTTATAACAGTGAGCTCAAACTTGTTAAAAGCTTTGTAAGGCTGAGGGAAGCTGGCAGATATAGGTAATTATTTTCTGCAGGTTCATCATTATGGGCAACACATTACTGACATTAACAGTCAGAAGTTACTGCAACAGAATCATTTTTATAGCTGCTTTAAATGTACTTACAATTGATCAGGCATTCACATAAACGATTTAGAGGGGGAAACTTCCACGGATTTGTAGATGATCAGTAGTGTTTTAGTGTGATACAAGTCTAATGGATGTCGCATGTCCTAAATGTAACATGTTTTGTAAAAAGGATCATCAACTGACACCATCGTTTTTTATTGAATAACTTATTATTATTGCCAGGTCAACTCTAACCACCTCTAAACAATGCTAGAACTAGAAATGGCCCCTTCCTGTGCCCTGGTTTGCTTCAGTCCACTGTTGTGGATAAACTGACCTGGTTTAGAGAGACTCAATTACAAAACAAAGAGATAAGGACCGTGAATGAGGAAAGATGAGGAATTGGCATGAATATCACTTTGCTACCCTTGGATATGTGAGCTAACATTATAGGGCTACACTAGATTAAATCATTAACATCTATATATAGTATGATTATATAAATGTAACTATGAGAGCATTACCTGAAGTGTCCTTATTTTCTTGTTTAAACAAAAGCAAATTTCTAGTATGAATAAAAGTAGCTGAATCAATATGATATCCTAAACAAACTTTATAATTTACCTACAGTGGTATTTAGACTTGTTGACAGTTTTTGTGTACAGATTTTTAAATATTTGTCTTCTTGATTCATGCCTACACCAAATATAGTGTGTGTGAACCATAGACCATGTACAATTAATGGACGTAGTATCTGAGACGTCACCCATCTATTCTGAAGCACTGTTTTGAAGCCAATCGTCGGCGGGAGGCATATTGGAAATGCTGAACGCAACCTATAGGCTGGTCATAGGCTGGTCTCATATTTTGAAACTGGAGTATCCCTCTTGGTGTGAACTGGAGGTGTGACTGATATCAAGCAGAATAGCTTTTTTCTGGAAAATGTGAAATCAAAAGATATGCAGCCTATGACAAAATATTGTCAAAGCCACAGTAGAAAGGAGACAATACTAACAGAGCCACAGCATGCTCAGGTTACCAACACAACAATTCTCTCCACTCTGACTTTATTCCTTTTTTGACACTTGTCTTTCTAGTATACCCCTCAGAAATACCAGAAATGGTGTTGCATTCACACATTCTCAAAAGAAACTCTCAGCTACCATATTGGATTGGAGCTCCTTCTAACCTTTCACAGTGAGGACTCCGCAGCAGAAATCTTTGAAGTTGATCCTCCCGTGAGAGTCGCAGTCCAGACATTTGACCAATTTCTTCACCTGGTGGAAAGTACAGAGAGCACATGAAGAACATCAGAGCACAACAGACGCTTCTCTGGTAAGTCAGAAATAAGTACAGAGGAAGTAGTTTTATTCTTTGATTAAATATTAATGTCTGTCTGAGGTCCTGCAGTGAAATCTACGGGAACCATGATGCCAAAACTGCACATGGTCAAAATGAATAATGGTCAACAAGTTACTAATTTGATACACCTTTGTAACTTGTGACTTTTTTTTTTAAGATAAAGAGAGTTTGTGATAATTATTAGTAGATTCTAATAGAGCATCCACTTGAGGCTGGCAGCAGAAACACTGGAAACCACATACATACCCATTCAAAAAAGACAATCTTTACAGCATTAATAAACATGTTTACAGCCTGGTTCAAAAACGGTTTCGGTCTGAATAGCTCATTTGTCTATCTGCACACACTGTACAGGCAGTGAATTTTTTTATACCACGACAGTTCAGAGGAAATTAAGATTACAAGTTTTGCCAAATAAAGAAATGACTGACTTGACTGACAGACTGGAACTCTGTCGCTGTTGGCTAGGAGGCTCAAAGCCCGCCTCTTTATCTCACACTAGTTCGACAGCAGTTTGATTGAGTTCAGCATTTCCGATATGGCACCCGCTGACGATTGGCTTCAAAACAGGGCTTCATAACAGATGGGTGACGTCACTGATACTACGTCCATTAATTATATAGTCTATGGTAATATCGTCACCTAGCATTTTAGCAGGGTTTAGGTGGAACCAGTCTGTTTGGGGAACAGAGAGGTGGAATGCATTGGTTGTAAAGTAACCTCCAATCCCATCAGCTTGCATCTGACTTTTATTAATCTCTCTAAGCAGACATCAAACAATGCAGGAAACAATCTGGTCTTTGAGGTTGTTCCTTAACTCCAATTCCCTTCTTGCTTATCAAGTTATTATTTGACAGCCCAGTAGCTGAGGGAAGACTTAAACCAGAAAAAAACATTACTGTATGCACCGGAGGGCTTCTGTTTGTAGTCCGACAAATAACAAACAACAACAAGTGATTACAGTTAGAATTGGTAAGTCAAGATTATTAAAATATGTGCATCTCTGCTCACTAAATCTCAGCCTTCCTTATGCTAAAGCGTGCATAAACTACACATTTTAAAATACAGAAATGTTGCGGTTGTCATTGCTTATTGATGTCGGCTCAAAATTTTCAGTGTACAGTCTACTGTAGTGTTTTCCCTGATTTTCTAAAGTGAAAGTGGAAATTCTATCCTGATGGAGACATTAGGTGAAAGGATGAACAAAGTAAACTTGGCAACTACACACTGCTACCACTGCTTGTTGTTTTCTCTCTGGAGGAAAGCCAACAATTCTACCTCCAATGCACTGGCTACTGTGCATTGGAGACTACTGTACAGCTACCTGCTTATTTGGGCTGTCATACAAATACTCCAGTTCATCCACTGAAACAACAGCTAGAGCTCAAACAAACCACAAAACAACCACTTGTTTAATGTTTTGTTAAAAAATCCCCCAGAAGCAGCTCTAACACAAATTTGGCTGAGATGTTGTAGATGTTCATTAAACAGGGAATGAACATTTCCTTAATTAGGACTGAAGACAGAGGAATAGCTGAATCTAACAAACCTTATGTGAAATATCACACATTTGTACAGTGGATGTGGCCAAAGCATGCCCATGGTCCTCCCACATTCACATCACTGAAGAGTGCTGGAGCCTTTAAGGACACTCCACTGTGGTTGAATAATGCATTTTCCTCTTTGCCAGCTCCTCACAGCCAGCATAATTTGAACAGCACTATTTATAGCAAAGGTTTGTGACCGTATTGAAAAGAACTACAGGATAGTATCTTGTTAATAAACAACTCTGAAAAGTAGACATATTACTACAACAACCTATGACATAAAGCATGAAATTAATTAAGAGTAACTTCATCTTTTGAAAGCTTTTCTTGGAAAGTCTTATTCTCTATTATTTAAACATACAAGAAACACTTACGTTGATTTACACCCTTGTAGGCACTACCCGTGCATCTGGGCCACATTAAACAGATGATACAGTGTTCAGAAATGTTTTGAAGTGAGGTCCCAGGATTACAACTGAATCTTTTCATATACAACCACATTTAAGCTAGGGATGGGTACGAATACTCGAGTACTTGGGTACTCGCCATTGACCCCATTATTCGAGTAGCATTTTGTTACTGGCGCACCTGGCAACATAACTTGAACTCATACGGCTTTTAGTAGTCGTTCATTAGGTAATTGGAGTAATCGAATACAAGGATTACTGTAAATTCCCATCCCTAATTTAAGCCCAATGAGAGGCTAATTATTGTTTCTTACTTGGCCCCTTTTTCTGAAGGCAAATTAAAGGGGGAGTAAAGAGTTCAGCGGGGAAAACTGTAGGATTATATGAGAGAACATTTGCATGTGACTGTACTACAGGGAAGGGGAGTCACCTACTGCGTTCTATTGTAGGTCAGGTTGTCAAGAAGCAGCCGCTGGGATTCGCTCATGTAGGACAATGACATGAGAGGACAACGCATGTAGGAGAACGGGGAACTGCTTGATATGGTTCACCAAGCCGATTTGGTGTGTGAATGCCGGAGTGTTTTTGTGTAGATTTGTTTTCACTTCAAGTAAAGAGTACGAGCTTTATGATTAATCACAAGATTCTAATTGTCCTGATTCAAAACAAGTAAAAGGCTATAAATGGTGATGCAGTACGTAGTCAAGTCAACATGTTCTTCACGGGTTCTTGAGTTGGCAAATTGCATCCACTTGATCCTACCAACCCATTTCCCAGGTCAGTGAAAAGCCTCCCGCAGGAGCTAATAAGTGCATCTGCAATGTTCCTTCTGATGAGCCACACAACACAGGGGAGCAACTCAACGTCAGCAAGCAGTTACCCTGACATGCAGTGAGACACAATGCCCCAAAAGGGATGTGACAAACAGCTAAAATATGACAAATAATGTCCAAGATTCATGAAAGACTAAGCACTGAGTCAAAAGAGTTGGAACACACGTGACAGTATTTTACAGAGTGAAGGCGCATGATCTTTCATAAAGAACTGTGCCTCAAACTGAAACGTTCAATAAGATGACAGCTTAGGGGGTCCACTGAGCTTCAGCTTGATGTAAGGTGATTTGGCCTCACGATCAGGGGCATCTCAGGAGAGGACATGAGGTATAAAGAAGTAGAGGAAAAACTCACTGGAGCACACAGACGGTTTGTGCCTTTTATCGAAGCAATAAGAGATAGAAACTGTAAGTGTGCTCCAGTGAGTTTACAATCAACTTTCTGATCGATACGATGAAAAAGCAAACTGACTGAGGCTTAATGAAAAACCTTTAGTAGAAAATGTTTTCACTTGAAGAGTTTTTCAGTTATTTAAAGATTTGAACTCAAATACATCATTCTTACTGAGTCACCAGGTCAGATGAAACTATTTTTAGCTAAATGATCTTTGAAGCTTCTCCAATATACTTTTTGATATCAGTGACTTATTGTAGACGTAAGAACAATGCACTATAAACATTCTCCATCAGGTTAGGATCGGCATTTCTAGCAAATGTATTCTATTAGTCAGTCAAAGCATAGCCATAGCATTTCATTTCACATACAGACTCAAATTCTAATTTTAAGACTTGAGTCCAGATTTTCTTATTCATTCACGTGATTTTATAGTTTTATTGGTTGACTGCTTTCTGATATGCCTTTTATATAGAACCTTTGGCAATTTTATCATTTCATCATGTCTATTGATTTCATCATTTTTATTGTTGTATTAGTTTTAGGATATTTTAGCACATAAAAGTTGTTCGTTCTGTCTGACATCTGTCTTATAACTTTGTATAGGATCATATATCTCACTGGCTGCAAAACAAGTTTACCTACAAATAAAGTAACCTGAACCTGAACGTGTAACTATTCACTGATGATTCGAACCCCACCCCCACATAAGACAAGACAGCAACATTTTTTGATTAAAATAAGCACCCCTTTCACCAGCAATTGGCTTTCTTTTTCTTTTGTTATTTAATGGAAACAGCTTTCAGATAGCCCACAACCAATGTCTGGCGAGTGTACCGCATTACAACCTACAGCCTATTTACATTTATACAGTCTATGTCTACAACCAACCCTTACAAATAGTTGAAAAATTTATTTTTTAGAAAGCTTGGATTACGTCAACTCAAAAAGGGATGATGGCTTTTTCACCTGAATTACCACGACACCTAAGGACTGCAATGTAGGTCATATTCTGACATTACAATTAAAATGGAAAATGTGCAAATATATGATATGTTTCTCCTTTAAAACTCTAACACTTAAACATGTTATTTCACGCTGCGAATCACAGGGCACAAGATTGGTAGATTCCAAGAGGATCAGGCTATTTGCTGGGCTCATCTATTCCCACCGTTCCCACTGCAGTGCAGTGCCAACCTGGACAACTTTAGGAAGCTTTTAAAGTTGTCTAAGTTTCGAGTTTAGCTCTTAAGGACCAGCCTCAAATGTGTCAAAAATAACGATTCAAACAAAAGGGGCGACGTGCAAGTTCTATATTTTGAAGAAGCTTGAAAACAGCCTACAGTACTCCGCTAAATTCAAAAAAATAATGAAGTCACGTGGCAAAGTCTTGTCTGTAACATGAATACGAAAAGAACCGACACGCAACATAAAGTGAAATACACCTCTCACCTGTTCTTCTTCCCCAAACTGTGAACCTGAGTGCAGCAAGTCTTTTCGGTGAATGAGACCGTCCGAGTCCCCGTCACACACGTCAAACACTTCTTTGAGTTTCCTCACGTAAGTCAGCAGGTGTTCCGACACAGGTAGAAAGTCCTCCTCCATCTCGTTTCAGCGTTGTTATTCCACTTTGGAAATTTTTTTCCATGGCGTGAACCTCAAAAGCACCATGTTGTTTGGAGACTGTTCGGAACCTGATGGATGCTCATAGACTGGATGCTGTAGCTGTGCGTGAGGGGCGGAGTGATACTGGTGAGTCGAAGTCCCAAGCTATGGTCCCAAGCAGGAAGCAAAGGTTAGCAAAGCAATGCTCTCCACCAACACTTCTTTATAGGCTTCCTGTTCATTTCCCTTCATCTCCCACACATTTTGTCAGCATTATTTTATGCTTAGTGTTTGTATGATATAAAAATGCTACTGCAATAACTTTGGCTTGTAGTTTCTCAACCTGAGGTCAGGAAAAAAAACCAAGGAGTTCATTTAATGCATATTCATATCATATGGCATTTTCTTACAGGTTGTATTACCTGACATACAGTTAAAGCAAACACAGGTCAGACACATGTCAAGGAGATGCCAGTTTATGGATAGGCGATAGAGGTATAAAAACTAGGTGTATAGGAGTAGGAATCACAGGGTAACCCATTATACAGCACCTGATATTACTCACGATAATGACAATATAGCCAGTGGTGGACAAAGTACACAGCTTCATTACTGAAGTCAGAGTATAGATCCTCCTGGTCAAATATTACTCCAATACAAGTGAAAGTTGCTCTGTCAAATTATTACTTCAGTTAAAGTCCTGGATGACTTGCTTTTAAAAATACTCAAGTACTCACAGTACTTTTTAAAATATCTCAAAAAAAAATATTTTCAAAATACACAAGTGCATTCAAAAATACAGGAGTGCATTCTGTCACATTATGTTTTTTTAGAAACCATTACTTGAAATCTCTATAAACTATACCATGGAATAATAGCGGCAACTAAGTTACTCCAAACACAGACAACTTAGTTTGAAATGTTCATCTGGAATGAAACAAATGTTACGTAGCTCGACATGCTTTCTCAGGTTGGACAGTGAATTATTGTATGTTTGGGCAGAGTGGGAAACAGGGAGAACATTTCAAATGATATGTATCATTCTTCATTTCAAAAACCTCTAACACAGGCTGAAGATATGGCCATGGGTGCTCAGGTGGAGATGTATAGCCATCATTACCACCTCGACATGAACTGCCTGATCTGAGTGAATTTGCTCTGTTTGCTCCACGTTCAACCGTGGAGATGCATGGTATACAGGTACGACTAAACCACTGAGACAAACAGAACTACACAAACACATTTTACTGTCTTAGGGATCAGATTTCAGAAAAGAGAAGGAAATTCATGAGCTGACTTCAAAGCAAAAGTAGTGAGTAACTAGAGCACTGCTAGAAATTATGTGGAGTAAAAAGTACAGTAATAATCTTCTGAATGTCTCTGTTACTGTCCACCACTGAATATGGCCTATGTCAATAAAGCTTTTATGCTAAGATTGATTAAGTGCTAACAATCTTATAATCATACAAATTATAATATCACAATAAATGGAAAGAAATGAAAAAAAAATGTCCCTAAAAAGTAAAGTGCAGGATTAATGTTATTCATGCCACCTCAAAAAGTAATGAAGTAGTGGGGCAGTGAATGAGAAGATAATTTAAGAGCACCATATTATTTTTTTAGTTGAAATGTCCACTCTTGGCACCAGTAAGGCGATAAATCCACCACACAAGACAGTACGATACAGTGCTGTTTGATGATCTGCCCCTGCCCTAGGGAAAATTCTGTGCCAAAAAATCAGAGTTCTATTGTCTTCACCCAAAGGCAAAGCTATGAACTACAAACACTCTTAACTACCCCATCTTGTGGCCAGAGGTATCATACACTGACATCATGTCACTTTGCGTAATTAAACTTATCAATCTATAAAAATTAGGTGACCTCTGTCCACATAACATATGCTGTTTCCTGTTTTGAAACACAAGGCATTCGCTCACAGATCACCAGTTCAAGGTGGGATATATACGCCCCTGTTACACATTAACTGCAATGTACAACACACTGAGGAGAAACGGCAAAGCGAAATCATTTTGCCTCTGATCTGCTGATGGAGGTATGACATAGGTCAAATGGGAAAGGACAGTGGCAGTGTGTAGCCTCAGTGCCAGCAGGGATGTGTGATTTCTGAGTGTGTTAGTATGTGGAGCTCTCACTATATGTTTGGGGCGATGCAAAAACCTGACATCAGGGTAATGTCCAAATCTATTCTTAGACTAGCATCACGGTCTAATGTTTGGCTGATGTAAATACCTGACATTGGGTTGTCATCAAAACATGACGAGGGGCTGGGTTGATGTCAATATCTGACATTGGGGTATCATCAAAACCTGATGTTGGGTCAACATCAAAATCTGACTATAGGTTGTTGTCAGAAATGATGTTGGGGTGATGTCTGATTACTAACTTGTTTAGTTTGTACATACATTTCTTAGAAAATGCTCATTTACTTTTTTAATTGCTAATCATTTTTAATAACTACTATTTTATATGCTCTTTGTTGTTTGTACTATCTACTGCTGCTGTAACACTGTACATTTCCCTTATTGTGGGACAAATAAAGGAATATCTTATCTTATCTTATCTTTTCATAACCCCACATTGGTGTGATGTCGCATTCAGACAATCAAGTCTCACATCAACACTTGACGTTTGTTTTATCTCAACACATTTAATTATTGTGACCTCAAACAGCTTGTTGAGCTAATGTCAAAAACGGATGTTGGGGTTACAAGAACACAGGATGTTGGGTTGACATAGAAACTTGATGTTAGAGCAATATAAAAAACTGACATGTGGTAGACACCAAAACCTTTGTGGGAGTAGTATCAAAACCTGATGTTGGGTTGACATAAAACCTGACATCTTGATGTTGGAACATGATGTGGAGTTGACTCTTAAATACCACCTTGGGTCCATGCCAATACCTGAAATTGTCCTAAAGTCACAACCTCACATTAAGTTGGCATCAAAACTGTCATTAGTTGATGTATAAATCAGACACTGGGCTGACATCAAATCTGATGGATTCTGTTGGATTAAAAAAACGAATATTTTGTCCCCTGTTGTATGCGTCTGCTATTTGTGTATTGTCTATTTGTAGCTCTGTAACTGTGCTGCTGCCTATCTTGGCCAGGACTCTCTTGGAAAATAGATTTTTAATCTCAGTGAGCATTTCCTGGTTAAATAAAGGTTATAAATTAAATAAATAAATAAATAATGTTGGGTTGATGACAAAACTTGATGCTGTGGTGACATCAATATCTGAAGTTTGGGTGTTGTCAAAACCTGGATTTTGGTCCAATAGAACCTCCCTTTAATGTGGATTATTTGAATTGATCACTTGAGACTTTGTTTCAAATGCCCCATGAACAAAAAAAAAAGGATAAATCTGAGAGTTATGCTCTCTCTGTGAACTGATGGGCATTACAGTAACCTGAAGTTTGTTGAGCTCTAAAAATAGGAGCACAAATAGCAGTGAGGCTGAGCCCAGTTGAATATTGTTGATAGTTGATGCACAACATGTTCAAAAATGGCTTTGTGGTATGGCAAATTGGTAAATCCTCAGAGACCTTGCCTCTGTCAAAGAAAATGTTTTGATGTTTGTGGGGTCTTAAAATATATGTGTTGGGCTCTTTCTAAGGTCTTAAAAAGCAATGACTTTGACTTTTAAAATAATTCAAGAACCCTGAAAACTGACTCATTACTTTCAGACCACTGCATTTATTTTGGCCATTTCTTCTTTTTTTGTATCGCAGAAGAAAACAAAGAAGACACAGAAGAAGAAGGGTAGCAATTTTTCTCTGTAATTTTGAATTGCACCAAAACTTTGAGGAACTTGTGAGCAAATCTTTTCAAACACATGTATCCCAGCCTTCTGTCACAAGATAATCTGTTTGTAAATATATCTCCATTTAGATGCTGACGCATACATATTTCTTCATGTGGGTTAGCGAGAAACATGCTTGCTGTTATTTATGATAAACCACGCATCCGAGCGAGGGACTCCAAAAAAGGAAGTGTGTTTACTGCTTAGACTTCCCATAACGTTCTGTCTTCAAGAGGATGTCACACATACTAAGAAAACAGAAATAGAGAGAGGGGGGAGAGAGAAAGAGCCTGTAGGTGTGTGCTTATTTGAGCCGTTCATTCTTCCTCCTGTGTCAAACATGCAGGTTGTTAGTGGCGGAAAATCACTTTGGATCTACACTTCACTACTTTTGTTTCTACAGCTTTGGGGTAAGCATCATATAATGTAGATTTTGCTAAATATATTTTTCCTTTGTTTTGTCTAAACTAAAGCAAACATTATGGTTCTACGAAATATGTCTTTCTTTGTTACAATGTCTTTGTAATATTTAGTATGCTTTTTGTATAACAAAAATAACATTTTTTATGAAATTAAAATGTAGAATCCTTTGACTAACAACAAGAAAACTGTTGTTGTCCTTCTGTTGAAAGCTGTCTTATAGCTGAACTCACAGGCAAGGGTTAAAGTTCCGATTGAGCTATCTAATAAACAGCAATCTCCAGTTTGGTACAAATGTAGATCACCACATGAAGCAATCACAGGACTGTTTTTTTTTAATTCCCTCTTCGAAGCTCCACAGCTGCTCAGAGCCCAAAGAGGAATTTGTGAAACTCAACCAACTGTACCTTTCACTCTCCTGTCTATAGGAAGTCTATCAGCCCCTCCATCCACTCCTACTCTTCCTGCTCCTGAGCTTGACATCTACCGGAGGTCAGAGGACTCAGTGGTCTTGGTCTGCCGAGCCCCAGAGGGCCACTCTGGGGTTATGTTCATGTTGTATAGATACAGAGAAAAGGTATTAATTTCGAGCGTATGTTTGTTTGTGTATTTCTTGTAGCACCACAGGCTCCTGTAAATTTATTTTGCTCTGGTATTTTTTTATTTTGTATTTAGGTGGACTCTCTAGCAGTGCAGTCAGGTGCAGAGGAGGTTCAATTCACTGTGAGGATAGAAGAAGGGGATTCAGGCCAACAGGAACTCTTTTGCTGCCTGTACAAGGATCAGTCCAGTCGATACAGTGCCTTCAGTCCTTATTTGCAGCTGGAGCACCAAATAGGTATGTCTGTCTCTTGTTTATCGACTCATTTCACACACTTTATCGTTGTATGAAGCTGTAGCTCCCTGTTTTATTATAAGTGGGACACAAGAATGGAGGTTGTAGAGTTAATGTGTGTCAGTGTGTACCCTGTCGTTATTCAACATGTGGTATAAAATAATAAACACTCCCATCCGCTGCTGCATGCAGGTGCTCTCTGTGGCTTCTCATTGTCCTCGGCTCGGTGGGTGTGTGTAGTGTCGTTACATCCTGTGCATTTCATATAGAAACTACACCCAAACACACACACACACACACACACACACACACACACACACACACACACACACACACACACACACACACACACACACACACACACACACACACACACACACACACACACACAGACCACCAAAAAAATGTTCTTACTCCTGGTATTGATGGTTACAGTACAGAGGGAGATGTGGCTAGCAGCTGTGGCATACCCGAGTTGTTAGCATTTACCAAAAGGAGATGCATGTAGTCGATGTGATTTCACAGTCTGATTTATTGAGTGCCTCTTTGAGGCTTGGGGTTCCACATTTGCCTGCAACCATCTTGGTTGTCTGAAGCCAAAATTAACCAAAGCAAAGGGTTGGCAAATGTGTTTACAGTTGTTTACGACTGAATAAACACTAAAATCAAAAGTATTACACAATTATCAAAACCTAACACTCAAGGAGCAAAACATAGGTGCAGGTCTGCACCACTATAAGCACAATGTCAGCCTCACACTTTTTGCAAAACAACACACACAGTGATTTGCAAAACACTAAACACACTTGTATACATTAGACACAGAAGTACATCATGATGTCACTTCCTTGCAATTCGAAAGTACTGACTGTCACATTACCACACCTATGAGCCAACTGGTTAAACACAGCCATCAGGGGCACAAACACACTATTGCTTTACTGTAGACACACCAATCAGGTTTAAACACTATAAAAATGCAGCAGGTGAGCTCACCTGCAACTGGATACAGTATTTTATGTTTGTCTGATATTTACTGAGCTTACAGTGTTATGCACACTACTGTAGTAGCATGAAAACTGGTACATGTTTCTGTTGCTAAAAGTGTTTTAGGTTAGCAACAGCAGTGTGTAAATGGTTCAAACAGAATTCAGTCATATGAAATGTGTGTGTTTCATATGGTAACAAAATATGGTTTTGATAAATTAGGGTATAGTTCTCATAAGAGTGTTTCATTTTGCAAAGGATCTGAGGTGTTCTGCTACTTGTGTGCGTGGTTGTGTGAATTGTGTGTAGTGTTTTGACAAAATGGGCCCTGTATTCAAAATCGTGTTTAAGCAATCGAAAAAAACTGTAAACCTGCAGTATACAATCTGTATACAGATACACTCTGTGCCCATTGCTTAAATGTAATCAGGGAATGGATCAGTTAACCATCATACTTAGTGAGATTGAGAATCCATCTGTGGTGCTAGCTGACCAAAGTACTTTATTTATCAGACTACACAAGCCAAGAGAGCATGATGAAGGTGGTTGACTTGCACCTTACTGAATCATGGTGAGGGAGTAGCTGTTGTTTGTGGTGTTGTTTTCGATGACAGTCCAGCCAATGAAAATCCAGTTTTTGGGTTAGCCCACAAAAAACGTGTGTATGACAGATACTATGTGAGTTAATATGTAAGTACAAATTTAATGTTCTGCTTTACTTAGCCTAAGTAAAAGTTAGGTTAGTTGTAATGAAAACGGAAAAAACTAGAGACGAAAACTATTTATTGTAAAAGGTTTTAAGTGTATTTATCTCTGGTATTTTGATATGAAGCCTAATAGAGATTGACTCTCTTTTGGAGCCAGCCTCATGTGGCTCCCTGAGGAATTGCAGTTTTTGGCACTGACCTGTTGGCTTGAACTTCAATGAGTGTGCTGAGGAGTGAAATATAAATTATTTTCTTCTTTCTCTACTTCTCTAGATGCTGACCCCACTCGCCCCGTGCCCTCATTCCCTCCTCCTGTTCTGTCTGTGACACCCTCTTCTAGTGTGGTTAAATGTGGAGACATGCTAACCTTCAGCTGTTCAGTCCCTACTCCCCTTCAGTCCCTGTCTAGCGATAACAACAAACCAGTGACCTTCTTTTTGCTGAGGACCATGGAGAAAACAGGGGCTACATCTTTTATCCTCCAGCCTAAAGCCAGTCGGGTAGCAAACCACGAACCTCAACCGGGGCTCTTCTCTGTGGGGCCAGTTAGGGTAGAAGAGGGGGGCGAGTATACCTGTCTTTACCAGGTCAACAAGAAAAATGGAGTGGTTAATTCAACTGTTAGCAACATGGTTCATATCACCGTAACAGGTGAGGATGTTTCTTTTGTTACCTTATTGACTAACTCCAAATTTATGTTTTACACCTGAATTTTTACACTTAACTGTTTTATTTGTTTATTTTATTTATTTATGGTTTATTTGTTAAGGACATATACAGAATACATAGACAAACTGAAAACAGTCATCCAATGCAAGTATCCTAGTGTCTGTAGCCAAGCAACTTTGCAAAACCCGTTGCTAAAAGGGCTTTTGAGAAGTAAAAGATTAAAATGGTAAAAGATTTAAATGGTAAGTTAAAATAGAAAATAAAAGGTATGTTAAGTACAGCAAGATGCAATAAAACAGACATTTGGCAGTGACAAAACATAAAGAAAATCAGACATGAGTGCAGGTTTGTTGCTCAATTAACCAGGATTTGGTGACTCTCTTAAACGTGGTGAAGTTTGCAAGGAGTTTCAGGTGATCAGGCAGAGAGTTGCAGGACTTTTACTCCTTTACAGAGAAAGCTGTTTGAGCAACAGATGTTTTGCAGAATAAAACTTAACAGTCACCACTTCAAGCTGCTAAGGTGGAACTGCCCCAGCTCTTTAGCCTCTTTATTTATTTGCTGAAAGGCTGATGGGCAGGTTCATTTAAGCATTTGGACACAAACTTGACATAATAGAAATCAATAAAATTACTAAAACTTAAAACTTAGTGTTAACTTAAAACGCAACAGTGGTGGTGTCTGATTAGTTTTTTTTTTATCAGTGATTATTTATTGTAAAGGCCCTCTAAGGATTTGATTAGTGACCATGGTTTGCCTGTGAACAAGGCTGTTAAACCATAAGACGGATGTGAAAGTATAATTGTATTTAAAAATAGAAAGGCAAAGTTGAGTGTCAAGCAGTTTCTTCTTTTAGTTGTTATGGTTTTCTGGTTTCAATCCAAGTCAGTCAAACTAATGTGTCTTCGCATTTTTGCAAACGTTTACCATTTTACACTTCTAATTACTTCTTACACACACATATACATGCCTTTAAAAACATGCAGAGAGTTGAAAACTATAGTATAACAATACTCACAAAACTGGACATTTTAAAATGATTGCTCCATCAAAACAACTGTTTCCTTTGTTTATTATTAAAAGTCTAGGCCGGAATTAACATTTAAATTACAGTAAATTGAGAAAAAAAAATCCAAGTGCAATCGATCGTGTCATGTAAGAAATTAAAAAGTGAATTCATAGTTGAGAAGTTCTATCCATTGGATGAAGTTCATTTGATTGCTTCTGTTGCCAGATGCGTTGCCGGTGCCGACCCTTGTTTTCCAGCAGCAGACAGATGTGTGGCATCTGCTCTGCAGAGGTTCTCCTGCATACCCTGGTGCTGTGTTCTCCCTCTACCTGGCTGATCATGAACTCCCTGTAGCCACTCAACATGCCACCTTGATTCACCATCAGGTCACCTTTCCATTGCCTGTCCAGGACACTCAACTGGCTTTGTACCAGTGTGAGTACAGTGTCCTCCTGGGAGGGACATGGAGCAAGTCTGAGCGAAGTCCCCCACTGGCAGTAACAAAAGGTTGGATTTAAAGTCAGGCTGTATGTGTGGTTTGGTTAGACTGTATTTTGACCCAAAATGTAACTTTTTGCTTCTTTTCTCCTCTTTCAGGAATACCCCCTCTATCATCACCAGGTAGGCACATTGCATCAATGCGTGTCGTTATTTCATGCAAAGTTTTACCAGTGAATTTCATTGTCAAGGAGTAAAAAAAAAGACTTGTAGATCTGAAAGACCCAAAATACATTGCTGTTTTCAAACAACTAATTATTTTTTGATATCATCAATTGAGCTGTCTCAGAGGGTTTTTTTTAAGTTTAAAAGCGTCTCAGAATTCAAGTTTTAAAGCTTAGTGGAATTGTAATTTTCCATTAAGGGGGCAGCAAGAAGCAGGAAGACGATGCAACAGCTCACGGTGTGACGAAAGGATAATATAGCACACAATTAAAAAAATCAACAACAACAACAACCTGTTAGATTCTGCTGACAGCAGTTTTAAAAAAACATATACAAACGTCACAGTAATGGAAGTGTTATATCCACAGATGCACCCAGTGTGGACTGGCCTCTTGTGCTGGGCTCTTTCTCCGCTGTGGTTTTGTTCATCTGTTCGCTGACATTCGTGGTTGTGGTTGCACACCGGAAAGGTATTGCACACACGAATCTCTGACTGCTTCTGTTTTCTCATGAACTCATTACATTTTCATGATTCTTTTTCTGTGTGAAATGTAACATTCTTCTCACTCTTCCCGTTTTTTCCTTATGTAAAGTAAAAGCAGCTGCAGAAGAAAAGAAAAAAAGGTATTGTCCTGATTGATGATAGAATAATTTTGAGTGAATATAAACGACTGAGATTTATTTGAGTACCCTGACAGCTATGACACATTTAGAGTAGGTTAACTGCAGACATTTTCCTCATGACTGCAATGTAATAAACTATTTAATCTTAATTATAATCTTCTAGAATATGATTTATATTTTGAAAATGCCTAATGGCCAGCAGAGGAAAATTAGCATGTGAATTATCCTTGTCCTAAAACATAAATATCTATTCCTCTTTGTGGGCTTGCTTTGATAGAGATCTTTTTTGAGGTTATACATTGTATTGTTGTATATTATAGTACATACTAAGAATGATTTAACTGGAGCGTTAATGTTGCTGTGTTTTACTGTTTCAGACAGGACGCACAGTTCTGGACTCAAGTTCATGCTAAGGATCATATTATTGGTGAGTCAACAGTCATGTTTGTAGCTATTTTATTTTAATTTAAGCCAGCTTTCTTTGTCATTTATATCAAGGCAATCATATTAGTGCAGATATCTGCACAATTATCCTGATGCAAACCAAAGCTTGACAATGGGCTGTCTCATTTTTTTGTTTTTTGCAGACCTGACGCTCAGGCGTACAAGCTTCACCCCTCAGGTAAATATTGATCAACACCTGAATCTCCAATTGCTGATAATCATTCTTACAGGACTTGTACACTTGATAAAGCTGGCAATGACTTCCATTTCATCTTTTTTCTTTCCTTACATTTTCAAAGCTTTGAGTTAAGGCTGGCTGGCTTTATGTTACTGTAAATATCCCATGAATGGACTAAAAGTTGTGTTGGGTTGGTGGAATCCTGAAGACTTTCTGACATACTAGCTTTGGGAATCAGCCTTGAGTCTATTTCTTTCAAGAGGAAAACTGAGTCTTCAAAATTGGTCACAACTTCATCCTTACATATGAAAAAACAGCCAAATGTTTTCATGGAACAGCTGGATACAGAAGTTGCTTGCAAATAGCATTTGAACAGAAACAGTGCAAAAACTCATATCAAATCCCCAAGTGTATTTGTCTGGTTTCAGGTCAAAATATCTCATTACTATTAATACACTCCACATTTGCCTGACACATCCACATATAAACCTGATTTCAAGATATTACAAACCAAGCATAAAACCTTCATTGATTTTAGTGAGTAAAAATGGCTGCCAATGCAGAAAGCACACTGTTCTTGATAACAAGGTGTAATATTTTATTCAACTTATGAAGACAACTTTGCTTGCAGCTAATTTTGCTCATACCAAGGAATTTTGTATCTTTGGTTTGTAATCAGTCTAGTCAGGTTAATGTGGCCATTAAGTGTAATTAGATTTTTTAACTTATAATGAGACGACTGCACTAGTAAAACTTTAGTTTTATTCAATGTACTATTATTGTGGATCATTTTATAATTTGGATCAATTTATTGCTGAATCTGGCCCTTTTTTAAGATTTGTTGACAATAAGTTAAGCAAAGTATCACACCAAACCTACCCTTGGAGCATGTTGAACATTGTAGGAGTAATGGTGTTCATTTTGACACAGAAATCAGGCTGCTCATCCGCAGTTTTCTGGCATAAACCACCCCTCTCTTTTGGTATTTGTGGTATTTGTGGAGCCTCCATGTTTCTCCTGTAGACTTACTTTGACAAATAACTGTAAACTTCCCTGAAGTCTGTGCTATAAACACATACAAGCACAACACAGGCATCCATATACAGACACAGATATGAGCACACTGGCAAGTATTACATGCTGAGTCTAGAGCTATTTCTTATTATGCCTGTCTGCAGGGTGGTGATCTGCCTTGCATGGGTTGTAATCTCTTTCATTAATAATAAGCTGGATGGAGGCTTTCTCCAGGCTCTCGTCTTCTTCCTCTTTGTGTTACTGAAGAGCCACCTCAGAGGACAGAACACTGTCGTTGCCAACTGACAGAGAGACCAACCAGTAATCATGAGACTCCCTTGACAGGAGCTGCATATTTAATATCAGATGTGTCTGAATCTGGAGTGTCCTTGTGTTACCTTGCTCTCAAAGAACAGAAAATTCATCCAGATATGCAACATTTTCTCTCAGATTTCAGTCAAAGGCAGCTTGTTTTTGTACATACTGGTGCTGCACTGCAAAGGGACTCAAATGTTCCTATCATTTGTCAGATGGCATCTGTAAAAAATTCAAACTTATTTTACTCTGGCCTCTACAGAGAGCAGTTCAAAGGGAATTACTTCATTTTTGGAGCTGGCTAACACAGAAAGACGACAGCAATTACAATCTGAGGTTAAGATCTCTACATAGTCTGGGGATGCTGTGGCTAAAAGAAACTTAATGGTGAATCTCACTGGATATAACGAAGGTCACTGCTGTGATGGCTTTCTGACTCGCTCGAAGAACTCAGGCAACACAATTTTGGTGTGAAATGCTGTTTTTTAGGAAACAGCATAAATTCATCCAAAGTCGCAGAGTCTAAGAAAAAAACATCACTCGTAGTCCCCTCTGAATGAAGCAGTAATATGAATATGATATGAACTATACCACAGCAAAGAACGTTATGCAGCAATCTCTAACAGCTTGCACTTGTGTGTTTATATTTATGTGCAGGAACGGGCCACTACTGACGCAACTACAGGGACAGACTCCAGATCCCCTTTGTGGACCTCACTCTCTACATTTACAACCCCAATTCATCAGATCCATTAGAAATGTTTGGTCACCCCACTCCCCCCTCTCTGCCTCTCTGTTTGTGTTTATACTTTATGTCCGGTTTATCAGTGTAGCATCAGTTGAAGTTGCACAGCATGACAGGAAAGGCTATTTCCTCAGTTCCTATTTCATGTGTAGCTGCAAAATTGTGCAGTTTGACAGGACACGATGTTTGTTTGATCTTATGCCTCTGAGCCAGCGAATCTAAATACAGATGTAATTCTAAAAATATATTATTATTATTATTATTATTATTATTATTATTATTATTATTATTATTATTATTATTATTATTATTTTCAAATAACTTGTTTTACTTCAGAAAATGCAGATGACAAGCCATTCTTACCACAAAGTCTCTTTGCATAAGGTTATATAATTTGATCTTTATAGTGCATTTAATATGATGGCATGACATTTTTGGATACTGAAGTGTTTTGTTTGGTCAAATAATCAATTTGTTTGACTGCTTTGGCCTCACGACCATTTATTTTACTGATATTACAAAACTATAACAAAAACTAAGTCTGTGGACTTTTAACTTTATGAGCATGACCATTATGTTTTGCAGTTACATAGTAATAATACCAAAAACTTTTTGAAATATATTATTCATTGTATTAAAACTAGAGTTTACATAGAATTAGTAATATTACATAGAAAAAGGGGGAAAGTACAGGATAAAAGTCATACATTTTAAAAAGGTAAGCACAATACAAAACATGCAAGACAAGCATGACTGCAACATATGCATCTAAAAAAAAAAAGGCCACCCAATGAAATTCAATGACTCAAAAAGCCTCTCAGTAAAAGATACATTTATTTAAGAAGGAGTAGGCCACTGCTCACACTGCTTCCTTAGTAGATACAGCAAACAGGTAAGCCTCTGGACCTCCGGAGACTTTTAGGATACAAAGTGTTGTGATTGAGAAATCACCCTGCTGTAGTGCTGCTCAGTTTTCTGCAGAGGGCACCATTAAGACACAGTTTGAATGTGGAAAACACACCTGCACCAAGGCTTTTAAAACAGCGTTTCATGCATGAAGCCAGTAATACAGCAGCCACTTAAAAGGGCTTTTTGCTTTTACCTGTTGGAACAAGAATCAGCTCTGAGGACAATGCGTTGTAACACTTGTACCTTCTCTTTTTTCTTAATATTTCTTACATTTTTGGGGAATGTGCTGAGACTTCACATCTGTGTGAAAAGTAAGAAAGTAAAAGGACTCAAGAGGGAGAGATATGCCTCCCACCTGTTTATGTGGTTTTATGGTGGACAATAACTCAGCAGAGAAAAGCTGTCATTGCAGGACAGGAGGCTACAAAAAGCCAACTCTGTATTAGCACTGAGTTTTATTACATTTTACTGCACAGGGCTTTCTATCAGGAGCAGACCTGCACACAGGGATCTATTTATTCATTTGTATGACCCAGACACAGAAAAAAACAAATGTCTCACTCATATTTTTGAGGTAGTCATTGTGTGATCAGATGCTCACACAGTGAGGATATTCAGGTCTAAATAGTGGCTGATCTGTTTGTATATGTGGCAGTACAATGGTGTGAGAGAGAGATGGAGCCCCATATGTTGGTGAATCTGAGTGGCACCTTCACTTGCACCCACAGCACACATGCTTGTTGCAGCATCACCCTGTGTCTCCAAGTGTGTACATGACGCACTTAATTAGTCATGTCTATATTAAGTGACGTTTGCAGTCTTGAATTCATGAGACAGTAATTGCCCCTTTAATGCTGTGTTTCTGATGTGAAAGTTGGAAGGATATAGGCAGAGACTAAACCGAAAAGGTGTAGGTATTTCATTAACACCCTGAACATTTTGTAGTTAAATGTAATCTGATGCAATGCCCATTATTTGTATATCATGACTTAAATAAGGATTTGATTTGGCAGGCAAATTAGATCTTTAAGGTATCAGACTCTCCACCTGTCTCTGTCTGTGCTTTTCACATTAACAATATCTGACAGCCTTGTAAAATAACTCATCTTCATCAATAGCAACTGTAGTTGCTACCACTCGTAGTTTTTTGTTTTTTTTAGATGCACACGGCTTAAAATGTGAGCACCATCTTTAAAATCACCTTTAACCTCTCAAAGACAGCTAGTATCTTTGACCCCTGCACATTTTTCAAGTGTTTTGTCAAGTCCCTTTGAAAAAACGTGTGCTCTTTTGGAATTACAGAACATCAAAATTATTTAAACTATAATTAGTCAGCCTGACAGTGTCAGCAGCTTGGTTAGATAATGGCAGGCCTATAGTACCTCCAGTTACTGACACTTTGGATCATGTTTAGTTCATGGCCTGGTTGAGAAGCCTTTTTGTTATTATCTTTTATAATAAAGAAACTGCAAAATACAGGTGGTGAGATATATAACCCATAACTATTTGGCATTATGATCCTGTCTTTAATTTTCCTTAATAGCTTGTTCCTTTAAAGACACCTTAGTCTTCAAAGAAGGCAATTTGGAGCAACCACCATATTTCTGTCTTTTTTATATTTCATGCTGAAGCATAAAACATCATATTATGCTCTGCTATAAAGATATATTTGAACCACTCAAAAAAGACAGACAAAATCACATCTTATGTGATGCAAGCTTTACAGTGAACGAGTGGTAAACAGGTGCTCCCCACCTCCCCATACAATACATCACAGACTGCTTTGAATGTGTTGTCACAGGTTTATGTTGATTCTCTGTGACTCAGCTCTGCCATCATATGACCCCTTCTCACGAACATCAAAGCAACAGAACGCCCACATCAGGCATTATGCTATGCAGAAAGGATAATATGTGAGCAAATCAAAGGTATTAGCTCTGAGTCTCTTTTATTGTCCGTTGACAGGAAGCAGACAAATGACTCAGTAACTGGAGATCAAACACACCTGAGTGTCACAGCATTATGCATATTAAAAAGGCCTACTGGCACATACATAAAGGTATACATTATGACTAAAACCATGCAGTGCATTTTTTAGCATTGTCTGGGTTATATGGAAGCAGTAGTGGAAGAAGACTCCAGATTCTTAAGCAAAAGAAGCATGCTGCAGCAGAAGAAGCTTACCACAATAAAACCACTCATTTGATGCCCCTGTGAGGAGTTTTTCACTGTTATGAACTGATTGATTAAAATTAATAGTGATGCCTCTCTAGACCTACAAAAATAAACAAGACCATTAAGCACAGGACTGAACATTTCTGTATTGTAATTTTGAATGCCTGTATGGGGGTAGGTGCCCGCCAAGACCATTTTAAGGACTCTGAAGAAACCGCTTTTTTTGTTTCACCTTCTCCATAAGTATTCAAAGTGAGGGATATGTATTTGAAAGTTTAAAGAAATCAGGGTGCGTTTTTTTTTGTTGTCAGAAAACGTTACTGACATAAATACAGGAATAAATCAGCAAAGATGGAAGAGGTACTTGTCCACAGGGGGTGCCAAAGTCAAGACAAACATAATGTTCCTCATAGGAGCTCTACTTCCTTATACTCAGGTAGCATTAATTAAAATGTCTTAGAAATAAGTAACACAACATACTGAGAGAGATGTCTCGTGACTTCATTTGTTAATTGTTGTGGATAAAGGCGGTACCAAACAGAAAAAATAGAAAAATGTGTTTATTGGTTTCACTTTGGTTGAATCAACTGCAATGACTTCATGTTGTAACTTGTAGAGTAAGTTCTATCAGGTCAATGAAAAAAGCTAAAAAGTGATCATTCTATAAATATGTAAAATTTGAGTGAAGGATTGAGTGTAAAAAAATTAACATTGGTGTAATCTTAGCTTTCTATGTACAAAGAAATTGTCACCAATTTTCCCCGTATAAAAAAACACAGCTGTATAAGCAGTAACTAATGGTTGCACTCTTTAGTTTGTACAAGTACCTCAAAGTGATCCTTAATAAAAGTGTTTGAGTGAGATGACTCGTAACACAACACCACTTTAAAGGAGAGTCTATTTTGAACAGACACACTTATTTGGGTATACAAAGAACATTTAATGCACACACACACACACACACACACACACACACACACACACACACACACACACACACACACACACACACACACAAACACAAATCAGACTCATGGAGCTGCTCGTCTGAAAACAAAACTCACACACAAACACACACACACACATCTCCTTCACTTCCTCTCATACTTTTGTCCTCGTTACAATGAGGCATTAAAAGAGCAGCTGCTAATCCTCCGAATGCTGACTGTCTCACACAATGCTGCCAGGATGACTTTGAGCCAGCAGGACTTTGGATGCCGCTGATAATGAAATATCATGGAAATAAGTCTGGAGCTGAGCAGGTGATAGACAGGTGTGCAGGCTTTTTGCTGGGTCACCACATCTGAAAAGCAGCCAGATTAGATATCAAAAAGAGAGACAAACCAGGAAAATAGAGTCTCAATGTTCTGTCTGGATGGGTTGATGGTCTGAATATAAAAGAATGATCTTTGATCTTTGACTCTAGCTTTATTCCTAGATAACAAAACAGAAAGCGTGCTGTGTGTTACTCTTCTCCTCAGTGTCAAGCTTTGCTCTCATGGGGGATGCAGTTTTTCTTTCTTTGTTTTTAGTAGTATATAGTATTTACTGTATACTATTCTTCATTTACGATCAGTAAAAGACCACACATAGGTTGCTATAATACATAATATATAACAAGGCTTCTGGTACTGTGTGATTAGAGTTGGCAATGTGGCAAAATGGGGGAAGTTGCCCAGTGAGGAATGGAGCTTATTAATAATTTTGGGCTCTTAACTGGCTGCAGCTCCACCATAATAACGTAGAAGCAATGTGGCACTGGGCTGCGTCCAGTCAGAATAAGCTGATGAATTATTCACAGGAGATTGGGAGGTCACTAAAGCGTGATCTGCTGATCTTACCCACACACACACAAATACAGACACACAAACACACTTCTCCAAAGGTCCACAGAGGAATTATATGTGCTTAATTCAACATCTTCCAAAGCTGTTTCCATGGTGACACATTTCTGTTTGATCCCTGGCTGTTCATGGGACCAACATAAAGACACAACATGAAATAAATATTTGTTCAGAGGATCTGGAGCTGATAAAAGCATAACTTGCAGTTCAGGCACTTCTGGAAATATTAGACTGACATGTCTCGATTACAAACATCAACCTACTTTGAATAGTTTGATTTTGGGCTTCTTTAGAACATGAATTTGGACATTCACACCAGCTCGAGACTATATATAACGTGTGTACTGCCCTGCAATCCATATCAACACTACACATTGATAAGGATGTGCTTTACTGAACTTAATTACACAGCTGAATACTTAATTCTGATTGGTCAACTGGAGAATACCAAAGGCTGCTTTTGATAAGAATGACCTGTACCTTTTGGAGGAAGCAGTAGGTCTAAAATGACGGTGGTAAATGAAAATTTGTAGTTGGAAATTTGCTTTAAGTCTGCCTCCATAAAACTGGACTGAGTTATTGCCATCCTGTGACCGGAGGTGTCATAAACAGACATCCCATAACTTATGTGTGTATTTAAATGTGTTGCCTACATTATATTTAAAAAAAACAAACAAAAAAAAAAAACTGGCACTTCTTCTGGCACTAGATGGCAGAACCTGTAGCCAATCAACTTGAAGCACTTTGTTGCACTTACTAAGGTTTTTCCCTCCTAAATTCTTGCTTGTGTTGTACGTCGCTTTGGACATAAGCATCTGCTAAATGAAATTGTTGAATTGTAGAATTGTAGAAATAGTTTCTGGTGTTATACAGGGCTGTAATATAGTGATAAATATGGCTGTAATTTGAGAAAAATAACAAAGACAATAACATAGTGTATTTCATGACTTACCCATAAAGTTTGAATTAACCATAAAATAAAAGGTAACCTGGATGCTATCTTTATACATATTTATTAATACATGAAAGGAAAGAGATGGAAGCTGTTATGTTTCTATTTTAGTGTCACATCTCCCGGGTGATGCGTTACTTTTTGTCACTTCCCTCATGTTTCATGTCTTGTGTTTCCTGTTCCTCACTTCAGGTCTGTTTACTTCCTGTTCCTGAGTGTCTCCCACTCCCCTGATTACTCTAATTTGCCTTCCCTTGTTATCCTCACTCCCCTAGTGTATTTAAGTTCCCCATCCCTTCCATTTTTTGCCAGTTTGTCTTGTTCCCTGTGACTACGTTGCAGCATTCCATGTGGTTTCCTTAGTGAGTTTTGACCAGTGTTTCTGTTTTTGGACTGAGTTTTTTGCCTGCTGATTTGGATACCTCTGCCTGTACTGTTTGTCTTCATGGGCTCTCTTATGAAACAGACTTTGGACTTTGATCCAGTTTAGACTTGTACTTGTCTCATTTCATGGTTCAGTGTGATATTTAGCTAGTTTGAGTCAAGTACATTTATACAATTATTTTTTTATTTTAGCAAGCCTTTGGTGTAGTGCTCCATTATAGTGATATACTGTCAATCAGATGTGATTAAGAACTTGCAAAGCTTGTGACTTTGTCAAGAATCCAGTTGCAGATGCAGTCTATGGGTTCTGCTGTCTGCTGTGAATGGGAGCATGCACACCATGATCAAATGCAATGACACCTAAATGCACTGGCTCTGTGAAGCTTGATCCTACTATGCTCAGAAGTGCTTCTTACTTTCTGTCCCTTCATGTAAAAGTGATGAAATTATTGTAATAGTGCAATCAAATGCAACCCCACACTAACTAGAGACCACAAAGTAAAATAAACAACTCTCTGACACGGTGTGAGACACAAAGGCACTATTTATTGCAAGGCTGTTATAAGGTTATGTATTTTATAGTACGATTGTAATAAACTAGTAACTCATTATAAGACATCATTACAGGAATAAAACTGGTGTTGATACAGTATTTTTAGTACAACATACAACCTACTTACTTCATTGAATAAAAACTATTGCAAACTTAGAGAAAACTGCGAACTTCATGAAAGTTTCTCATTCCTACTAAATTTACATTTATTTTCAATATTGCAGTGTTGTTATTAGTTTTTGCTATTTTACATTCATTAGTCTCAACGTTTCCCAGTACCCTTAAGCAGACCAAGTATTATACTAATAGGTGGCCTCTCTCCTCCTTTTCCTCTCCTCTGTGCTGAATGACTCCTCAGGGTTTTGAGTTCACCATCAATCCTTTTCCCTGCTCCCAATTCTCCTGACCCCCTTTGAAGCCTCAATCCCTGACCTCTTTCTTGCCTCATATTCTTTCTTTCCTCCACTTCACTACAGTTCCCTCCTCTAGTCTGTTCCCACTTTTCTTTAAACAGCTCCCATTTTTATCTCACAATCCTGTCAGCCCTCCACTTCAAAAAGTGAGGGTCTCAGTTAGCCTTCATCAATCCTCAGACGCCATCCTGGTTGGGTCCGTTGATCAGGCCCGCCTCCCAGCGTTGCACCAGAGGAGTCTTCTTTCTAGGACTGAGGAGGATCTGGGTTTAGAGAGGAGAATAAAGAGGAAGTGAGTGCTGATTGCAAGGTGAAGGGGATAGAGAAGGAGAGTTGTCGGTGAAAGTGGGAGTAAAAAGAAAAAGCCTTAAACAGCCTTAATCAGGTGAGGGGAACAGGAGGCAAAATGCCAAACAGGAAAAGAGGAGCAAAAAGATCAAAAGAGATGGACAATTGTATTACTTGCAGAGGATGATCATCATTAACTCTGTTACTCAGAGGGAGATTAATGCGGCTGTGATCCAAGACCATGTTCTGTATGATTTAGTCAAAAAGTGAGGCCAATATCTTCTGCAATCCCTCATTTACTCCTGAACTGTAATTTGGAACCTGAACGTCGAAAGAGAACACATAACCATCCAGTAAAGCGAGAAAGACAGAGAGAGCTGGAGATGCGTGATCCAAGAGAAAGAAGCAAAAAGGGACACAAGGGAGCTAGAGAGAAGTCCCTGCTAACATTTTGTTAACTAGAAATGTATGCAGTTGAATAAGTTACTGAATTGTAACTAACTGTTGCCTTACTTTAGCTAATGGGGTATCAAATATATTATACCAGTTATATACCAATCAAGAGTGTTGTTTTTCTGGAGAGAATAAAACCACAGAGCACACATACAGAAAGAAAGAGAGAGAGAGGGAGAGAGAGGGAGAGAGAGAGAGAGAGAGAGAGAGAGAGAGAGAGAGCGCATTTTGCTGTGTTCAAGGATGTTAGTCATAAGTGTTAAGAATCTGATTAATTGATTTACTTTCTCTGCTTTCCGATTGATAATCAGCTACAAATGGAAACTCTTAATCCGGACGGACATTGAGTTATGTTTCGAGGTAGAACATATAGGTATATTTGATTATCCACTAGATAGCATCAAGACACAGCTAACGCTAGTATTCAACCACTCCTAGCTAAGATTTACATTTGAGAATCACAGGCATGACAGAACAGGGGTGTAGCTACTACATCTAGATATTAAAAATCACTTTGAACTCACACTTCCTCTCGACGTATTTTAAAAGCTTAAAATTTTACATTAGCTGTGTAGCTGTCCGTTTAAGCTTTACTGTAATTTCACCTTGCCGTATAATCGATGCAGGCATTGCAATGAAGTATTTATTTTGTTATTGGTTATTGTTGCGTATTAACCAAGAGTGTGGAAACAATAGTTATATTTTATAAAACTTCAATTTTACTTGCCTTGAACTTTATAATATGACATATAGCAGATTTTATGCTCAATGTCCTAAGTATGAGGTTATAGGAAAATGATGTCTGGTTTCATTCATTTTTTCCCCGAAACTTTAGTCAGATGCAAGGTTTTTACAGTGAGCAGATAATTACTCAGCAGAGAGAGAAAGGAAGAGACACATGAGACAGCAAGAGGAAAGAGAACAAAATGTTACCAAAGCTAACTTCACACTGAACTGTGCAGCATAATAACCCAGCGTATCAATGCCAAACTGAATTAAGAAGCAAAAGCCACGGAGCGGCACTCAGCTCTAATCAGAGATAGCACAGTTTCAAAGAGATGCAAGGCAGGTAAGGGGATATTCAATTGAATTTTCACTTTCTCAGCTATTGACTGCACACTCACAATCCCGCCCACACACACACACACACATGCACCCACGCACGTGCACACACACACACACACACACACACACACACACACACACACACACACACACACACACACACACACACACACACACACACACACAAAGCCACTCAACAGACTCAGCCTCTCTGTCTCAGGGCTGTTTGCCTTCTTCTCCTTATCTATAAAGATAAGCTCCTTACTGTGTGTTCAATATGTTATCAGATGTTTGTGGCCCACATTCACTGCAAAAGAGATGCTAACATCCTCCTCCCAGGAGCCTTTCTTCATCCCTTTACAATCCAGTGCAGTTTCAAACATACGTTCATATTCATGCTGCTGAGAGACTAATTGAAGCCCCTTAGCAGAGTCGCAATTCATGTGTTAACTCTAAGCTAAAACAGCTTTATGATTGTGCAACCTGATATCCTTTAAGCGGCATTCTAGGGAGACTCAGAAAGCTTATTTGCCTACATTTTCATGTTATGTCACCAATTCCAGAAAGTTGTAAGCAGCAGTATCAGCTCTGTAGCAAGTTTTAATGTTTAAACTTCATTGCAAAACAATTACTGGCATCGCTGACTCACCTCTGGACGGCTAATCTTCTCCTCTTCAGCATGGGCTGGGGGCCACATGCCCAACTTGCCAACTGACTGGCGTACTGCAAGAAAGAACAACAACACTGTGGCTTAGGGCAGAATGAGAAGGAGTAAAGTAACAATGAGGCAAATGTGTTTCTGTGATTTTGCTCCATATTTTGGGCAATAAAGCCTCCTTGACTCATATTTACACAGATAGATTTAAGGGAATGAAAAGTTTCTAAAAGAACGTGAATTATGTGGTAGGAACAAAAAGTGCTAGACATTGAAAGAATATGAAAAGGTAATATGACTCATTTTTGAACAATATTAAATGAGTCATGGGCATTGAGGTCCTGTAGTGGCACACCCTACAATCACACATTGTCATTTTTTGTTTGTAACTCTTTACTTCGCACACAATACTCTCCTTAAAAGAAAAACTGGCAACCCTTCCTGCCAACAAAACACACCCAAACATGTAGTCAAATTTCTGTACAGCAGTTGTTCCCTACCTCTTTTGTATAATGTACACTCCCCTACCTGATGAACTAAAGTTCTCCTTTACTGGCAAAATGCATTCTTTTCAAAATATGTTTATTGACTTGAAGTACCCAGCTGTGTTAAATACCTGACTCTGATTGGTCAAAGCCCTATAACAACAGTGACTAATTCTCAACAGCAAAAGCAACAACCTTCTCACGTAATTTGAGGTAATTCCCCTGACAGGAATCCAGCATTTCACCACTGCCTGTTGACTCTGTGGCAAAACATTTACTATTGGCTTTATACATGGGTAAATATTGAGGCAGAAAATTAGTTTCCATTACAGGCAGGTCTTGAGTGTCAAAAAATAGAGACAATTACCAAGTGGGAAGCTGAAATGTTCAAGTATTAAAGTTATACTACTGACTGTTACTGTTTGCAAGTAAGTTAAATCATGAGGAGTTTAAGGATTGTTGTGGTCCATGCTTTCTTGATGAATTACCAACGGAAAGACAGTTGATGATGAAAATAGGCTATAGTCCAAGGAGGTTAAAACATATTTGACAATCCGTGAGTTACTATTAGACAACTGCTAACGCTAACATTCAACTTCAAACGCCTAAATTACTAGCTAACATTTTGTTAGCTAGTAATTAGTGCCTTACCTATTGTTTTGTGTAACACTTCAAAGCAGATATATTAGCTTTTTAAAATTGATGAATTCTCACTTTCTTGATGCAGCTAATTGATGCACATATAAGTCGTCCAGACTTGAAATATGACTTCATTTCTCCCTAGATTTTCTTGTCTTTTCAGATTCTTGTCAATCAAGAAGTGCTGAAATAGTACCAATATGTAAGATACCTCAAATGTATTCAACTTAACAACAAAAAAAAAAAAACAGTTATACAACAGCATTTGATCTTTGTGACATGAGCTTGAAATGAGAGCAAAATGGAAGTTGTGTGAATATGGTCAACATGTTTCACACAATTCAACCGCCAATATTTGGTTCTGTTCGATACTCTAGTATTAATTTTAGCTGAATTTGTAGTTGAAGCTATTTATGAATCATTTTCAGCTAATTCACTGATTAAATTGGAGTGCTTTAGTCTTTTAACCATATCCAATGTAGGCAACTTTTCATCTGTTCATTTTAATTATTTGTAGCCTGTTTCACACTACATCTCTTTGTCATTCATCCAATTGTTAATTTATCAGCTTGCTTTTGGCTGATTGATTTTTGAATGTTTCTATTATCTATTACAGTATTTGTAGCCATTTAAAACTATTTATCCACACTTTTAGCCTAATGACTAACTTTTATATATTTCACAAACCCCCAGCATGCTTTGTTGTGGTGTAAGATGTACATACACTTTGAAAACTTAAGCAGAATTCTAAGGTTGCATGATTGCTAACCCTGCAGTAGACTTTTTAAAATATGCTCTTCTTGTCATTAGTTTTTGCTCACTTTATCATCAGAAAGAGCAAAAAACAAGTTGTATGCAGTTATTAAATGCTGAATTCTTTCTTGCTGAACAATAAAGTGTCAAGATATGACTCAGGACTTTTCCTGTGCCCAGGTTTTGCAATTAATATGACGGATGAGAAGCTTCATTTATTGTACAGAATTTTATTTTCTTGTCGGCCAGCTTATGGTCTTCGGTGTAAAATTATTGCCCCTAATGGCTAATGCTGGTTTCGAAAAGCTGTTGGAGGTTTTCCACTGACCGTAAGAAAAATAAAATAATGTGCTCACTTGGCTGTTTCAGAGAGTTTTCATCATCTCACCACAGATGTAAAAATTACACACATACACACAGAGAAGCATCCACACTTACACATTGTCTGTGTGTGCTGTTGTGCCTCGTGCACATACTTAAAACCCTAAAACTCAACACTGCACTAACCTGCTGGGGATCCAGTTATGGGCCTGGGTATTGAGCCAGATGAGTCAGTTTCAAGAATTCTATTCAGGGAAGAAGACCGAGTTAACCTGGTATTCCTTCTCTCTATGTTTGCCGGTCTCCCTCCTCTTCCTCCTCTTCCTCCTCTTCCTCCCCCTCCTCCATATAGACTTTTTCTCTGCTGAAGAAGCTCCTTCTCTCTCTCTTGAGCCTCCCGAATGTCCCTCTCCACTTTGAGTAAATTTGTTGAGGTGCGTAGCTTGAAAAAAGGGTTTTCCTTGGGTGTCAACTCCTCCTCCTCTTCGTTCTTCTCTCTTTCATGCTCACCCACCTTGATCCCATCATGTCCCTCCACCCTGTGTGATGAAATGCTTGGCCTTGCAAAGTCGACTGCAGTAGTGGCTTCTGCTATAGGTATGGTGTGGTAGAGATTCTGTGCTGGGGCACTCAGGCTATTCTCTATGATGATGACCTGACAGCCTGTCCCCTCAGAGAGTCCTGGTCCTCGAGGAGCTGACAAAGTAGAACATTCTCCTTTGGCTGAGTTTGGGCTCCTCTCCACATTTGAGCGTCTCATGGTGGATGTGTCCTGGTTCACTAGGTTTGTAATGTCACTTGTCGAGGAGAAGGGCCAAGATCTCGCTCTGGTCCTGGTTGGTGGAGGCAAAGTTGAGATAGTAGGCGCCTGAAATGCCTCAAAGAGCCTTTTCCTCTCTTTGAGCTGGCGGACTGTGCCTTTGTGGTAGAAACCTGGAACTTTTCCAAGCTTGACCAGGTCCTGCTCTCTCTGGACCTCCTCATGGATCTCATGCTGCATCTTCTTGCCTGCAAACTGCCTGTCTTTGCCTGGACCCTTCTCAGTATTAGTTACTGGTGGCTGAAAGAGCACATTTTTCTTTACAGGGATCTCTACATACTCAGGCAAGGAGGGCTGCTTCGGAAGCCCTCTGGACCTTCTTAGGCTGTGTTCACGCTCTACAGCCCGTCGGATCTCCCTCTCAATGGGAGTCTCCTTGAGAGCAGGAGCTGGAGTGCCTGGAGAGATGTTGGTGTTGCCATCCAAAGTGCTGCAGGGGGAGAAGTCTGCTGAAACTCCGCTGTCACTTTGGCTATCGTCACATGAGTCACTCTCCATCCTGGTCTGCTTAGAAGGCACAAATCTGTATCTTTTTGGCTTGGGCTTTCGTGTTTGGACTGCTTTAGTAAAATACAGTCCTCCACTCTGTTGCTTTTCAAGTCCACCCTCAGTCTGCTCTTTCTCTTCACCTGTTTGTGTGCTTTCTCCCTCTGCCCTTTCCCCCGCCCTGCTCTGTCTTTCTCTCCCAGCTACAACACAACCAGAGCCCTGAGAAGAAGCTGCCCCTCCCTCATTGGACAGCTCCATGGTAACAGTTGACAATGGTAGAAGGGCCTGGCTGAGCACCTGTTGTGCTGTTTCCTGGTTTGCTCCCCTGAGGGCAATTTCATGCCGGATCTGGGCCAATAGCTCCTCCCTCAGTTTTGCAAGGGTCACTGCAGGTGTGTTTGATGTTGGGTCTGATAATTTGGCAGAAGTTAGGGATCGGAGGAGCTTGTTTTTTAAATCTAGTTTGGTCAATTGCTGCTGACAAGACATAATATCAATGCTCACTTCTTTTTCTTCCTCACTTTCATCAGCACAAGGAGGAGAGCATGTAGTATTTACATCATCTGGGTTGTTTTTGTCAGAGGGAGAATAATGAGGAGCTGAATTTATTACTTCAGCTGCAGGCTCTTGCATATTATTTTCAGCTTTATTGTTGTTAAGACCATCTGGTGAGGAGTTTGTTGTCATATTATCATCTGTCAGTTCCTCAGACACTGAATCTATGTCTTGATCAACTGGTTCTGTTATAAAAGGTGTTTCAGGACAATCCTGACATTTCTGGCTTTCAGGACTTAAATGGTCTTCACTTGGATCTGAGATCATCTGGGTATCACTGGTGCACTCTGCCTGTTCCTCCTCTGGGCTGGACAATCTTTCTTCCTCAAGGTCATCTTTTGATAAAGCAGTAACAGGAGAAGAAGGAGGGGAAACTTCCTCTTTCAATATCTCTTGTGTTTCCCCATTGGTGTCCAGACTCATTCCTGTTGTTTCCTCGTTCTCCAATTTGGTAAAAGCAGCAATTTCAGCAATTTTCTGCAGGATGTCACCATCCTCTACAGAATTTGGCCCAGGAGTCTTTCTGTCTTGCAGAGGGGACTTGTCGCTTATGTTTGAGCCCACCTCACCTTGATTCTGGGACTCACTGACCAAATCATCCAGTGGGTCGACTGGCCCCTGATCCTGACTGGTCACAGACATTGTTGCCAAGTCTTCTGTTTTAGAGCAGTGAGGTTGTTCGGCCTCCAGGCGGTCAGTCTGAGTAAATGCAGAGGGACACAGGAGACAGGTGAACAACAGAATGATAAACAGAATTCAACATCCAACAAGACAACACATTTCATATCCCATTATTCCAGAAAAGCAGATGCACCTATGTCCTTCAGTGTAACCAAGAGAATGAATCATCAAACTGTATTAACTGTGACATTTAGTGTGGAACAGTTTTGAAATGCTAAGTGCTATATTGTCCTCGCTGTTCACAAACCTTATTCAACCTTTGTTGTACTACTACATCTAATATAAGGGAACTCACATTTTAAAAGAGACTTTGAAATATAATAAGTTCGAAATACCAAATAAATAAAAAAGTTACACAAACAGCTGCTCTCATTCAGTCAAGATGACTGGAACAACACTTTACTGATATCTAGCCAGCCCAATAGATGTGTTTTTTATTTATGTTTTTGATATTCCATGAGGTAGAGGCATCAATGGAAAATGTTGATTTACTGAGTTCAGTGTACGCTTGAGGGGCTTTCAGAACGAGCCAATCAGAAGAAAAAGGCATGTAGTATCCATAATGCCACTCAAACAAGCTTTCCTGTTAGGGCTTCAAAAACAATACTAATGTTTGCTTCACCTCTGATCAAGAGAATGCCAACCAACCTTCTCATAAAGGACACAGTGATGAGTGTAATATCTGTCACCAGTTATGAATCAGAGCAAAGTGGTATACAGACTCCAAGGGCTCAAAAGGTTGAAGCTGCAGCATGCCTTATAATCACATCAGTATAATGTAAAATAGATAAAAAACACTGCATCAACAACTCTCCTTCAAAAAGACAGTGGGAAGCTGGATTTACTTCTGTACAAGAAGCCAACTCTCTGTGACAAGTGTTTTTTTTTTTTTTCTAAATGTAAAGTCCTTAACAAGCCATATTCCAAGTTATTTAAACTCAGTGACTCACTCAATTCTTATGCCATTTAAACTGGATATATGTACATTTTAATATTCAATATTTCTGGCCCCAGAGAACATGAATTTTGTTTTACTTTTACTTTTTACTCAAGTTGAAGAGTAATGAGAGACTCTTGAAGATTATTAAAAGCAAGTTGCAAATTGTCGATAGATAATTGTACAAAATCTGCAATACAATAAACAACAGCATCATCTGCATAAAGATGGGCATGACAACCATTCAAAGTGAAAACAATGTCATTGATGTAAAATAGTGAAAAGCAATGGTCCCAAAACAGAACCTTGTGGCACATCTCTATTAATCAACAAAAATTCAGATTTGGTCTGACCAAATTTAACACATTGACAGTAGCTACTGGAGCTAGGCCCAGCTAAGAGGTAGGTGTCTTTGCAACATCTTAGACATGACAATAAAATACAATGAATTAATACAAGTCTGCTTATCAATTTATTATTGCCAGAAGACATGAAGTATTTGATTTTAGCTGTCATCTGCAGCTTGTCTGCAATATGAAGTAAGAAATATTAATCTTTCTAATTATGTGAGTAAATGGTTCCACAACCAGTGAGAATATTTCGTGAATTCTTTTTTGAAATTAGATGATGGACCATGACCACTGCCTCATGCAACCTCTAAAAAAATGTGATGTGTCGATGGCAAAAGACACAAAACTTTCTCATTAGATGCATGTTTTTTGAACCAATTCAAAACATAGTCAAAAAGATTGATAGAGGTTACTCAAGATGTTCGGTCAAGGTATCATATCTACCACATCAAAAGCTGCACATATTCTAAATGGGCAAAAAACTGTGACCTTAATGTATCAGGTAGGTACTCCTGTGATCTTGTCATTGGGCAGGCTGTTTATAACTGTGCTTGGCTTGTAAGGTAGCAGCTACTCCACTGTGCAGCGAATAAAGTTTTTTGCTGAAAAGACCTTTCTTTGATCAGCTTACAGGCTTGGTAAATTGCTCAGTACCACACACACACTCACTCTCACACACACACACACACACACACACACACACACACACACACACACACACACACACACACACACACACACACACACACAGACACACACACACACACACACACACACACAACCTCTAATATTCTAAATTCACACACTCTTTAAAGTTTAACCTGTATCAATATTACTGACCCCAAAATCCATTTATAATAACACATATACACACAAAACTCCCGTTGTCTTCGTTTTGGTCTACATCCTGTCAAACTCCAATCTCCCTCAATGCTGACTCATGCCAAGCCACAGTGGCTGGACTCCAGCACTGTGATCATTAAGGGGACTGTAGATCACAGCAGTGAGCATGACTAGATTCTGACAAACTGGAATAGATTCAATGGGCAAATAGTTGGATAGATAGAGCAAATTTCCGTCCTCATGTAGAGTTAATAGGGGCTGACAGCATGATATGGCAGGGCGAGTGGGGAGTGCTATATCAGTAATTACAGCAGAGCATGTAGGCATCGCAGCAAAACAACATGTCCTAGTGCTAGTAAAATAGGATAAGAACAGTGGGTACAGTAAGTCATGACAGCTATGACAGGCATTGTTTACTATCAACAGTGGTTAGTGGGGAACCATTCACCAACAGTGCACCCTCACTGTGGCCCATATTGGCTGTTATTTCTTATTTTCAAATTCCAGCCTTTTCACTCTGACATTAGTTCCGTTCGCATCAAGACAATGTGGCTAAAATGCCAGTTTCGGTTAGCATGTTAAATCGGCAGGCTATAGACATTTTCATATTGGATCCTGACCAGCAACATTAGTAACGGCAGTGGAGCCAGTGGGTGCAACTTTAAGTTACCGGTCCCTTCAAAGAAACTTAAACCATGAGTGGTGGTGATGATGTTAGCAGTTTTAAAAGTAAAGACATTTACTTGGTATATTTTCAAAGTTGTGTCAACTGCAGAGCTCAGAGAAGAAAGGGGGGGAGGATGAGGACAGTTTAAAGTTAAATGGACCCCAAAATGCAGATAAGAATCCATCGTCACAACGCTAACTGCTGTGGAATCACTGAAATTATTTTCTTAAAAACTGTATACATAAATAATTCTAAATAAATTAATCAAGTTTTTTTGGAAATGTGTTTGTATCTTAAGTTAGATCCTGGATAATAAGTGGAATAATGTATGGTTAGCAGGTAGTTATAGAAAATAGAATCCTGACAGGGGGGAGAAGTCCCCGACGTGAAGCATAACTTATGACTTGTTGGTATGCTGTATACACTTGGAATATGGCTATATCCCCCTGTCTATTATTACTCTTAATTGCCCATTTAATTGTTGATCAATGAAGAATAGAGAGACAGTTAGGACCGTGTAATACCCTAGATGTATAAAGATGTATGTATCATAGTATTACCATTTGAACTTTCCACCCTTAGGTCTTATTGACATGAAACAAGCTGTTTTAGGTGGCAATGTGAAAAGCTATCATTTTCACATCCATTCCTGTTCGGATGTATAGATACTGATATCAGATAAAAGTGCTTGTTTTCTGTCCTATGTCAACATGATGAACAAACAGCTCATTAGAGCAGGCTCAGGACTGGCCATTGGCTCTATGAAATATATCCTGGCTGCTGTCTGACCTGCTGATTTCCACAGTTGTTTCTTTTTCTAAATGAGACCCAGCCTCAGCCCAATAAATGAGTTAATCCACATTGTACCTTGACAAACATACAGGGAATAAGTGGAGAAGGCTTTAGAGTTTATATTCAGGTATCACTTAGGTAAACTTCTAACAGCTCTGTTGTATAATAACAACCACACTCATGTCTCTTTATAAAGGTTGCACAGTTTGTCACTTATTCACTGTGTTCTCAACTTGAAGGTTTGTTGTGAAATGGAGCATGAAAAAGTCTTTCATCACAGTGGGAGGGGATTGGTGTAATAGATTACACTCTGACAAGAAATCTTTTGCAAATCTCTGCTTAAATGGTTCTATTTATAAGCAGTCTTATGGAAATCCTCTGAAAACAAACAAGCTCAAACCATTAATGCAATGATCCGGCAGTACTACAGTAGTGACCCAATCTGCTCATTTGTACAGTGATGTGTATGGTAACGTAATCTGACTACTTTGAATGAAAACTTTTCCTAAAACTTCAGTTAACATATATTTTATAAGACATGTTCTGTTTCATTTTTGGAGTTAGCCGGTATAATTAACCACAAATGTCTCTTATTCTCTCATTGGGTGAGAGGAGTTGCAAGAGATTGCAGATTAAAACTACCGTTACATAACAGACTTATGTTTTGCTCATTATTTACAAAGGGGCTCATTTTGTATCAGAAGCAAGGCAACATCATGATCATCATTAAAAATACATCTGTGATGGCCCCTACAAACACACACACACTTTTTTTTAAGGTCTGCAGTGTCCTAAGGTACTTTAAGATCTAAGGGCATTTGTCAAAAATGCAAATGAATTTAAATAAATGCAGCCAAGTTCATCCCTAATTAGTATTAGTTCTGTTGTTCTCTAATGGTTGCTGACATGGTTCTTTGCACAATGTACAGCCACTCGCTGTGATATGTTTTAGTCATTGTGGCAAAAAGTAACACCAGGGAAAGCTGGTCTCTGCAGGCTTGGTTGTTTAAGATCTTTTCCATTGTGTAGTTGTTTCATAACCTCATTGTTAACCCAGTTTAAATCAAATAGATGTATGTGTTCAAGAATGTCATGTTTTAAAAAGCCCATAAAGTGACGATATACCTCATTTCAATGTAGCCCATCTGAACGTGTTCAAGAATTTCAACAAAAGCAAGAAATGTACACAGTACAAGCCAACGCAATTACACATACGTACCTGTTTGAAAAATGCTTTGAAGTTTCCGTCCAATTGTCAGACACTCATTTCTAAGAAAACACGCTTCTCTTACTTCATGTTACTGGTGGTCACAAAGGTACTCTCTTTACTCACAAAACTCACTGCCTGTTTTCCCCCCTTGTGATCACTAACACCCTCAGTTAAATCCTTTTCTGCACACCCACATTTGCAAACCGTGCTCACATTGCAATCATATGCTTAAACACACACACAAGAAGGAACATGTGTGCATGCATAAACACATGTCCTGGAGGCTTACCCTATTGTTGTGGGTTTGAAAATGGATGGTGCTAATCCAATTAGTGAGCAACACACATTCATTTTTGCACTGTGCGAGTGAATGGAGAATGTCCCCAAGGGGTAGTATGATGATTTTATCACTGCACGCTCTCATTTTGACCTACATCTGTGGAATAAACAACCAGATTTTATGAAACATTGTATGCTTTCACCTTTTTTTGACATCAGTGGTGTGTACAGATTTTTTGAAAGGGGTGGCCCAGCTGGGACACTGACCTATGCAGGGGTGGCATGTGTGTGTGTGTGTGTGTGTGTGTGTGTGTGTGTGTGTGTGTGTGTGTGTGTGTGTGTGTGTGTGTGTGTGTGTGTGTGCGCGTGTGTGTGTGTGTGTGTGTGTGTGTGCATACTAAAATGCTAAATATAGAATGCTTGCCTACACTAAATAACTTCAACATCTAACATCGAGACGGCAAACAGTTGTAACATTTCTGTGTTTATATTATTTATTTCGTAAACTAACACAACAAAGTGGAAACACTTCAATCTTCCATGCTTCATTGGCACCTGGGGTGGCCAATCAAATATCAGGTGGTGGCGACTCTCTGGACACGCCGCTGCTTGCCATCATATTTTAGTATAGAATCACAGACATCATATTAAAATTGGGGACCATTTTTATTATATGATCTCATAAGTAACAGTATTGGTTTACAAAGCAGTCAAGTCAAGCCTGTATGTTTCATTCATATGGATCACAGTTCATAACTTTGTCTCAAAAATACATTCAAACAAATAGATCCCATAATGCAGTGCTCTTATGGTGGCATCCAACAGTTGATTTAGACTGAAATCTTCCCAAGGTTGAAAAAGTACATGTTAAATCTGTTAACATATTTTTTCAAACTGTGTGACTGAGTGTCATGGTCCAAAGTCCCATCATGACTTTGATTCCTCTGTTTTCTCTTCAATCTGTGCTGCTGCTGGTAGGGTTGGTCGGGTCCCGGCCTGCTCAGGACAAAGCTCCTTAGAAGGATCCATCACAACAGGTGGAGGCATCTGAAAACACTCCAGCTGTGCCCTGAACTCGTCTATCTCCTGCTGCCCCACCTGCCTCCTTCTACTCAGCAGGTACAAGTCCTCAGAGTCCCTTCTCTTTGACCTCACAATCCACCGCATCACAATACAGTCTGGACAGGAAGTAAACAGGAAAGATCCAGTGAGGTTGAACCGATATTGCACGTCAAAGGTGAAGGTGCTGCCTTCTACAGACATGTTGTAGGGCAGCTGCTGACACTGATCAACAAAGCGGTTGATTTGGGTGTAAGAGAAGGTGGAGGTTTCACTGGAGTTGGAGAAGTGCATGGTGATGCTGTCTCTAAGTCTCAGAGCCTCCATGGCTGGTGGATGGTTTATACTTCCTGCAACTAAAGCCCACCTGCCATCTAAATGATGAGGCTCCAGCTGTTCTAAAGGCTGGCGCAATCTCTCGCACACAGGAGGAGCAGAGTGGCTCATGGATATCAAGAAGAGGAAAAAGACAGTAAACACAGCAAACATGTTGATATTATACTGATTCTGCTTTTATATCTACTACTCTTCTTTAAATCTGTGGTTCTTCTCTCCGCAATACTGCTGGATCAGGAGCCTTGACCGATTTTATAGTCTGAATTAGTTGGAAAAAAAGCCCAGTCTTGCAAAACAGTGCAGGTTCATCACCCCTTATCAAAAGTAAATTTTGGTATTGTGTAATGAAGGAAAGTTTTAACATTTGCATTGCTGTTTTGTAATTAGTAGGTTAGGTTGTAGGTTAGTGTAGAGGGTCATTCATTTTTCCTCTGTTCAGCCATTTTTGATGAATACAAGATTTTGCAATTGGAAATTGATCAGCGATCGGAACCAAGTATCTAACACAGCCAACTTATTAGTACAGAAGTTGGGTAATAAAAGGAATTGATTATAACAAGAGTTGTTTTTTTTTTATTGAAATTAACAAATCAGTGGACTCATTTAAAAAGGCTGTAAAAAAATCAGGTCATTGAGAATTTATTATATAAATAAACTCAAAATTACATGATGATATTTAAATCTGTTGTAAATTTGGTATTCAATATTTCCCAATATGTACCAAGTGAGTATACTTATAGAATATTTTTTCAGGACATAAATAGATTAAAAACATTTTTACCATATGATGCAGTGTATGTTGACTATTGTATTATAAGTCCTTTCATATGTATGTTTCTTGTTGGTTAATGAAGGTTTATACACTGTGTGATTGTATTAATATGATGAGAGTCATAGAATATCATACAAAAATTAGAGGTGTTTCTCTAGAAATTCACAGCTTTTCTTTTCTATCTGGGTTTCTCAGTTAGTCCTAAAAGAGTGACAGTGAGCAACCTTCACAATATCAGGACCATGAAGCCCAAGCAGCCATTTGGAAATCAGCCATTACTAATTATCTTCTTGAAGCCCATGTTTATCCCACCTGGACAAAAATCACTGACAATCCCAAAAACAATTTTGGCATAGATGTGGCAAATATGCTCATTTGATTTCTTGCTGTAACACGGATGAAAAGTTGGGACTAATCTCTGAACAGCACACTAGATATGTAACTCAGCATTAAGGCTTAAAAAAAATGAACTAGGCCAGAGAAAACACTGCACAGTAATCTTTTATCCACCAATTGCATCAATGATTGTGACTTTTAAACAATCTTTCATATATTAGCAGTGAAGCTTAACTTGATAAACATGATATTCTGGACAGACTAACAGAAACATGTAGAAAATATCATTTCAACTCTCTTGATAATCTTCCTTTATTCTTATTTGGAACAATTTCAATATTTCAGTAACACAATTAGCATTATATTCAACATTTACACGTGAAAAGCCTTAACCTCAAATCTGCAAGATGATTATTATTTTCAAATCTCTGTCTTTGAGCCTCACTTAGATTTGAAAGATCAAACAATAATATGGTAAATGTGTGTCAGGGATATTGTTGCAGAATTTCATATTATGTGCACTTTGTTTTTTTTTGCTTGTAAGCCAAGTCTAAGAACATTTTCTATGAATTTGTGACACACAATTAAGTGTATCTAACTCTCAGTGTTTGGTATGAATGGTTTAATTAAAGTTATCAGAGAATCATGCTCTTACAAAGTGTGTGCGTGCTAGTAGCTGCATCCTGCTCAACTCGCTTTAGATATTTAGAAGCTATATGAAGTGAATAAATCACCCCCTTTCAAAAATCATTTGGGAAATAAAGCTTTCACTTAGGCAGTGTTCAAAGTTCAAATTGGGCATTTAAACTGTTGGCATTCATTTATTCACCACATACAATTGTGCTCATAAGTTACCCCAGTTACCCCGGCAGAGTTTATGGTTTCTTGGGTAGTTTCTGTTGTCTTTATGATATAAAAAGGTAAACACAGTTGTTTAATAAAAAATTTGCTTCACCCAACCACTAACCATGAGTGAAAAAAAGTTTTTCTCTTATCATTCATATTCTCAGAAAAATGGCCCAAAAAATCCCAAATTCTGCCAGAGTATGTAAACTTATGAACACAACTGTACCTCTATTTTTATGGTTAATTTTGTATTGTTTATTTTTGGGGCTTTTGTTCCTCTGCTTAGAGACAAGACAGGGGATAGAGTAGGACACTGGTAAGAGAAAGCAGGGAATGACACACGGAAAAGGACAGCAAATGCGAACCAAACCTGGGATGCCTGCTTTGAGGACTTTAGCCTCTGTACATGAATAGTATTTTCATTCTTTTCTTGAAAGTCAGTGATACAGAAATACAGGCCCTTGGTTAAAACATGGAAACAGAAAACTAGAATGACAATTTTTTTTAAAGGATTTTATTGAACAAAATTTTGGTAGGCTGTCATTCACAGGACTCTTGCGTATGTCCAAAACAGTTAAGCTTTCACACAAAGACCTCAGTGATGATTCATTAGCAATTCAAACAGAAATTGTCATCATATATTTGGAGTCTCTTAGGCCTTTTGTGCCTCTGTTTCCTCTTCGGTTTGAGCTGCTGGCTGGGCAGGGGTCTGATCTGGACAGAGCTCTTTGGTGGGATCCATCATCACAGGTGGAAGACTATTTGCACACTGTGCCTGAGCCTTGAACTCGTCCATCTCCTTTTGCTCCAGCTCCCTCCTCTTGCTGAATAGGTACAAGTTCCTCAGTTTCCCAGCATCATCAAAGCGCAGTAGCAAACAGTCTGGACATGATGTATGGATGAAGGTCACAGTGATGTTAAACTGACTGGAGATGAAGCTGCTGCCTTCTAGTGTGACGTTTGAGGGAAAATATTCACATCTTTCACCAAAGCCAAACATTCGATCCATCAAAATGTTACCGGTGTCACTGGCATTGGAAAACTTTATCCTTGCACTGTCTCTACTTTTGAACCTTTCCAGGTGTGTTGGGTCCACCAGACTGCCTTCAACCAAAGACCATCCGTCCTCTGATTGAAGGGTCACATTATCCAAAGGCCGGAGCAGGTCTTCACAGCTCAGAGGAGCTGAACAGCTCATAGACACCAAGCAGAAGAGAGTGATGGCACATGTAGCAAGAAACATGATGTATTCTTTTGGAACTGCTTGCCGGGATTGGTCTGTCAGTACCACCGAATGCAGTGAATGCAGGCAGAGAACAGATCCTGCTGCTTTTTAAAGTTGCGGCAGAAACATTTGATTTGCAACATCGGAAATTCCAGAGAGCAGAGTCCTCTTTTCACTTTTCTGTCTGCCAAATTAAACAATACATTGAGTACCCTCTGTGACCATCGACTGTTTACAGAGGAGCTCTCTGACTTGTGCTAACTTTATGTGTACACTGTAAGAAAAACATGGAATCCATTGCTTATTTATCTTTACTTCTCCTGGTTTTGAAAATTAGGCATTGATAGAATACTGTTAAACAATAAACTGCTTTACTTGTGGCAGATGGTTTTCCTCTTTCTCATGGCATGTTTGCAAACTACTTTTTGTCTAAAAAGGACCAAAGTTATGAAAAATTTGCATGGATTATCCAGTTTCCACTTAGAAAGTCAGTTATTTAGAAAGGGGCATGCAAACAAAAAAAATCTTGGCATTAAAACACTGTAGTGTACAGTGACCAATAAAGAAAAAACGAGATACAGTAGCCAAACTTTTCAACAGGAGAAAACGTCTGCAAATTAAAAACTGTCCCAGTCAATACCCCTGCCTGCCACTGCTCCCAGAAATGGGTGCTGCTAATACCTGATAATGGTCTTACCTCCTGCCATCCCCAAAATGAGTGCCTTTAAATGGACTTGAGAATCCTGTTTATGAGCCTTATCCCAGTTTTGGTCAAATTTAGAATGTGGCGTTTACATGCACAGACTTTTTTAAATCTGAGAAAAATGAGACCACTGTGGCTTATTGCAGGCTTAGCACCATTAAATGCCAACATCGCATTGCAGAAAGATAGAACTTTATTTCCTCAACGCTCCAGAACTAAGACACTCTTGTTGCCACCATGTTGGTTTTACTAATACATCACTTGGCTGAGGTCGTGCCTGCACATGTAGTCAGCAGCTTTCAGTAACCAGGGTAAGGTTTATACATTGTATCCTTTATCTTTTTTTGTCAGAGCAGGAAATTGAGAGAAATTGTTGGGAGTGATATGTGGGAAAGGAGACACGGCTTGGAATTGAACCCTGACCTCCTTGAAAACCTTGAGGGTTAAAGCCTTTGTAGGCACGACTCAGCCACTATAGACCAACACGGCTCTCCCCCCTCTCTCCCGCCTCCCTTCCACCCCCCCTATTTTTATGCACCTCACTAGATACTGATATAGGTAAAGATTTTTGATGCAGTAGTGCACTACGGCTCTCCCCCCTCTCTCCCGCCTCCCTTCCTGCCCCCCCTATTTTAATCCACCTCACTAGCAAACATACATACAACAAAAAAAATAAAACAAAACAAAACTCTGGTCTGCGGCTGCCCTCGGGGCCGGGTTTCCCGGAGGTTCCCTCGCGGTCCTCTTTGGGGGGTGGGGTGGCACGCAGCTGGGGGGGTGTTACTACGGCAGCCATTGGGGTGTCCCTCCATGCCCCCGCGGCCTGGTCCATCAGTCGCGGGACGTGGGTGGGGGGCGTGGCTGGGGGGAGTGGTCGGACAGGCTGGGGGGGCGGGGGGGATTGGCCCTGCCGCCTCCGCCCTCCCCCCGCTCCGGCGCGCCGGTTGGCGGGCTCTGGTCCTGATCCTGCCCGGCTGCCTGGCTGTCTGCTCCTGGTTGCTGGGCCCCCTCGGCCCTGGTGGCTCCTTTGGCTCTGTCTTGGGGGGCTGTGGGGGCGGTGTTGTGGAGGTGTTCCTTGGGGGGGCTGCGGGATCTCTCCCCACTCGCCCCCCTTTCCTCCTGCTGGGTGACCTGGGGGTCGCCCTGGGTGCTCCAGCGGTACCTGTTGGTTTCTGGTCTGGGTCCTTGGCTTGTCCCCTGGCCTGGGTCTCCCGCAGCGGGTTGGGTCCTTCGGTCTGACTGCTCTTGCGGCCCGGGTGCTGGGCTGAACCGCTCGGCTGATCTGACCCAAGTGGTTTCATCTGCACCAGTGGTGGTCTTGTTACACAAATAGAACACAGCACGGCGGCAACCCTCTGTGACCCAAGCTTCAGTAATGATTGTGGACACTAAGGGTTGCTTAATCATTAGTATCACCGCACAGAGTTTTTTTTTTGGCTTCATGGTGAGATGGTCCCTCTCCATCTAAGTGTCTTAGGTCTCTCTCTCCTTCTCTTTCCCTGCCCCTTTGTATATCCTTATGTAATCTTTCTTTTACTTTCTCTTATTTTTTTTTTGGTCCACCTAGGTGTGCACGCCCTCTTTTACAGAACATGATATTAGCTGTCAATAAAAGATAGGCCAGAGTTCTAAGAGGGATGGTGATGGTCGCATGCACACAGTCACAAGCACAGAAGAAAAATGTTTTCTTTCTTTTCTTTTGCTGCAAGAATAAATTGCATTAATATTTGACAGTTTGTGACAAAAATGACACAAACCAGAAATATATATGCAGACAAGAAGAAAAAGAAGAGAAAAAAAAAAAAAAAAAAAAAGTTGAAAAAATTACTTGGATGCATTTTTCCTTGTCTCCATAATATTCTGCATTATCTTTTTATCTTATTTTATTATGTTATAGTTTTATCAAATTTACCTCAGACAACAGGAAACAGGTTTAAAAACTACAATAACAGCATATGTTTTCCAAAATCCTTTATTTATTATTATTTTCTCAGACATTGTGTATAAAGTCTCTTAAGTGCTTTGACCATCCGTCTCCACCTCAGGTGTGCCGGCCATCTGTTCTGGACAGAGCTCCTTGGCGGGATCCATTATGATAGGCGGAGGCATCTTCAGGCACTCCACCTGTGCTTTAAATTCCTCCATATCCTTCTGCTGCAACACCCTGCTCCTGCTCAACAGGTAAAAGTCCATTGACTTATAGGTTGTGGACTCCATAACGAAGGTAAACAGAGCACAGTCTGGACAGGAAGTAGCGAAGAAGGTCCCGGTGAAGTTAAGGGGCCCCACCTGTATCTTTATATTGTGGTTATCCATGGAAATGTTTCGATGATGATACTGGCACTGGCCTTCAACCATGTTTGATTGAGTGAATGAGGAATTGTAGAAATCAATGGTCACACTGTCTCTTCTTTTCACGATGTCCTGAGCTGCAGGTTCTTTCAGACTGCCGGCGACAAAAGCCCATCGTCCCTCAAAATGACGAGGATCCAGCTGGTCCAAAGGCCGGAGCTGGTCCTCACAGGATAGAGGAGCTGAACAGCTCACAGATATGAAGCAGAGAAGGCAGGTTATGAATGCAGAAAACATGTCTTTGTCAGTCTGTTTTCCAGCTGATGGAACAAAAATGATGTCTCGTCAGCACTGTGGTGTATCACCTTTTATGTGTCTGGTGAAGAGGCTTCACTGGTTAAATAGTTGTTTCAGAAAGGCTAATTTCACAAATCAGACTTTTCTCAACCTTTGGATTTTGTGATTGTGAAATGAAACATTGTGTAACATTGTGGGCTGATTGTTTAAACTGGATGTGCTCTGGTTTCTCTTATCTGTGGCAATGTGGGAGGCTTATGGTCAGTTACCAATTGTTCATCAAATAAAAAGATTAAAAAAAAACACGTATTTAATCTTTGACAAAATGTTTCGTTTCATTGTCTAATAAATGTTGTGGCGTTGACAGATTGACATCCTGTTATAGCTCTAATGTAAAAAAACTTTAATTTTTTCATTTCTGGGAAAGTAAAAATATTAGTAATTAAAAAACAGATGCTGTTGTGTTGCATTTGCAGATCAAACTTTATTGTTTATAAGATGTATTAATTCTATTTTGAATGTTATATGTTGCTGTTGTTGTTGTTGTTGTTGTCAATCCTTTTTTATAGTCAGTCCCCCTCTTTTGAGTCTTTAAAGAATTAAGCTTAGAACATTGCAATGTTGCCACTGTTGAGTTACTTATAAAAGTTAAAAATATAGACACATGATATCTAGTGATTTAAGCACTGAGGCTATAGTCCTCACCACAACGGTATACTGGTTTGACTCTCGGCCAGGACCATATGCTGCATATCAGCCCCCACTCTCTACTCTCCACATTTCCTGTCTCTCTTCAGCAGTCCTATCTACTACAGGTGAAAAAATAACTTAAAGTAAAGTCTGTGTCTGCCCCTGAATAGGAATCTGACAGTAAGAAACCAAGGCCAATACCAGGACCTGACTGAAGCAGCTCTTTTAAGTACCCTACAGCCAAATGTATCCAATTTTTACAGATATTTTATAATTAGTTTGGGAAATACATTCTTAAGAATTTCACTGAGTAAAATTGTATTATTTGCCTCTCATTTTTTTACCCGACTGATGATGTTTAAAAAAGCATAAAAGGGTCAGATAGAGGAAGGCTTATTGTTTTTTTTTTTTTTAATGTTTTATGACAACCTGTTTTTCACAAGTTACTACAACCAAAATTATGAGAAGAGAGAGAAGCAGGGGGCCAACTATTGGATTTTCAATGATTAGATTCAGTTTTTGTAAGTTCTTACGCATGAATTCTCACACCCCCCCTGATGTTGTCAGTCTACTATCTGTAAAAAAAAATCAAGGAAACCAAATGTAGTGACATTAATTTTATTCTGTTAACAGATATGCCACAATCTCTTGAGCCTTTGATTCTGTTTTATCAGGTCTATTGCAAGGGTTTAACAAAGCTCCGCGTTAGGATCCATCACAACAGGTTCTGGCATGTTCAGACACTTCACCTGAGCCATAAACTCCTGCAGCTCCTTCTGCTCCACCGCCCTCCTCTTGCTGAACAGGCAAAATTCCTCCGATTTACCATAGGGTGACTCCACGTTGAAGCTCAGCACCACACAGTCAGGACATGATGAGTAGAAGATACCTCCACTGATCTTCATCATCTCTCCAACATCCAAATTATAGTTTGGGCCTTCCAATATGACGTTGCGGGCGAAATAAGAGCACTCAGAGCCGATGAGATTGGCCCTGAAGAGAGTGGAGTTGTAGAATTCAACAACTATGCTGCTGCTTAGTTTATCAGGCACAGTAGATTGAATGGTGTTCAGACTTCCTGCAACCATGAACCACCTCCCCTCCAAGACAGAAATGTTGGTCATAGTCGGACGCTGGAGCATGTCTTCACAGACCAGAGGAGCCGAGTGACTCACAGACATAAGGCAGAGAAGAGTGAGGGTGCAAACAGCAAACATGTCTCTGTATGGAGAAGTCATAACAGCTATAGAGAACAAAGTCAGTCACACTGCAGCGTCTGTGTCACAGTGGTACACATGCACAGTGGGGTCAGGCTTTATAGTCTGATCAGAAGAGTTGCAGTTTCACAATACTGATAAGCAGAATAAACATTATCTCCATGACACCAAACAAATGGAATAATACGTGTTTACTGTCAAAAAGTTTTACTGGAAAGTTTCTGTTTTCTCATTTTTAATCCTGGCATTTTGTAATCTCAACAGCAAATGACAATTACTTGGAATGTTTATCTCAGCCTCAAGGTGAACGCTTATCTCCAGCCTTTGTCATCTCAAATGTCCTAATATCAACATAATCTTTCAATTGTTGAAATATTTAGACACTTGTCTTTCCTTGCCAAGTTAAGTGAAATTGAAGAATACCTTAGTTTAAATATAGATTAAAAAAGTAGGCATAAATATGCATTTGTATCAGTTTGTGCATTCAAATATGAATATGTACAGATATGTGTATTTAAATAAAGATATGTGCATCCAAAATTGAAAATATATGAGTCATAAACCAAACAGCATCAATCAGAATTGATGATACAAAAAAACAACTCTCATTAAGCTAAACTAAAATGGTAGCGGGAATCAGTTTATCAATGAGAGGGGGGCTCTATTGTCCCTCTTGCGGTGGAGGAGATTTTTTTCAGTGTCACAATTTGAAGGCAAATGAGAGGTTGTCTCACCCCTCTTGTCAGGTGTGCCCTTTAAAATAAAAAACTCCCTGAAACAGCTGGGGCGTAATGTGGAAGGCCGGAAAAACACTTCCAAAGCACTCAATTCCTCTACAAGCAACTTCTGGCAGTAGAGAGGCAAGGAGGAATTGGAAATAAGGGGCTTCTTGTCTTTGGCTGCATCATAGGGACCACCTCTCTAAGAGCTGTTGTACAGAGAAGCTAACACTATAAGCCTATTAATGCTAATATGACAAAACCCTGTAACATGCGGGCAAAAGTCTGGATGAAGCCATTTTAAACTTTATACCAAAGTTTAATTGTATTGTAGACCTTCAGTTTAACATAACAAACTATTAATTTCAGAGCGCCTTAGGCTTTTTTCCCAGCAGACATTATCAGGGATTAAAGTTATCTTTCACTGTGATGGATTTTCTGTCAATTTCTGAAGGAGAAAGTAAAAACAGGGTTGGTTATATTATTAAATTGCTAATTTTACTTTAAGGCAGGTAATTTAAATGAATCCTGTAACACTAATGTTGTAACCTGATGTCATTAAAACTTGATGTTGGCTGCTCAGTGATGTCCCAGGTGGCAAATGACATTAGAAATAACGTCAAATCAACTTCGAACTGTCAACATTAATAGTGTTGAATCAACGTCAGAATCTCACATTGATTCAACATAATTTTTGCACCATCCATTTATAGTGGAACAGTGTTGACATCATAACTACAGATCAAATACTTCAACCGTCAGTCAACTAAAATCATCCATCCATCCATCCATCTTGACTGCTTATCCTGTTCGGGGTCATGGGGGGCTGGAGCCAACCCAGCTGACTTCGGGTTGAATGGAAGGGTACACCCTAGGTCGCCAACCTATCACAGGGCAAACATAAAAAGACAGACAACCATACACACACATACACTCACACTTATGGGCAATTTAGAGTGACCAATTAACCTTGTGAGCATGTTTTTTGACTGTGGGAGGAAGCCGGAGTACCTGGTGAGAACCCACACATGCACGGGGATAACATGCAACGTCCGCACAGAAAGGCACCTGTCCAACCAGGCAGTGGCAGAGCCGGACAGTGTTGACCTGGGTGGCCAAACTGGGGCAGTGACTGTTAAGGGGTGGCCAGGCCAGGAAAACATTAGGGGCTTACCCCAAACCAAGTAGGGTTACCTCCAATAATCAGATCTACTTTAACTTCTTTTTATAAAATAATTTAAAAAATGTTACATTGTTGTAGATTTCTAACATTAACATTAAAAATGTAACTAGACAGAGTGTCAACATTTCAATCTGCTTAACTGAACTCTTTAAGGACTCAAAATGAAAATGATGTCCAAAGTCAAAGCATCAACAAAAACAATATTCAAATGCAAAGAAACTACTGTCTCTGCAGCTTGTTGAAACACAACAACACAATAGCTGATTACAGTATAAGTAATGCCTCTGGCATGGCAAATAGCCAATCATGTTAAAGAATTTCAGGGTGGCCACTGGGGTGGCCAATCAGTTTTCAGAGGTGGCCATGGCCACCCCTGGCCACCCCCTTGCTACGCCACTGCGACCAGGGACTCAAACCAGGAACCATCTCGCTGTGAGGCAACAGCACTGCCCACTGCCCTACACTCCACACAGCTCAAATAAAAGTGAACCATGACAAATCATTATTAATATATCGAAAATGTTGTGGAACAATATGTCCTGCTTAAACTACAGCCAGGATAAATGTTACAATATATATTAACGGCTCTATGAAAACACCAGGCTTCATCCAAGTAAGGGATGATGTATGTAATTCCACAAATAAATGATGTGGTAAATATACAGAAAAAGGCCACTCTGCTTATTTAATAACATTTTATTTGGTTCTCAAAAGCATAGTTTGATTCTTTTGTAATTTCCAGTGCAAAACCTATCAAGGTTTTTCTGTGGTTTTAATACACTGCTCAAAAAAATAAAGGGAACACTTAACAACCCATCCTAGATCACGATTAATGAAATATTCCAGTTGAAAATCTTTATTCATTACGAAGTGAAATGTGTTGAGAACCAAATAACATAAAAATGATCAATGGAAATCAAAATCATTAACCCATGGAGGTCTGGATTCAGAATCATACTCAAAATCAAAGTGGAAAATCAGATCACAGGCTGATCCAACTTCTGTGGAAATTCCTCAAGACAATTCAAAATGAGGCTCAGTAGTGTGTGTGGCCTCCACGTGCCTGTATGCACTCCCTACAATGTCTGGGCATGCTCCTGATGAGACGACGGATGTTCTCCTGAGGCATCTCCTCCCAGACCTGGATGAGGGCATCAATCAACTCCTGGGCAGTCTGTGGTGCGACGTGGCATTGGTGGATGGAACAAGATGAAGTCCCAGAGGTGCTCTATTGGATTCAGGTCTGGGGAACGAGCAGGCCAGTCCATAACATCAATGCCTTCATCATGCAGGAACTGGAGACACACTCCAGCCTCATGAGGTCGGGCATTGTCATGCATCAGAAGGAACCCAGGACCCACTGCACCAGCATATGGTCTTACAATGGGTCTGAGGATCTCATCCCGGTACTTAATGGCAGTCAGGGTACCTCTGGCTAGCACATGGAGGTCTGTTCGGCCATCCAAGGATATGCCTCCCCAAACCATCACTGACCCACCGCCAGACCGGTCATGCTGGAGGATGTTGCAGGCAGTAGAACGTTCTCCGCGGTGTCTCCAGACTCTGTCATGCCTGTCACATGTGCTCAGTGTGAACCTGCTCTCATCTGTGAAGAGCACAGGGCGCCAATGTCAAATCTGCCAATCCTGGTGTTCTTTGGCAAATGCCAATCGGCATGCACGGTGTTGGGCTGTGAGCGCAGTCCCACTTGTGGACGTCTGGCCCTCATACCACCCTCATGGATTCTGTTTCTCACAGTTTGAGCAGAAACATGCACATTAGTGGCCTGCTGGAGGTCATTTTGTGGGGCTCTGGCAGTGCTCCTCATGTTCCTCCTTGCACAAATGAGCAGATAGCTGTCCTGCTGCTGGGTTGTTGTCCTCCTATGGCCCCCTCCATGTCTCCTGGTGTACTTGCCTGTCTCCTGGTATCTCCTCCATGCTCTTGACACTGTGCTGGGAGACACAGCAAACCTTCTTGCCACAGCGTGCATTGATGTGCCACCTTGGATGAGCTGCACTAGACGGGGCTGATGTGATCCCTCATCCTGGTACCAGTCAGAAGCCTGGCTGTAGCATTTTGGACCAGCTGCAGGTGGGACATGGCCAACTGACTGATTCAAGAATATAAGGAATTGCAATAGTCAAGGCAGGACGATACAAAGGCATGGATGACTATTTCAAGGTCGTTTCCAGAAAGAACTGGCTTTAACTTTGCGATGTTTCGGAGCTGATAGAAACTGTTTTTTTAACCACTGATTTTACCCGTGAGTCAAAGGTGAGGGCTGAGTCAAAAATATATCCAAGGTTTTTAACAGATGGTTTGATGAAGTTTGATAGATCGACACATACATACTGCTTCACTTTCGTCAGCTGAGGAGGAGAAGAGAGATAGAGGACCGGAGAAGGGAGGCGGAAGACCGTACTTTGGCGAATCGCGACAGGACAAGGGAACAAGAATGCGCAGAACCTCAGATCTGAATCCAATAGAGCACCTCTGGAACATCATATTGTTCCATCCACCGACGACACGTCACACCACAGACTGTCCAGGAGTTGATTGATGCCCTGATCCAGAACGATTGGAATTAATTTAAAGCGGAATGAACGCATATATGATAGAGGAATTATTCAATTCGGATTTAAAATCAGAATAAACCAGCCACTTACTTCGGATTTAAGTTTAATTTGGAATGGTCATTTTCCTTTGGAATTAGGTGTTTACATGTTCATTTTAAATCTTTTTAAAGAGGATTTAAAAGTCTCATGTAAACGTAGCCAGTGGCTACGTTTACATGAGACAGACTTTTACATGTGGCTGGTTTATTCTGATTTTAAATCCGAATTGAATAATTCCTCTATCATGTATACGTTCATTCCGCTTTAAATTAATTCCGGTCGTTCTGCGCATGCTCGTTCCCTTGTCCAGTCGCGATGACCCACATACTCCGTTGCACTAACCGGCTTTGAATCGCCACAGTCCGGTCTTCCGCCTCCCTTCTCCGGTCGTCTATCTCTCTTCTCCTCCTCAGCTGACGAAAGTGAAGCAGTACGTTTGTGTCGAGCTGCTTTTTAACAACTATAGTCAAAATCAAAGCGACATTTGAACTTATTGTGTGGTCTTCCATGTTGTAACCGAAAATGAAAGAAGCAGGAACTGGAGTCTGTTTTCTTCCGGTAAACGTAAATACGTCACGCCCGCCCATTTCCAATCAGAACCCCTCCCAACCCCCAGACGTTAAGAGGAATTGAATAAAAACAATTAAACGTGTTTTCCATGTAAACCTCAATTCGGAATTACTATTTCCATGTAAACACGAAGGAGAATACTTTAATTCCGAATTATTTAATTCGGAATTATTAATTCAGAATTAAAAAACATCATGTAACCGTGGCCAATGTAAAAGAAGTATGATACTACATCCTGGATCTAATAGTGCCGAATGCCTTTTCTTTTTTTTAATCTTGCACTTTTTCTTTAAACATTTCAAGAGTTTGCTGCGGTAAGGAGTATCACTTAAGTAGCTAGCTTATAGACATAACATGTTCTTAACTGTAGGAAGCCCACGTTAAAGCAACGACAGCAAGGTCATATATGTTGCTCTAGACATGAAACTTTGAAAAAGAATGTATCAGAGTTTTCTAAGATAAAAAACAATTTTAAAGTATTAAAAGGCGTATTCAAAGAGCTCCACTTTAACGTTTTAAAAATGCAATTTTCAGTTCAAAGAATTTTTTTTGCTTTGACTGCTGCATTCTGAGCTGTAAGTAGAGAAAACACTGAAGTTGCTAATTGCTTTACAGTGGCACTAATTGTTTTTAAATTTCACCTTGAACAAAGGGAGTTAGCAAGTGAGACAGCACAGATGGTACCAGGGCCTGACTGGAAAAGCAAAATTGGATAAAGCCAGATTAATTTGCTTTTATTTCTACTTGAATCTGTCAGTGTCTTAAGTAAAATAAAAAAAGTGGAATTTTAGCTTCTCAGGTTGACTGCTTGTTATAAATATGGGTTGTTGCAGGATTCAGATTAGTATAAGTTGTATTATTGGCCTCACACTATTTAGCCTGGCTGATAAAATTTCACAAAATAAATAAAAAAAACAAGACAAGATTTTTAAAAACTTGATATTTTTACATTATTGTTTGAGTTTGTTTTAAAGAAATAAAACTTTTATTTATCTAGCTTTGGAGGGCTGTTGTGAAGTGGTTTCATATAGTTTTAACAAATAACTTAAGACTGTTTCTCTGATTGATTGTTGTCAAATTTTGTGAAGTTCTTATTGCTGAATTCTCACAATCTCCCTGATGGGGATAATTTACTATCTTATCAAAAACAATCAAGGAAACTGAATGTAGTGAAATCATTTTTATTCTGTTAACAAATATCATCCCACAAAGTCTCTTGAGCCTCTGATTGTTTTCTCAGGGTTTTTGATAAGGCGGACAAAGCTCCACGTTGGGATCCATCACATAATGTTTTGGCAGGTTCAGACACTTCACCTGAGCCATGAACTCCTGCAGCTCCTTCTGCTCCAGCTCCCTCCTCTTGCTGAACAGGCACAGTTCCTCCGATTTATAATAGGGTGACTCCACGTTGAAGCTCACTACCACACAGTCTGGACATGACGTGTAGAAGATACTTCCACTGAACTTCCCCATCCTTCCAACATCCAACTTATAGTTGGGGCCTTCCAGTGTGACGCTTTGGTAGAAATAAGAGCACTCAGAGCCAATGAGATAGGCCTTGGTTACAGAAGAGTTATAAAGTTCAAGGACCATGCTGCTGCTTGGTATAAAAGGTTCTGGAGAGCGAATGATCCTCACACCGTTTGCAACCATAGCCCACCTTCCCTCTATGTCATAAGGGTCTATTCTATCCAGGAGCCTGAGCACATGTTTACAATCCAGAGGAGCCGAGTGACTCACAGACATCAGGCACAGAAGAGTGAGGGTGCAAACAGCAAACATGTCTCTGAATGGAGAAGTCATAACAGCTGTAGTCAGAACAAAGTCAGTCATTGCAGCGTTCGTCTCACAGTGGTACACATACACAGTGGGATCAGGCTTTGGGCTGCAGTTTCTCAATATTGACCAAGCAAAGTCCACGTGTTTTTTGTGACAATGAACACATGCAATACTGCAGTGAGTTTACTTTGACTTGGAAATCTTAAAATTGTGAAAAATTCTGATAGGAGCACTATTGGCCAAGACCTTGGTTGAAGCGCTCCCCATGTGCAGGGGCTATAGTCCTCATCGCAGCAGGCACTGCTACGACTTCTGGCCAGGGCCATTGCTGCATGTCTTCCCCCACTCTCTACTCCCACATTTCCTGTCTCTCATTTATCAATAAAAGCAAAAATGCCCCAAAACACAACTTAAATTTAAAAAAAAAATCTGAGTGGAATGTTCCTGTTAGTTATTCCCATCATAGTTTTTGCAACATCAGCAGAAAAGGACAACTTCTGGGAATGCATACTTGTGACCTGAATAGTTCAATGACTGTGGGTTTGTAATAAATATTTATCTTCAGTCCTTGCCAACTCAAAAGCTAACTCCCACCCCCCCATCCACCCACATCTATCTGGCACTGAGTGCATTTTTTTAAAAGCTCAAAACTAATCACATTGTCGAGAACTAAGTCGTAATGTCAGGCTGTTGTCATACTTATCCATTTGAGTGGTGTTAAAAGTTCATATACTTCTCTGGCAAATGTCAATACGTTCTGTTTTTGGCATTATTTTGCTCACTTTGAGGAGTGCAAACATCTCTCAAGACCTTGGTTGTATGCAAATAACATTTTTAAAATATTAAAAATCAAACCATCAAATTTTGATAAATGAAGAATCAAACTAATAGGGCTTGTACATTACTGTGAGGACAGAACAACAAACTAAATCATCAGATGCTGACACTTTTTACTTCACTGTATTGAATTATTTCATACGGCAGCAGTGCTAATAGAATTATCCAAATTATCAGCATGCTTGGTTACATCTTCATACTGACATGAGTGAAGAGTTAACTGATACTTTTACTTTCCAAAAGATCAAGTGTGTGATCATGAGTCTTCTGTCTATTTCAATTAAATACTGGTTCCTCATGTAATCGCAAGAATACAAATACAAAAACAGTAAAGTTTGAAACACATTATCCAGTGTGTTTGTTTTTTATGAGGCAGTGTGCAAGCTCTGGGACAGATCCACCGCTCGAGGAACAGAAAGGCTGGGTGAACACCAAGACATGTATCACAAATGTCAGTTTAATCATTCAACCATTCATCAATCATTTCAAAGCTGACATCACAGACACTCTGGTTTCCACTTTTTCCTGTATTCAGTATATACATCCACACACAGAGCTATAACAACAGCTCTGGGGCCTCTCTCCAGAAGGTGAGAATACAAAGGTCACACTTTCAGAATTTCAAAAATAATCTCTATTTTAAAACAGTCTAAGAATATTCAGCTGCACCAACTGTTGTTCAAAAATTTCACCATTTTAAACTATAAGTCTGCATACTGTTTACAGAGTTAATAGAAAAGTCCTAAGCTTGGATTTTCTCTAATAAAAGAAAAAAATTAATAAAACAATTCAGCTTTAAATTCATTAAATAAGAACAACAGCCTCTTCAGATCTTTGGATTTTTTCAGTTCAATCCGCTATACAGATGAAAAGAACCTGTTGAACTATAAATGTAAATACATCTGCTTAAAATAATTCTTCTTTGCTTGGTTAACTGCTGAACTTCATATATATGAATTTTAAGATCCTTTGAAAATGGGCAAAACAAATAAAACCAAAATCAAACAGTGTTAAATAAACACCTCATATTTTGGTCTATATTGAGGAATAATAAGGTTCAAATTACAGTTTTAGAGTAGTCCAGGGTAGAGAGCTCCTCTAGGCACTTTAAACACTGACAAGTCCAGTCCATCCCTCCATGTGAAAGAGTGTGAGTGGGATGATGAAATTAAAGATGAGTGCGGCAGAGGAGGGAGTAGCTTGTGGACATACTAATTTGAAAAAAATATAAGGGTATGAAGCAAAGACAGGGGGATTGAATATGGTATGTATGTAACGGCAGAGAGACAGACTGAAGGATGCTGCAGACTGAAGAGACAGAGCGGGAATGGAGGCACAGGCAGTGCTTACATGACTGAGCAGCACTGGCAGGTTTTGCGTTTGGGTGCCTGGGTCTCCTCCCCCTGGCCAACCCTGGATGGGACTGGTGTCTCTGTGCTGGTCAAGCTGTTGGCTTCTGCTTGCTCTGCATGGGTGACAGGGGCTTTGGCCTGTGACAGGAGGGGTTCCTGTTCCCCCGGTCCTACCTCCGTCCTTGGGCTCTCCTTAGGATCGGCAAGGGGAACCTCCTGGAACTGGCCTGGCACAGGGGGAGGGTTTTGGGCTTCTAATGCTGCCTCAGCTTGCTCTGTTGACTCTTCAGCTTTACCCTCTGCCTCCAAGTTCAGGGTGAGAACAGACGGTTGCACATCTGAGTAGACAGGCACTGGAGGCACTGGAGCCACTGTGGTGCCCTCTAGAGCATCAGTCTGGCACTGCAGCTGCAGAGAGGTTGGATCTTCTGATGGTTTGTCTGGTCCTTCAGCTTGTGAATCTGCTTCATTTGTACTCATATCATCCTTTGTGACTTCATCTTCAGTGTGTGGTTGCGCCTCTGCAGTTGCCTCACTCTGCTCTGGTTGAGTGAAAGTTTCTGGGGCTACTTCTGTAACCACTACCTCCCCCACCTCGTCTACCGCTTCTCCTCCCTCTTCACCTGCTTCTGTTTTCAACTTCAGAGGGGTTTCATCTGATCAATGGTCTCCTGCTGATCTTCTTGGGGTGTTAGATCCCCATGTACATCATCCCCTTCATCTGTTATGATCACACGTTCTGCTCTCATTACCAGAGTGCCTTCCTCTTCCTCCTCCTCCTCCTCCTCCTCAGTGTTGACATTCGGAACCTCACCCAGGTTCAACTCTGGCTCCAGCCTCTGGCTTACTTCCTCCTCTGAGGCTGCAACTGGTCCATTATAGGTGTGCTGATTACTGTCCTCTGAGGGCTGTGATTGGTGGTTATTTCTAATTCACCTTGCCCATTGGTAAGGACAGCTGCAGTTTTCATCCAATAGGGGGCTTTGGTCTGTTTTTCCTCATCTTCTACTGTTTCTGAAGATGAAACAGAAGATTCATATCACTGTCAGTAAAAGAGAAGATTTTTGTGCCATTGCATTGATGTAAGTAGCTAGCATTGTTCATGTATTTGAATTACGTAAAGAAAATGAGCAATCAATATGCAACACTGTCATTTATACTGATTAATAGCTTTTATTATGGTTAATATAGACACACAGTTTCTTGATTGCAATTAGTGGAAGCTTTATTTTCCAATATGTCAGTGCTCAGTACAGCAAATGTATGTTGCAATGCAGTCAACAAAAGATCTGCCGTCTATGAATCTGAATGCTCTACGCAGTCAAGTCATCCACTTTGCTGCTAATAAAAAATGCAGACGCTAATAAACAATGACAGCACTGTTTTAGCTGCAGGCCCATTAAGTGTATTCTGAACAATGAAGGCTTTTGTTGTTGGAGCGAAATAGACAAGCTCCAAAAAAGGAAAAAAAAAAGAAATGTAAATTATCATTTTCAGGCAATCATGCAAAAAAGCACAATTATATATAAAATACTTGAAATAGAAATCAGAGGTGTAGAAACTAGCAACAGATTATAGAACATGCCTCAGCAATTTTAGATCTGGCTGTCTGAAGTTATAGACTCTGAATGATTTAAATTTAAATGGATGGCTTAATTTCATCTTCAGAGCTCTCTTGTCCACTTCACAGCTTGGGCAGCATCCCCACCGACATGTTCACGAACCTACTGCCCCCAAAAAATGCAAGTTATGCACTTGAGAGCCTATTAGCATAAATATATGTGTGGAATAATAAGTTTCATGACAATGTACAAAGTAAAGGTGCCACCCCTGCATTTATGATGCTAATTTATTGAGATCACTGCATACAATGCATACATATACTCATTTTATAGGTGGTTGGATGGTCTTTAAAATGGGTTTTGGAAGAGATGGATTTAGACTTCAATGAAATAAAAGATGTGATTTAATTTCTGGAGGATGTTTTTTCCACTCTGCATACTGAGGTGCGTGTCTGTGTGTGTTGTATGACACATAGGTCAGCTCTGAACTCACCAGATCCTGTTTGATTGTTTTCACCATTCTGCAAAACAACATCTTGGACTATATCTGAGGAAGAAATAATACATTTGAAGCCACATTATCAGTTTAAATGTGCAGTACGGAAATAGGATTTTCTTTTACTCTTTTTGCACACTGATTTCCTAGGAAACAACACAGGGTACACTAAACTTGGCATTCAAAACATCTAAATAAGATGCATCTGGCAGTAACTAAAGACATAATAACAAAGTTGTCAAAACATCTGGATCTTAAATTCACTCATTTTGTCACATTAACAATGTATGAACTTTAATAGAGTCTTGACAAAGAATGTTTCCTTTTTATACAAAGATTTCAACTTGTTGTCATGCAAGCAAACAGATAGCAATGGGAAGGAGTCCAAAGTTTGAGCTAATAGAATCAAATGTGTACTGATGTAATTAAGTACATGTGGCATAAGGAGGCTCTGCCGTGGCTAGCAGGTGGTTGCAGCCGTAAGAGCAGTGTATCTGCTCAAACTGGTTTTAACATGATGGAGTTTTTTTACATGCTTGACATGAACTGCACAGTACACTGTGTTAAAAAGCTATTTTTCGCTCTGCCACCTGTCATAGACTGTGGATGTCAGAGCTTGTCAAATCAACTGAAAATGCTCATGTTAACTCCTCGACTGTATGAATGTCCATTAATTCATCACTCCTCTCTGGTAGAGAGTTTTCTAAAATGCTCACTATAATTTGAACATTTCTCTGTTGCAAAAGGTTTATCTGGTCCCACTTACCTGCCCCATCCTCTGCCACTCTCACTGCTTCCTGTTGAGTAAGACAGACAAGGGAGGAATTAAATTTACTCTGACTCGACTGGTGAAACTGATTGAGTTGTGTTCCCTGAACCTGTAGTGCATTTTGAAGTAAATATAAAAAGAAAACATTTGAATTGCAAATACTGGAGCATCACACACAGCTTTGAGGAAACAGATGCAATCCAGACTTGTGTGAACAAATTGAAATACAAGGAGACTAGACAAGTAGAGCCTGGATTTAAATAGTAAATGGAGGATATTGGAGGTGTTAAGGGTTCATGAGACTCAGGCAGCCTGGTCACAAGGGGGAGTGATGGAGCTTAAAAAGTCCTACCTGATCTGTGAAAAGTGTTCCTTTTCCATAGTTTGGCTTATAAATAATTACATCAGATGTGCACTATAATCATGTAAGCATATGTAGCTGTTACAGTTAAAAGCAGTCTTTCAGGGTTGAAAATGCTTTTCTAGTTTTATCAGAAAGCATCAGGCAAATGTGATAATTATCCTCATGTGCCTTTTTGAGTTGCCAGTTATTAGCTGTCACTCACTCCTGTACTGCCCACTAAACCAACGCTTTGCTGGCACAATATCTGTAAGCACTAACATCTTACACAGAGGATGGGGTCAAACATTCAAAAGCCTCATCTTTCCTTACAGTTACAGCTATTAAATATGTAATCCTCTGTTTATTCTCTGGTTGATTTTAGCTGAGCGCCATGGTTAAGATGAATATATGATGATTACAAGGAACCTCAGAAAAAGACCCTGGGGCCAGACGGCAGAAAAGGAGTGCCTCTTTTGTTGTAGACCTTGAGCGAGGTGAGGGAAACACATTCTAGCTCAGCTTGAGGTGAAACAACAATTCCAGAGAGTATCAAGTTCTGAATTGTTTATGTTACAGCTCTGATTACATTCATAAAGTTCCTGCTTTTGAACAAGAGGTGCTACATCAAAGGCACATTAAGAGGGGAATACATTATTCATGGCAAAAAGCCAGACACAGAAGTTGTGGGAAAATGTTTCTGGCCTAATGGAAGATGATGGAGGCAAGCTTGTTAAACACATATCCCAACCCCTCGGTGTCCAAAGAATGAGAAGGAGTGTGAGTGTGCGTGTGTGTTGTATGTGAGTGGTGTATGTGCAGTGCTTACATTTGGCCGTCCTCCATCTGCTCCGTTAGTGTCTCTTCCTCTCTGCCTCTAACTGAGATGGACAACAAATACAAAAGGCAAAACCCGTCAAAAATCTGTCTTAAATCTCAATTATGGTACTGCTAAATGTTAAGAGTTGATGCTAGAACATGATTTTGGAATAATTTAACATTTAACACTGCAGTGGCATTACTCCAATCAAATAGTTTTTTAAAGGCTGCATATTTAATTTTTATAGAGGCTTTGCACAGTGGGTGCGTGCACGTGTACATGTGTGCATGTGTGCGTGTGTGCGTGCGTGCGTGTGTGGAGTTTAATGGAAAGACAGGTGAGAGCTTTGACTATTGTGGTAATAAGATTGGGATCATTGGAGTGTATCGTACGAGGAACTGACAAGATGTCCACAGCAATAAAGAAAAGTCCAGTCTTGTCTGGCAACTGTTTAGGCTGGATCACATCTTGACTCTCTGTCGGGAGAATATTAACTCAATTCTCCAAAGCATACATAATTCACAACAACAGCAGAAATGACAAGAAAACAAAAATAGAAAAGGGAATGCTCCACCTATCAATTATACAGTGCAAGCAGTTCAAACTATACCAAAAACAACAGAAAGATGACAGCTCTCTCATGCTCTGTCCAGCTCTGCTAACTGTCTCAGGCACCCACCAGAAAATCTCCTCGTCTCCTAGCTCTACCTCTCACACACACACAACACAGTCTCACACACTGGCTATACTTGTCAATGGGGTTTTCCGTCTCCTGGGCCTGGGAGCCCCACAGAGGGGAGCGAGGGCTCTTGGAGTCTGGGGAAGTTGGGGACGAAGGTGGTCCTTCCATCAACCACTGGTCCCTCAGAGACTTTCTCTGGAGTGGAGGAAGAAGAGGGAAAGAAAGAGGGAAGGGGTGACAGAGAGGAGAGTGTTTTTTTATCCTTTCTATGAAGTGTTTCATAAGTGATTCTTTATAACAAAACAAACATGTGACATCATATTTGAAGCAGATATAATATTGATAATTGTAAGCAATAAATGTTCTAACAGATATTCTTACTGATTGGTATAAAAAAATAAAACTATCAAACAGTTTAGACAAGGACTCTTCAAATGTGTTTTAAAAAAATAATCATGTCTGAGATTTGTACTGAGCATTACATTTAAGTGTTGAGGTAACTTGTAGACGCTCCCTGGTTATGTAATGTTGACACTGGTAATAACTACTTGAACACACTTACTGGGTTGACATAATATCAGCCTGCTGTCTAACAGTATATGCTTAAATTATGAATCAGAGACAACTCAAGCAAAAAGTTCACTCAAAGAACCATAACATACTTCACCAGCTGAGCCACTTGTTGGACTCACAGAAGAGTAGACTGAACAACAGCAATACCGGCTATTTAGTTACAGACCTTTTGAATAGAACATTGCAGAAAAAATAATCATATCTTACCTCAAAATTTGTGGACAAAAAATTATCAACTTCGACAGTAGGGTAATAGACAATGACTAATCAAACACTAAACTAAGCTAACAGTAAGCATGCAGTAGAGCTGCCTTGTTAAGTCTGAGACTGGAGCCTCCTTAGCGTCTTAAAGTATTCACTTAAAACATTTTTTTTCAAAAATAGCCAGAATAAGTAGAGTAACTAAATATAACTGTCCAGCATGTGTATTTTTGAAAGTAGATGAAAGCTCTGTTAATATTTGCCTGGCGCACTTACAAAAAGTCAGTCACAATTTAGCCCAATTGTACAGCTGTTTGCTACTAGCACAAAATTTTCAACTGAAACCAAATGTTGGTGGCAGACTGGTGAGAGAGCTGCATGTGATCAGACCTGTGGACACCTGAGGGGTATACTAAGAAGAGAGTTCAGCATATCTAGTATCTTCTCCTGATCCATCTTCACTGAACCACAAGGAGACCAGGCTAAACTGTCACACAAAGCTGTTTATCAACATGTTGAGTCAATCCAGAATTACCCTGAGTGTGTTCACATGAACGGGGAAGGCAACATGTGACCACAGACACAAACAGTCTGTCGTCAGCACATTGACATGAATTTCAAACACTGCACTGTTATTAGAATATATTGAAGTTAAGCACATAGACTTATCCAGATTAACTTCAACAACAGATGAGTTTGACAACATGAAGGCATAACTGAGGGATAAGACAAAAAATATTTGAATGCGCAAGTTACGTCTTATTTCTCATCACTTAGTGCAGATAGATCTGATAATAATAACTCTGTTTATTCCCTGACAATGATCTTCTCTCAGATTTAATCTTGTGTCCGTGTGTAACAGTTTTAGACGTAATATTTCAGCTGCAGCCCTGACGGTAATCAACTGACGCGCTGTGGGTTAAAGGACTAATACAATGAGAACATGATTCAAAGTGATAACCACGCGCAGTTTATATTTATGCAGTAAAACAATTTCAACTCAATAATCTGACTTCAGACTCTGTTTAAGTATGATGTCAGGAAAGATAATCAATAACCTAACTGGCATCAGCCCACAGAGCTCTGTGATCGAGCGAGCTGATTGGTTACATGATTTTAATGGCTATACTTTAAAAAAAGGAATCATTACCAAATGAACAGCTTGTGAGTAGGGCTGCTGTAGTACTGCCCCCACATGATCATGCCAAATATCCCTAATGGTGTGGCGAAAGTAGGAGGAAGAAAACTGAAGAAGATGAAATTTCTTGAAGTCTATGGGGATGCAGGGTTAAAATAAAAAGGGAGGGTACAGGGCTTTTCTGTTAACACTTTTTATGCAAATATATCAAAGAAAAATCTGGATTAAGCGCCTGAAAAGAGAGAATTTTACAAGGAGAATGTGACTAACTATTGAGCATTGTGGCTAGCAGGCAAATGCTGTGCATTTAAATTTGGAGTTAAGTTAAGAAAGTTAAGGTAGGAGATGCTGGTTAAGTTTGAAACTCTTTGGGGAACTTTTTGTTTGTGTCAATTTTTGCTGGGGGAAAAATCTCATCCCACTTTCTTAAAAGCATCACACATTGCAAATCTTTGTCGTGATGAATATAAAAAAATGGCGGCATCAGCAGCATGTTGTTTATCAAAGGGAGCAGTTTCATTTAATAAAAATAGCTGAATAAACCATTCTATCTTCTTTATTGATGTCCTTCTTTGTTTGCTTTCATGGTCACAAAGAGGCATCAGTATTAAATTGAGTCAATTTTATAACCAGCTAATAACTCCTCACAGGAGCTTTAAGGGCTGAACTAAAGAAGTTTGTACTTTTAAGACTCTGCTGTATAAAGACAAAAGTATGAGTCATAGAAGACTACACCTGTCAGCAACTCAAAATGCTAATTACTACAGAACAAATTGATATGCTTGTCATTATGAGAATACTAAATGAGTGCTTGAGGAAGAAATCTCAGACAGACTCAAGTTAGAGTAGGAATAAGTAGTGGAAGAGAGGGGAGAAGAGACATGCGGGGAGCTGTGACATGGCCAGAGAGAGAACCGGGAAAGTAAACAGTGAATATTTGATGGTAACAAAGGGAAGAAAAAATAAGTGAAAGATGGAAAGTAAGACACATCAGTGAATCCATGGCGTTGTTTTTCACCTCAGCTATTCTATCTAGAGAATGCTAGCATGGATGTGTTAGTTGTGTCTTTCTACAACCACTACAGTAAATAGTCTTGACCCGGAACAAATGCTGCCTGAGGCTACATGCTATTCCCTTCTTTACAGAAAACTAAAGCAAGTACTTTCAAGTTCACAAAAAAGGCAATTCTCAGTAGCTTTTAGGACTGAGTCTCCTAGCATCTTCTCTAAACAGACTGTTACAAGTGTGTAACAGGCACACAAAACACACAAGCACAACTCTTTAGTTCCGATGCTTTGAAGTTCTTTGTTTTTGTGTTTGGTTCTCGAGCTACAACGGACATGAAGTGTTCAAGTCTACTTGTGTGTTTTGAATGTGACACAATTTACACACACAACACAGGTTAATAAACTGCATCAGTTCCTTGGCAAATCTAACAATCCATTTCAACCATTTCTTTCAATAGACATAATTAATTCTAGGCATAATGAAGTGACATTTTAATAAACAAATATGAAAAATTAAGCTTAACCTTTGCTTAATTCACTCTAAGGTATTGGGTACAGGGATGCACAGTATATACATACAGGTAATACATTGAAAATTCACCTTCGTAATGCATCTCTTTCCGTATGTTATAGTGTATTTCGGCACACCTTGTGTTTCCTTCAGGAATGAAGCAAATAAATCAGCGTACATTTACTTGCAAGAAAATGGTTTTAAAGTCACAACTGTCTATCTGTCAGGCTTGTCACAAATGTCTGCTGTTAGACACACCTCAAATGTTAAAACTGTTACTGTTTGATGCTTAACTCCTTTGTAAATTAATACATCTCTCCAAACCATTAGGGAGACAATTGTCAGGAAGAAAAACTTACATTTTCACACAAACATTACATGTAATAAGCAGTAGTGATCCCCTGCACGTCCAGACTTATAGCAGTACCTACAGGGTGACTTAGTACATATGAAAGCTGCAGTGAGTTGACCTCGGTTCAAGTGCTTGTTTGAGTAAGCATCTGTGCAGCCCTTGAGCCAGACAGTAAACTCTTGCCAGCTCCAGGAACGCTGATCTGTAGTTGACCCTGACAAGCGAAACTAAATAGAATCTGTTCACGAGAAACTTTTAGTAAATATATTATATTCTCATAAAATAAATGTATTATTATTTTTAACATGGATGTGATGCTTTTCTCTTTAAATGAATTCCATTCCATTCACAGCAGCTATGGTTCTCTTCCTGTGTGAAACTAGGCTCTGTCTGCATGAATCTGAAAACCCCACAACCCCTGCAGCCCCATGTTTTCAAAATCTGGCATCCGTTAGCCAGTAGCTGCTTACTTAACTATAAGCGTCACAAAATCATCTCTGTGTTTCTCTTGCAGTGGAGAACAAGCCCTGCTCTGTTCCCCTCCCTGTGCCTTTGGCTTTGCTGGACACAGCCCTCTCTAAACTTTCCTGCAGGTCAGGATCAGTGTGTGTTTAAGCTGCTGCTCCCTCTTTATCGCATCCTTACATCTACTCTGGGGTTACAGTCAATGTCAGAACTAATGAATGTAAAAGCTATGATACTATCATTTAGAATCTCTGAAGCCTCATGCAACTTGCATTTTGATTGCATAGATGCAATTCAGGTCCAGTAAAAAGATCCATAAACCCACTTGCACACACAAATAAGTCAAGAACAATATGCAAAACAGTTTATTTCAAGACCACATAGACACACACGCATACCTGAGTGCTCACAAACACATGCTGCAAAAATTTCACACAATTTGAGGAATGTGCCCCAGGGCAGTGTAACACAGTAGAGTAGGAAGTGGGAACGCCAGTGTGGAAATGATGTGAAAACAATAGAGCAGCTTTGTGACTTGCAGAGTGTGTAAACATTCACATAAAAACTGATTTCAGAAAAGGGAGGCTTGTTTTTAACCTTGTGTGTAACAGGCCGAATACAGGAAGTGTGGAAGGTTGTAAAGTTTGTCTGTGTGTGTGTGAGAGGATGTGTGTACGTGCAAAAAGGAAATAAATGTTAAAGATATCTGCCTGCTAACAAGCGTGAATAGGACAGCAGAGGAATTTAGCGCAGTTAAATTAAGGACGCATGCAGTTATGTGTGTGTGTGTGTGTGTGTGCGTGTGCGTGCGTGTGCGCGTGCGTGCGTGCGTGCGTGCGTGGTGCGTGCGTGCGTGCGTGCGTGTGTGTGACTGAATGAGATCAAACTGTGTGTCAGACCTTGAGCTGCTGTAGCCTGAGCTTCTCATCCTCCATCTCTCTCCTGGCTTTGTCCTGCTCCTCTTGCAGCCGGCGCTTCTCCTGACAGAGAAAGAGATGCAGGGAGGGATAGAAAAGTGAATAGAAAAATAGTGAGTGCAGACTTATAATAGTTAGGGCAAGGGGACTTCAATCTTGTTCACATGAAGAGAAGCTAAAAACAGTGATCAGAAGCCAGACACAGTTAGAAGCTAATGTGACTTCATTACAGAGACAAAGAGAGGAAAGAGACACAGTGAATAAAACATTACTGGATGAGACTTAAACAGGGACACCTGGTCAACCATCTGTCACAAGGACACTGTCACCACAGACATCTGGTAAACTCTATATCCCATAATGCTCAGAGCAGCTATTCCCTTGACAACATGGTATTGAAACCAGAGGGACACCCCGGCTCACAACATTGTATATTCAATTAATTATTTAGATGCCGCAGACAGCTTAGAGAGCTTAGTCTCTTTACCCTCTCTTTCTTTGTGCAGACGAATCTGAAATTTAAGTGAAAGGAGACGAGCTGCCACTACTGCTACAGAACTTCGCATGTAAAACTTCCTGTGACACTGATCCTTTAGGAGTTCCACGTTTAAAATGGTTGTTAAAGGCATACAATATAAGGACAGTCTTGAACCTATGACTTCTAAAACAAAAATAGTGGGGAGAGAAGTGTCAACAGAAAGCTAGACAACGTTTCTGCGCTGGAGATGATTGGCCATCCTAACAGTGAAAACACAAACCTCAAAGCTGTTTAGCTCTCCAGGTTTTGATCGCATCCATGGGACCCATAAGAACTTGTAAACATGAGAAGGTCTTCCTGGCTATCCATCTAAACCACCTCCAAACTATTAAAATCATAAGTGGATGCTACAGAAGCAGTTTTGCTATCAGCTTGGCTGTTCTTCTGCTTTCCAAAACCGGAAATTCAGTGACGTCAGCAGCCACTTGACAGTAGAAAAAACAGTTACACATTTAATCTTTTCTAACATGATTGTCGAGACCATGAAAGTGACTAATAAATCAAAAAAGTTGTAGCATGATGTGTTTAAATTAAATAGGCTCACTCATAAGTGCAATGCACAAGATAAGGAGATCAAAACACTTATAAATGAAACAATATATTGTCAGACCTTTGGTAGACTACCATTTTAAGTTCTACATATTTCCTGACTTCATTCATATAAGGGGGAAACTGCTGACCATGATAAACCTGAAATACTCTTTCTGCAGTCTGTGTTTATGTGTAAAGATTCACCCGGCTGTAACAGTATTGACAGACTTGCTTCAGAGTTCAAGATTAACATTAGCCACTAAGAAAAATGAGAGCGTGTGTGTATATGTTGACTCACAGCTATTGCCTCCAGCCGCTGTTTGTACTTGTCCGCCTCATCCATCTTGGCTCCTGTGACACAACAAGACAGAGATGAAGGTTAGGGGTCAGAGGTGAAACAAATATGAGACAAGTCGACCAGATCAGTGTTTAGCCGGCTCTGACAGTGAACCCAAGCTTTCATTTCTTTGGTGTAGTAGTAATTCTTTCAGGCTATATGGTTTCTGTTTTTCTGTGTAGTCTTTGTGAATGCAAGTGATGTCTGTGGTCTAAAGAGTGTGTGGAGAGGAGAATAAGCCTGTTTTTTTCTATTCTGTCCTCGAGACCCAGACATACTTCTTCAGAGGATATAGAGGCAGCTGATGAGTAGCAACACACAATCAAAGCTTGACATCAACCTTTTCCCATTTGGGAAGCTTGTCATTGCTCAAGTATCTTTATGATACGTGCCTTGGCCTGCTGAGTAACCATGGCCCACAGTACTCCACTCTATAAGCCCTAAAAAAATACAACTCCTCCACATCCTCATGACCCCTTTGGTTTTATCTTGGCACAGCCTGAAGAGTCTGGTAAAAAGAAAAGAGGGCCGACGCTTGTTTTTCCCTACAGCTGAAGACAAATGTGACAATATTTGAGCTCCCCAAAACTCTGAGGTACATGAGAGAGCATAGACTGGAGTCATGCATGGCACCCAGCTCACAGCAGCTCAGTCATTAGTGAGTTCCCACAATCACAAGCCAGAACTATGCTTTTAAGAAAACCTTCCTTTTTCAAACAACAACAAAAAAAAAAACTTCCCAGGAGAGAAACAACACTTATTTTGGTCCAACATATAATTCTGCACTGGGTGTGTTTTCATAAATAAAGAAAAAGAAAGTGGAGATTTCCAAGCAATGACAGCATCAAACTTCCAGTTGCCGACCATCCCATGTGGTAAGAAAAGACTGTCCGACATCAAATAACACTTAAGCCATCGCAGCAACTGAAGCCCAAGATCCACAGGATGCGTCGCGTTACGTTACGGCTGCGCCGCGCACGTCGCAGCAAATAGGTTCCCATTCAAGTCAATGCTCTAGAGTCCACAGGGCGCGCTGCGGCGCGTCTCAGCTCCGTCTCTGGAGCGTTCCACCGCGCCGCTCTGCCAGAGATACGCGGGGAGTCTATTTTCGCCGCTCCCCGCGCCCAGCACGCGTCAATCGACACAGAAATGATCGAACTATCCCGGAAGTCAGGCACGAGGATCGTATGCAACATCCGCTCACTTTCAAAATAAACACCATGTGCAAACACAAGATCGTAAATTTCACCACTTCTTCAACATTACGTCATAACCTGTGGCATCGGGCCAGACGTCAGTCTCAAAAGATATCCGACACCATGGACGAGGAAAAGTTTATACTGTGTTGTTCTCGCGCGTTTTGGAGTTCTCGAGGGATCTTGAGTTTCCTGCTCCGGAGTGCGTGCAGCTCCAAACACGCATCCTATGGACCAGGGCGAAAGCCCCGGGACGGAGCAGAGCCGTGTTGCAGCCGTAACGCCGCGCACAACATCCTGGACTCCCGAGTGAGATCTCAAATGATCTGAGTAACACAGCACCCTATTTCTGCTACAAATGCCAAACTGTCACAGTGGCTGTCGCTAATCGCCATCAAAGAGCTTTGAAGCACAAAAATGTGTCCATGTCAATGCACGTGCACGCATGCACACACATGCACACACACAGTTGTGCAACATGTTCATTCAGCAAAAAAAAACCCAAAAAGATGGAGATTACCTCAAACCTCAACAAACATCTGACCAGGATGCACCAGAAAAGTGAGATTCCAAAGTACTTGGACTTTTAAAGACCTTAGTTTTAGAATCTAACTGTAACGCCTCTGATTTGATCATTTGGTCCAAGATGTTTGGTTGGTTGAAATTCTGATTAAAAACAGGTAGGGTGCCTGCATTTCTTTGGTTCGTTAGATACATGCAGTGATCGAACCACATCAGAATCAATGAATATGTCTCCCTGAAATAGACAGATATGCCAACCAGATCTGTCATAATCTGATGTGATTAAATTAAATGTGATTTCTACACATCCAAAAGGTCCCACACAGTCAGTCAGCCTTGACCCAAGCATTATCTGACATTGTACCCCTGATCTGAGTGTATAATACCTCCATAATACTTGTGGGAAAACACTGATTGCTGGCATTGAGCTTGGTTTTATTAACATTACATTCTCAGCCAGCATCATAATGTTGTCATGCATTTTTTGTCACACAGTAACTGGGCTGAAAACGGTTAACTTTTGGGGTCTAAATGGTTCAGATCTGTGAATTAATTGTCATACTAATGATACCTAACAACTTATTTTAAATAGATTTGAGGCCGATATTGATAGTGTCAGTATTGGAGCAACTCTTCAAACAACTCATCTATTGTTGAAGGACAACAGGCTCAAACTTATATACCTCTCACTTTTTATAGATCTCACTTTTTTATATCAAAACACAACTATACAAAAAAAAACTACTCTGATACATTTCAATCCCCCGTCCTCATCCTACTTTTAAATATTCTACAAATAAGGTTTCACATTCCTCGCCAGAAGGTAACCCAGTAGAAGTGATCCCATTGTTGCTTCTTCAATAGATCTTCTAGGGCCTTAAGGGGTGCAAGTTAACAAAGTGAGAAACTTCTCCTTCTTACACACACTTTCAGGATTTTTGGTGCCCTCGAGGTGTGTGAGAGTGGTGGGGTTGAGGGAAAAGAGCCCATTTGAAAAGCGGTGAAAATGTAGGTGTAGTGTGTTTGAGGGGGAAACAAAAGTGTGAAAGAAGAAAAAGGAAAGGCAACATTTTTGATTGGGAACCAACCTCTAGCATGCCTTTCATTACACTAAAGTTCTTTTATGAACTGAGGTAAGAGGAAGCAAAGGCAGAGAGATATAAGGGTATACATAATGAGAATGAGAGACAAGGTATAAAAAGAGAAAATCTCATTTGGCAGTGTTTGAATGACTGGAGGTGCAGTGACAGCTTACAGTATGAGCCTCCACAGGGAGTGGAGGCTCGTGCCTCATCAGGGATCCAGGAGAGTGCCCAGAATAGCAACCAGAGATAAACAAGCAAACACAAACAGAGGCTTTGATGAGGAGGTATTGAAGAGATCCTGTAGACGCACACTGATTTCGATAATTAGACATGATACAGGAGGGGAGAGGAGGGAAGCTGACAAAGTCAAAAAGTTAAGAGACAGAAAGTGGTTGAAGAGAGGAGTGGAAGATAAGGAAGAGAAGAGAGGAGAGTAACAGGAATGGGATTGAAGCAACTGGTTTGAGGTTCAGGTCCCCCAAAATGGACAAAGTAGAACAAGACAAAGTTCAAGAAAGCTTACAGTAGGTGGATTAAATCCACTCTATCTCCCAGAGAACTTGGGTCAATCCCAGATAAACTTGATTTTTAGATACCGGTATTGATTTCCAACTCTGCCTAAACTGTGGAAGTGAGTATCAGTCAATGTACATGATTTACTAGACCCCTGAAAATTCAGAGAGGATAATCAACAACAATGCTGCAAGGCTAGCAAAGAGTGTGATGTTAGTCAGAGCAAATAAAATGTCAGTCTTGGGCACAAGTTAAGCTCATTGGCTAAAGTGCATGCCCATGAGGGAAAGCTGTACTTTTCGCTTCATATCTCTCTTTCACGGTTATCAAATAAAAGAAAATTGGCCAAAATAAATATAAAAGTCAGTCATCAGTTTTTTTTCTCCAAATACAGTCAGTATCACCATGTAAACCTTAACATGTTTTTTATTCATCTGGTAATTGGGATCATCTTCTGTTCAGGATTTGGTTATCAAATACCAATATTACTTCACAACAGTAGACTTTGCCACTCATCTGTAAAGTGAATGTCAACCTCCCCTACAGTGCCAGGGGGAATGGAAAATGGAGAGACAGGGTTCCCATAAAAAGGAGCCAAGTGATTCATCAACTGAAGCAGAGTTATGATGCTGATTTTCAGGTAATGGTTTTAAATTCTAGAGAAGGCCCCCGAGGAAGACCCAGAACTCATTGGAGGGATATATAACCCAACTGGTCTGGGATCGCCTCGTGATTCCCCAGGAGGAGCTGGAAAGTGTTGCTGGGGAGAGGGATGTCTGGGTCAATCTGCTGGGACTGTTGCCTCTGCGACCCGACCCCAGATAATCAGAAGAAAATGGATGGATGGATGGATGGATGGATGGGTTTTAAGTTTGGTTAAAAACTGTAATAGTTTAGGCTTGAATATCCAATAATTCACCTCAAAAAGGCCAGAATTAGGGAATAGTAAGAAAAAGCAAAGATTCTGTTTAAGGCTCAATGCCTCTATTTTTTTCTTAATTTTGGCACCTTGTAATCAACATCATAAAATCAACTAAATAAATATTATTGTACGTTTACGGATGTGTATAGAAAACTTTCAATGTACACCAAATAGCATATGAAAATGTGTGGTATTTACAAGTGTGGACTTGAAATCATTCATCATTTAACTTATCCGGATTATAAATAAACAAATTATGACTTCCCATTATTTTCAACAATATAAAGCAAATAGGAACTGTTTCAATGCAAAATCTTTACTTTAGCCATGATTCTTTGCACCTTAACTGTGAAATTTCACACGACTCCCACATTGCTCTTGTGCTACTCCAAAGCACAGCAACCCACACCTGTGCTGTGGGACACAAAAACAGTCTTCACATGTTTACAGCCTCTGTTAAAGCTTACACCATATCTTATCCATCTTCAAACCAAACAGCAGAAGAAGAAAAAAACTATAAGGCACATGGCCACACAGCCAGGGACACAGCTTGCCTCTTACAGCGTTCAATTACTGACACCTGTCCACCTGTAACACCTGTTAGATGCCAGCCCAGATGGTGGAGATGACTGAAGCCTCAGTTGCATTAAAACTGAGGGATTTTTGGTCCTTAAGGCAATAATTTGTATCCTACAGGAACGCTTGCCAGTTGAGCAAGCCGTAGGCTGTCTGACCTCAGTGGTATGACCTCCCACAATAGGCTCTGATGATTTACATCTCCCAGCCCTTTCCTTCTCCACACCCCACTCACACTCAGAAACACCATGGACTGAAGGTGCTCTGTGGCAAAAACTAAGAGTGTAGCAAAAGCTACAGAGGGAAGAAAAACACTGCAGATCAATGTCACAGTTAAATATTATTGTTTCCTCAACAGGCCTTTTCCATAGTACAACATTGGACCTATAATGAAACCACAGGTGTTATAATAGCATTAGCCTAGTCTCTTCAGATATATTTTCTCAAGTCATGACAGAAATTAGTTGTGATGTGCCTCCTTCAGACATTTTAAGATTAAAGATGATAATTCCAATATTCTGTATCGTCATCTGATAAGATTATCAAACAGTCAATTGTTTGATCTTCCAATTTCAGTAAAATAACATCCTCCTATTTCTCAGTATGTATAGTCCATAGAAAGACACAACTACAAGAAGTTTCTCCAAATTGAAAAGTCCTTGATAAATTTAGAAAAACATTCATGTAAAATTGCTGGACAATAGTTGACAAAAATGAAGGATCATAACCCATTCAGCAGAATTAAAGAAATCAATCAATCTCGTCATTTCATGCATTCTTTGTCCTTGTGAAAATCTGGCATCTAATAAAACTAAAATGTGGGAATGGCAACTATATGCATCCCCAATTCCAAAAAGGTTGGGATGCTGTGTACAATGTTAATAAAAACAGATTTTTTTTTCAGTTGAGAATCATTCAAACCCTTTATTTAATTGATGAGTGTGAAAAGAGGACACATCAAATGTTCAAACTGAAAAAATGTATTGTTTTATTAAAAAAAGAGGCTCATTTAAATTTGATGTTGGGCCTGTCCTGGGTCCATAGCGTAAAAAAGCATTATCAACAGCCCATGATATCATTACAGATCTATAGAAATCATTGTACAAAAGGGACAAGGCTAATAACTGATACTGGATGGCTGTTCTTCAGCCCTCAGGCACCACAGCTTTAAAAAACAGACATGACTGTGGTGGAAACCACTGCATAGGCTGAAAATCCCTTTAAGAAACCATCATCTGTAAATACAGTTTGTCACTGTTCCACAACGCAGGTTGAAAGTGTGCCTTGCAATGAGTAAACCATATATATACATGAACCACAATGCCGGCAACTTCACTGGGCCTGAGCCTGTTGAAGATAAACTGACGTGAAGTGGAAAACTGTCCTGTGTCGGATTATTCAATTTATTTTTGGGGGAAATCATTGACACATTGACATTCTCTGCTTTAAAGAGAAGAGGGACCTCCCCCACCTGTCATCAGCACACAGTTGAAAAGCCAGTATCCGTGATGGTAGGAATGCAGAAGTGCACATGCCATGGGTAGCTTACTCATGGGAAAACCTCATTAATGCTAACATACAGATTTAAGAGCAACAGTGTTTCCTTTTCAGGACAGACCTTGCATATTTCAGCGAGATGATGCAAGGTCTGTCCTGCATGTATTACAACAGCATGGCTATGCAGTAAAATAGTCCAGGTAATAAACTGGCCCAACTTGCAACCTAACCACCCATTCTTTAATTAAAAAAATAACCTTTTTTAACATTTTCTCATTTCCTTAAAGCTGCTGTTTGTAGGAATGGTGTAAAAAAGGCTACTTTTTTTCTGCTGGGTTCGGAGAAAAGGTCATAATACCCATCTGTACTCATTGATAAGTGGAGTAATTTGAGACTATTGCATAATCTCTGCGTTTTCCAATGCCTTTGTATCAAGCAATGTTATCATTCCCCTTGTTCCCATTACGACGGACTAATCATAGCTAATCTCCAATCTTCTGTCCTGATTGGTCAAGGGGCGACACCGACTATGTCCTCCGATTGGTTATGAGTCCGGCACTATCATGACTGCACACGCCGATCTGTGTGGGGCTAAGAGGAAATCTAGTTGGGAGGGATAGTGTTGACATTCGAAGTCCCTCTCTCTTAACAGATGTTTACTCTGCGACTACCAACAGTAGGTTAATATAAGGTTTAAATGATTGTCAACTATTCAGTTGTTTGTTAACATTTGCACAGCATGGCAGAGGCAAAGAGATGAAATAGGATGAACAGAAACAAAGCAAGAGGCTGACCGTGTAACATTTCAGACTATCTTTTGTGAGAGGACAAACCACACTCCAAACAACACATTCTTGCAAGCGTTGCTTTAACTACAGCCAGTAGTAATCTCTGAGAACTAAAGATATTGGTGGCCTTCCCCTTTAAAGGCTGGAGCCTATGAATGTGTAACATTGAAGAGATTTATCAACGAATTATGAATCAAATCACTTGAAATCCTTTTCTGGTCTATTAACTAGCTAATTAATCCCCAAAACTCTTTCAGCTATTAATATGAAATGTAGACGGTTATTAAAATAATGCCAGATGGATGAACTGAAAACAGTGATACATTGCAGCATTATAGTGAATTTAGGACAGCTTAACAGAGTGTGTTTAAGAGGTTTCTAGCTACTTGTCAGTCCTTCAGTTTCACTGCAAAACTGTCAGCAATAGTTTCTCTGCAAACATTCCTCCAGCCCTCGTACGAAAGAATGTATATTTGCCTTTAGTGAATATGTGCTTGTTTATATAACAATGTGTATTTGCCTAGCGGGGTGCCATGAAGTCTATATGCCGAGTTGCTGGTGTAGTGACATTAGCTCTGGGGAACAGATGGAGGAACAGTAGGGTGTCTGGAATGAAAACTTTTAAGAATCATTTAGTATCACATCTCGCTGCTTTTGGATATCTCTGGCACACATCAAAGGTAGAGCACAACTGAGTGCATATACGAAAGAAATGCTCCTACAAAAGCACAAGGCTGTATTGTTTTCTCTTTACTGAACAAAGCTCAGCTTCTCTTGGTAGTGGAAATCACTGTGAATGAAAAATTAAGTTTTCATTTTCACACAAGAAGTGAGCAAAATACCCCAAAAGTTGGAGCATTAGCATTTCATTTGCAGAAGACTTTAAAGGAAAGTCCCTGAGAAGATTTTTGAGAGAAGCAATCAGTGTAATCAGCCGGGTTGTCACAATGGAATTTAAAACTCTGATGGGAAACACATACTCCTACCTCTTTCGATGACAAGAAAGGGGTGTTTTTTTTCATTACCATCCTGCATAACGTGATAGTACAGAAAAGTGAGCGACAGCGAACACATTTGTAAGAAATTTTAATGGACACCTAAAGCAAAATAATCTATTTTCAGAAAATAAGAACACACTGATAGGAAAATACCCTACCAATCACTGGCAGCAAAAACTGACTCTCCTATTAGTCTGTATTAACTGCCATCTGTAATATAATGTCATCCAGCAGCTACAACAGATGTACAAACTGATGATACAAGGCCCATATTTTCAGGTTTTTAGGTCTCTTATCATATTACATTTGACAGTACTCAAAAAATAGCTTTTATAATACTCCTCTGCAGCATAAATGTGAGTAGATACATAATTAAGAAGACTAGAGTACAGGCTTATGGACTTGACCTCTTAAGGTTGAACAAGAAGTGAAATGTCGGTCATGAAATTCAAACAAGTGTCACAGGGTGCAGATTGCCCCCACGTTCTGATGGAGACTATCATAACAGCTATGGAGAGATGGACAAGTACAGGGGATATTAACAGCACCCATTGTGCTAAGAAAAAAGATGAGATCCCCTATTTACTGTTGTTATCATTATAATGACTGAACATAGCAATTACCAAAATCATTTCCAGATCATCTTCTATCCTTTAACAGGTTTGATAATCTCTTGATGGTTGTAGCTCTGTCTTGCAAGAGCTAAAAGTCAGGAGGGTGTGTAGCAGGATCAAAGAACTGTAGGCTTCTGAATTGTTCGTTTCAGTAAACACTAGCTGCTTAGTGCACAATGCGCAGGTTGCTAAAATAGCTTCAGGTCTACAGGAGGCGGGGGGCGGAGGTAGCCATTAAAGGCCACCCAGTGACATTTTTGTTTTAGTGTGATGATGCAGTTATGCTGCTGTTAGACCGCTGGCCACCCTGCTACTCTGCACTTTGAAGTTTCTGCTCCATTTCTTGGAGAGTCGTGGGATAGAGCAGGGGGATTATTATAATGAAACACATAGAAATAGAGAGAGGAGAGAGAGAGAGGAGAGAGAGAGAGAGAGAGAGAGGAGAGAGAGAGGAGAGAGAGAGAGAGAGAGAGAGAGAGAGAGAGAGAGAGAGAGAGAGAGAGAGAGAGAGAGAATCAGATGGTGATGTGTACCCTATTACATACAGTACCATGAGCACATTTGAGAATCCACATTAATGGCTGTATTAATTTCTAATACCTGTATTAGTGATGCTACACTTAAAAAGTCTTAGCTTTGAAGTGCAGTTCATCTTCTTGGCTCATTTACCTGCTGCATCGACATGTCTTATTATCCTGCTGTTATTAACATTGCTGAATCTCTTGCTCTTTTTCCCTCCTCAGAATTAAGAATAACACCAAAGTGCAACATGTATCGGGTAGAACTAAAACGAGTTCAACTGGATGATAGAAGAAAAATATTTTTTGGATTGTGTTCCAACTTTCACTTGACCTTACACACAGTATGTAACAAATGCAGCTTCTCTTTAAAAACAATGATTAAAGATGCAGTTTGGTGATTTCATTACATATCACAGGATTATGATAGTTGTGGCTGTCAAAGTAAAAGAAACATCGCAAATCCATTTAATGTGATTGAGGCAGGAATGACGTTCATAGCAAGATAATCTCTATAATATGATCTGCATTTCTGAATCAAGAATCTGTAGGCAAGTGACACAGTTAGCAGTCTGATGTGTTCTGATTACCATTTCTAGGGCAAGTAGTATTTTCTTTGCTACCTGTTGCTACCTAAAGCCCCTAAAGCTAATGTTACTCTTGTGAATGGTTAAATGGTCAGAGTCTCATGGTAGTGAAGACACTGAGCACATTATGCAGAAGTAACACAGCAAAAACTCAGTCAACTGGAAGACAGCTTTGAAACTGGGCCATCAACTAGGGGTGTGCCGATACATCGATTGTTAGATTCATCGCAATGCAACACGTGACGATTCAATTATGATTCATAAATGTTCAAAAACGATTATTTTTCATATTAACTAAATGACAGGAACACAACCGTTGCTCCCAGAACGAAAGTGAAAGTCGTGCATGCTGCCCGGACACTTGATGGAACGGACCAGGTGAAAATGGCAGCAGATAACACTTTGGCTACTGTTACTGAGCGTGAGATTCACTCATCAGGATTAAAAGCTAGCGTTTTGAAGCATGTCAGTTTTTATGAACATGAAAATGGAAAGGGCATTGACAAAACCTACTCCATATGTAAGGTTTGTAAAACCAGAATTAAGTACAGTGGTAACACTACGAAAAGTGACAGCACCTAGCGCGAAAGGGTGAAACGAATCTCATCATTCATCGCAACCTTTATCTCTAAGGATTTATGTCCATATGCTGTCGTTATCAACCAGGGCTTTCGTGCTCTGATGCGTACGCTGAAGGTAACTCCTAATCTTTATTTGTTGTGAATAAGAGCAGCTTTTTGTTGCATAGGCTGATGCTACAGGAACACTTTATCCTGTTGGTTCCATGGTTCCTGTTGGATCATTTGGTGAATTATTAAAATAAAAGATAATGGAGATAATTTGTTTGGTTGCTTTAATTAATGGATATGGACAAATATAATTTTCTAAATATGAGGTAGCCACAAAGTGAGGGAAAAAAGAAATCCTGAATGGGGAAAAAAGATGCATCGAAAATCGTTATAATAGTTAATATCATGATAATCGTTGAATAATCGATTCGTAGCACCCTGAATCGTAATCAAATCGAATTGTGAGGTGCCTTAGATGGCCCACCCCTACCATCAACCAGTTCATGCAACATTTTACTGATTCAGGGCGCTACAGACTGATGCACTCAGGCCTTAAATTCTAGGAGCAGCAACTGATTTGTATTGGTTAATCTTTACACCCCTATACCCCTGTAGTTAACAGTCTGCTGATGTCCATCCTGACAAATCTCGTAGGAAACTCAAAAAACAGGTGACAAAATGTTGACAACAATCTCTTGAAAACAGTCGTCAGATGATGGCCAATGGGATCAAGAGTTACTCTTCCTGTTTTCCTGTACACAATCAAAGCCTGCTGTTAAGAGTTTTCTCAGATTTCAAGCCAGACACTATGCTTCCAATACATAAAACGTGTCATTAATGTACAGATGATGCATTTTTATTCAATGCAGAAAAAACATACACACATCATATGATTTTTAGGTCTAATTTGGACAGCATGTCTTTACTTTCAGGCCTCTGACCCAGGCCTGTGACCCAGACACTAAGTGTGCCAAGGCCACTGTAAGATAGAAGTATCTTTCCACACATGTGCCTGGGAACAGGAAGAGCAAAAACCTTGCTGTCCTCCAGACGATTACAGAGAGACCACGAAACCTGACCGACCCTGATCTCTGAACCTGTGCATCCTCAGCTGTCATCACCATCGAATGCTCAGGAAGATCCTGACTTAACAAGAGAGCCAACTAACTGTAAAAAAAAGTCCCAGATACAAACTGAATTTGAGATGGTGCAATCAAAGAGGCAGAGGCTCTCCAGCTCGAGAGATGGACAGAGACAATCTGTTGTGAAGTGCTTTTTCATCAGCTATTGATTTTCAGCTGCTTTACAGACTGCAGCACAAATTGCATTATTGGAGATGGATATCCTCTTATCTACATAGAAATAAATCTGAAACACAGAGGAAGGCTGTGTGTAATCGTGTGTGTGGGGGTGGGGGTGGGGGTGGGCGGTATAGGTGGAATTTGTGTGACTTGGATGGTGCCGCTGCAGCAACACACAGCCAAGTTCCTCTGATTGACAGTTCGGGTCGAGGAAATGAAAACACTGCATTCCTCCAATGTGAGCGTGTGTGTGTGTGTGTGTGTGTGTGTGTGTGTGTGTGTGTGTGTGTGTGTGTGTGAGTGAGTAAAGGACAGGCAGTTAATGTGTGATATTTGTGTGCTTCTTACGTCACAGAGCCAACAGTGTAGTACACTCTGGAGTGTGTTGCGGATTATCAGAGTAAACCATTTACATCACAGACTGACTCAAAGTCATTTCTCAGCGCTGCACTTCACAAGCGAGACACTCCTACTTCAGCTGAACCTCTTAAGTTAAAAAAGAGAATAAAATTATGTAACTTCAAAAGATGTCATGAACTTTCAGATCACATATTTACCAGGGTGCTATCTTTGCAGATACATACAGTAAGCTGGCACAAATTATAACCACAGAACACACAAGCTTGAGAGCATCAAAAGGCATCACTGCGAGGGGAAATCTAAAGTCATGTTTAGAGAGGAGGGTGATGAAACAATAGCACCTCAAAGGAGAAAATTATTCTGCTCTCAATTAGTCTCAACATTATACAGTCAGAAATAGGATTGAGGAGGATCAGTGGAGTTCTGTCAGGTACCACACACACATACACTTTTGCAGCATTTACAAACACACACACATATACACACAATAAGGTCTCTGTTCAGCAGGAGGTAGGCTAGTCTAGGCCCTGCTTGCTTGGCCCTTCCCACAGTATCCCAGTGCGGTGAAATAACTCTTATATACACAATCACACCCTCCACTCTCCATCTGATCTGTTTTTGAGCTGATCCAGAAAGTTATGAGACATAGAGATTTCAAAACTATATGTCAAGTGTTCAGGGGCTCCTGGGTTGCTTTCATACCCTGAGTTTGGTCCAGTATTGCCTTTAGGAAGCCTACAGTCTATCCTGAGCTCACAAAAACTAACTCACAATAAACTCAGCCAAATGGTAGTGTCTGTCAGAGGCACACAGTCCTGGAGTAAACTACCAGCACACATTAGGGAGCTTGAGAACTATGTTACCTTTAAAAAGACCGTTTAAACATTGGTTAAAAACAAACCCGTCATGTACTCATGAATAATCTATTTTCTCACTTGTTGCCCATTCCAAGAGGCTTTGGCCTCAGCTTCCATCCTTTTATTAGAATGTCACAAAGGTATTGTATGTAAAATCTGTTTGTAAATCAGTTCATGTAGTGGCCCGTTAACTGTTTTGTGACATCCTTTAGTTTTAAAAACTTGTTGTTTTATGTTTTATGTGAGTACCTGCCTTAGGACTACGGATGAAATTTAGCTATTGTGCTAATTCCGGCATATTTACATTGAGGCATACTGTTGAAATGTTGATTAATGTGCATTGTCCTTATCAAATAAACTCAAATTAAATGAAATTAAATTAAACAAAGGGTAAAAATTTGTATTTATCGTATCATAGGCAACTCATATGGTGGTCGGTTTCATGATCATGGCTTGTCATGCTATGCTACAGAGTGACTACAGAGAAAAACACCCCTTCATGGCTGTTGCTACAGTGAGACATAAAATCATCAAGTCAGCTTGGCCCCTTTGTTGAGAAACCAGACCGGGTACTGGTACAGACGCTAGGCAATCAACTAATGTAGCTCTAGCGAAAGTTCAGACAGGAAGACTATAAAAGCAATCACAGCAGTTGTTTAACTCTCCTCTCCTTCGTTCAGTAGCTCACCTGCTTCCAGCTTCATGCTCTGGAGCTGTCATTGGTTAATCAGCGTCGGCTGTCATCCAAAAGCTCAGTGGCACACCCTTATCGTCAGCCTATCAACTTTCTGCTGTCTTTTTAAATGTGTCTCTCCCTCCAGCTAGTTCCTTCTTGCATTGATCTTGCACAGCCCTCCACCTCCCCATCTCCACCTGGTCTCTGCAAAGTCTTCAATTCCTGGAATTCATCAACCACCACCACCAGAGTCTGGACTCTAGGGGGATTTCTTCTGCTGCCAAATTCACACATCCTACGCTCACAAAATTATCCCCATCGAGTCCTTACGCCAAAGATTTCTGTCAAGTTTCATTATTCATTAAGTTGTGATAAATAACATTTAATCTTCAAGTTGTGTCTCTCCTGATTGAAATGTAAACAGGGTCAACTCTGCCACATTCTTTGGTACATTTTGAGAAAGTCCTTAACATAATGTCAGTGTGAGTTTAAGCTATGTTTGGACATTTTCCAGCACTTTAAAAGGGAATTTCTGTGCTTTATTTTTATTGCATAATATCCCAACCCATGGTCTTCACATGTTTACCTTATTATAATACACTGTTTCAGCTGAAGCTGAAATAACTAACTCTGTAGTCATAACTATCATGGATAATGTTTGGCATTTGTGGCTTAAAATTATGTCTAGCTGAAATGCACAGATATAATAATTAACAATGTATCAGTATATCACTAGGCAAAAGTTCAGTTTTAGGTGAATGTACATTATTTGAGCTTTGGCAAAGGAGAATTTCTGTCACTGTTGGGATAAACCAACTCTGTCTTTCTGTCTGTCTAAGTTGCATCTTTCATCTTTGATCCAAATAGCTAGTCAATGGCTGAAGGAAAAGTGTTGTGTCCAGGAATAGTGCAAAAATCAATGGGCTTTTAATAGCAGTTAATAGCGTAGCTTTCGTACTGGTGCCACTTTCCCACTTAGTTCCTCAGCAAAGGGGCGGAGCTAAACAAGATCGTCTGTCGGTAATACACCTATTACTGACAACTACCTCATACAACCCCACTGCAAATAAATAAATTAACTATGCCTTTAACATGTTGAGACACTAGTTCACCACTAGGTCAGGTTATCCTGGAAGTGATCGTTGCATCTTTAACAAGAGAGGAAGGTCAAAAATACTGAAGGACCAAAAGTGTGTGATTCCACGTGTCACTTGACAATAAAGTTCATTGCTGAATGATGACACTGCATGTTCAGGAGGAAGTGTCTGGGGTGTTCCCAGGCTGGATGGGATATATGATCCCTCCAGCAAGCTGTAGTCTAACCCGAGGTCTCTTCCTAGTTGGACCTGTGTGGCAATATTCCAAAGGGAGGCCTGACCCTAACCAAGAAGGCATCTTAACCAGATGCCTGAACCAACTCAACTGGCTCCTTTCAATGCCATGGAGTAATGGCACTACTCTAAACTCCTGAGCTCCTGACTGAGGAATACTAAGACTTCCCAAAGGACGCACTCCCCAACTGAAGGGGGTAATTTTCTAGCAGAGAACCATGGCCACAGACTTAGAAGTGCTGACCCTCATCCTAACCACCTCGCACTTGGCTGCAAACTGCCTCAATGCCTGCTAGAGGTCCCAGCCTGAAGAAGCAACCAAGACCATATCATCTGCAAAAAGGGCAGAGATGGAATTCTGAGACCCCCAAACTAGAGAGACTCCTTCCCTGGCTGGGTCTAAAGATCCTGTCCATGAGGGTCACAAAGAGAATCAGTGCCAAGGGCCAACCCTGACAGAGGTCAAAATGCACCTTGGTAATATTTCTCATAGTGATCTAAAATTAATCCACCTTGAGTTTATACTCAGCAACATTGGCAAAGATAAACTTTTTTACGACTGTCGGAAACCTTGACCAGAACCAGATTTACAGGCAGATAGCAAACTGCAACAACTAACAAGGATCTTTTCTTTCTTTTCTTATTACCTTTTCAAAAGGAGTTGTTTTACTGACAGATTCAGTGCTACAGTATATGATGAATAGCCATCATCACATGGATAGTTGACATTCAGCTAAATATTGTACAATGCTGCATGTTCAATATGGTATGCCGTGATGTACTAGCTTCTGATCAGTAGCTGTGACAAGAATCACCATCTGCTGCACGCCTTTAAGATAATAAGTCTGGAGGGATTTGGGGTGAAAAAATCAGTTCCACAGCCATTAAAGCTGAGTGGCAGATCAGAAGTGACAGTGTGGTGAAGCCTTTGTAAAACCTTGTCATCCACTCAGCAAATCAGTAGCAGGCCTACAGAGATTAACACGGTCATCCGGATCATACATATGCATGATGAAGCAGAAGAATAACATGATATGCAGCTTGGATGAGTCATCTTGGATTTTTGAGTATGATTAACAAGCAGGATTATCGCTTTAATCCAGCTGTGAAGAAGTCACATTGTTACATCGGTCTAACTATATGTGTTTCTTAGAAGGACTCTGCTTTAGAGGTGAAGATTAATTTAATGACAACAGCTCTGTGATTAGTAAAGTTGATTGCTCTTCTTCTTTTACCGGTTAGATGTTCAGTGCATTGAGTTAAACTGATGTCACAGTATAAAAGGGCTTGAGGGGATTTATCAGACTGGATTTAAATATGCTATTCATCGTATGGAACAGACCTTGGGGTCTTAAGAGTTACGTAATGTTGAGGGAGGGGCAAGATACTCAACCTTCAAATCCATACATAAACCTACAAATTTATGTTAAGCAGAAAAGCGTTTATTTGTTATTTATGCACAGAATGTGCTTTAGGCCTAGAGTAAACGTTACAAAAATTTGGATCCTATGCCAGGAAAAAACTATGTGGGGAAATTTAGTGTGTAGATTTGGTCAGTGTGTACAGCTGGTGAAAAATGAATCCAGATATTAAATCTTTAACATGATCAACCCGAAGATTTAGCTTAACGTTGCAGTTCATAGGGGACAGGTCAACATGACTTTATGCATGCTGTAATACTGTGTTAATAAAAGACAACCCATCTACCTCATGTAAATGAACTGATGGGTTGTACAATTACCTTTTTTTATGTCAGCAACACTTTCACTTCACACCATTCCACTATTGTCTTTCTGTCTGAAAAGGTCTCTGTTTTTATGTATTTTATGGGCTTGTAGTTTGTCGTTTCATGTTCATGTTCAAAGTAGTTAAATGTTTGCTTTACCTTGTCTGGCTTGCTGTTCTTGTCATAAGTGAGTGCTTATCTCTGTGTATGTACACTTTAAAGAAACAGAGTCAAATGTGTATGCATACCCAACCTACAAACTGATTCCGTCTTTGAAAGTAGGGCAGGAAGGAAGTATGGTGATAAGTTATTTTGTTATTGCTCATCAAATTTGCCTTGTGATTACAATGATTACAATTGAAAATCTAACTGTAAGACACAATGTTCCAACTCTATTGATGGCAGCACTTCCCATTGGACAAATTATAAAATTACCTCTTCAACATTTACCATCTGACTCTTGTATTCTTAAGGCTAATTTGTCCTTCTACGTCGAATCAACGGCATAGCCTATTCCGAAGGTCCGCGTAGCTCCCGTACCTCTGCAGAGGATCCCCGCACATCGGCCGTGTACTTCGTCTCCTCCTCTCTATTCTTCCCAGTAATCAGGTCTGTATGATAAACAGCAACATGTATCAGCTGTAGATTAACATACCACGCTCTGAATCGCTGTGGAAAAGTAAACAGAGATCGTAGTGGGCCAGATGCAGGTAACCGGCTATCGGAGAGACCGCACTGCCCTCAAGCGTTTCGGCAGAGAATTGCTGCACGTCACGGACACATCGACGCGCAAGTAATTGGTGCTCATGTCCTTGTCAGCCCCTGCTGCGTAGGGATGATGCAAAAGTATAAATCATTCTTTAGTGGCAGAGTTTGCCATTTACACATAGATGTCCAAAAGACTACGTTCCTGGTTGTGTAGACTGGAAACAAAATTCTGACTAACCTACTAGACCTACTGAAGGCAACTTAAGCAGCCTAAAAACAGTCAAATTTAGTCCAATTTATTGAACAGAGTGAAGAACAGGATAACAGAATGTGCAGGGTAGCGATGTTGAACTTAAGCAGAGCTAACACCACCAGCCTTCGATCCTCCTTGCAGGTTAACGTCCACATGCCTGTGCTGGTTGTCATCTACTATCTGTGCTTGTTTACATCCGAGTAGTAGGTCATGGCTTTGTGGCAGCAGCCATTGACTGACTGAAGCTACAGCCCACAGCTTGAAGCGCTACAGCTTATACACAACATTAAATACCATGAAATAAAATGGATAGAGTCAGTAAAGCCCTGTTTCATTACATTGATAAAGACTGTGGAGAACCCTCAAAAGCACTTGGAAATGTTTCTACTGAGTATACCACCATGACAGATTTGGTAAATTGTAGGTTCAGTGCCCAGCTCCCCATGTGCTGCACTCAGTCCTGACCTTGTGGGACTTCAGAGCTGGAGACAATGTGTTATCAACTCTGTAGGACAGACTGACTTAATCACTGTAGTCTCAGTGTTTTGGCAGTCATATCTGCAGCTTTATCTCCTAAAACATTGTGCAAACACAGTTGAGGCATGTATTAGTATTCACAATAAGAGGGGAAACACCGGTTTTTAACCCTAAGGTAAAATACAGTGTGCCTGTGTGTGCCTGTGTGTGCGCGTGTGTGCGCGTGTGTGTGCGCGTGTGTGTGTGCGTGTGTGTGTGCGCGTGTGTGCGCTAGTGTGAGTGTTGGGCTTTGAAGAGGAGTGAAGATTACAGGCTAGCTTGGTTTCATGGGAAACAGAGACACTGAGACTGCCACTAGCTGAATATCAGTACTTCAGCATTTTATTTCTAGTTTAGCAAACAGTGCCGGTGTCATGCCTGACATACTGTATATACTTCATCTCAAAGAGTGTGATGTAATGGTAAATATAGGGAATTTCAGAGAGCATTGAAAAAGTCATGTCTCCGTGTGATGAGGGCAAATTAAATTTGCGAGAGAGAGAAGAAAGATAAACAGAAGAAAGTAGAAGGTCAACTGTTTGAACTTTTTCATAAAGTCTCTGATCAAACAAAACCCACGTCCTCATGACCTCACCTGCCTCACAGCTGATGAATCATGAAGAGCACAGAGAAATCTTCAGAGATGAAAAAGAGGGGGAGGCAAGAATGACAGAAATGAAAAGACAGAGACATTGTGTAAAAGGGGAATCCTGCAGGGAAGCAAAAGTCAAAGCGAGAAAGAGATCATGAACTCCAGGGAGTTGTGTGAAGAGGGAGATCAGAGTTTGAGACACCTGTTCAGACAAGTCCTGACAAAACACACAAGGCTGTGTCACAACATAAACATTCTGCCTGCATCTCCACCAAAAAAATACTACTCAAAAACATGTGTCATGTTCACACCAAGCAACCTCACAACATGTGACAGTCTACATTTTGTCATGCAGACACAGCCCAGCTGTTTCACAATGCTCACGGTGTAACAGTAACCGCAGTGATGCACCTTCAGTTACAACCTTGGCAGTGTTATTTCTCAAAAAGAGAAAATAAAGTTTTGCAACTGTCATTTAAAATTGGCTATCTACCCATGAAGAGTAAAATGAAACGTGGAAATACTTATTTCCTCATTGGGATATTTACCCACCGTGACCACTTGTTTTAGCATTGTTTAGTGTTTTGTGGACTTATACAGGGACAACAGGAATATCAAGTGCCACAATTTGGTATTTCTCAATGTTAAAGTTGTGTTGGTGCAAAACCAAAATTCAAAGGGATAATGCTTTCCACATGTAACGGTACAAACGAGTATTAGGGACACAATGGAGAACAGTTTCTGATATGTCAAGAATGAAGACTCAATGATATGTGAGTAAGGTCTCCCCCTACGTATTTTAATTTTGGGGGGGATTTATTGGTATGCTTGGACATACTGTGATGAGTGTTTAGCTGGTTCAGAAACACTGAAATTAATGCTGATGTGTCCATATGATCTACCAAAGCAAAGCAGATCATCAGGATATTGACTTTCCTGTATAGCTATTCTACTGCCTGTCACCACGTCCACTGGGTCTTTGTTTGACTAAGGATTTAACAGCACATGGAGAGAGAGAGCTTTTGTTTAAAATTTACGATGAAGGATTAACAGTAAAACAATAAGCCACTTTTTTTTCCTGATGCTTATCTTTTCACTGCTTCATCCAAACAATGTTTCTAATGTCCATTTGACGTGACTGGCACCATTATCTTAAGTAGGAGTAATATCAAGATTGATACTGTATTTATTGCATTACAGCATAATATTTGGTACAAATTTTACCAATTAAATTAATGGCTTATCCTGTTGAAAATGACATCCACAATAGCTACTCACCACACAAGGCAGACTGGGAACAAAAAATCAAACGCACCCTTCCTAATACTCGCTGTGTTTAGGATGCTGCTGACAGCTATCGGTAGATAAGTCTAACAACAAACAATTAAGTTACACCTCTTGCTCACCCCTCAGAATTAAACACCTTAAAGCAAACAACCACCTGTCAAAAAACTCATTGCCCTCAATACTTTGGAGCAGCAGTAATAGTCTAGTTTGGCTAACATTAGCAGTTGCTATTGTATTAGCTTGCAAATGCTAATCAAACTCTCAGTTACTTTGTTGTGTTTAAGCTGGGCCAATTATATGCTAGCGTTAGCTTGACTATTGAACAAAAAATGTGGTGAGTAGTGACCGTTGTATGTCAGTAGAAGTTGTTTACAATGGTCTAGTGACAGTCATTTCATAGCACAGTGCCACCTAAACAATCTGCTGTATAATAATTTTCATAGCCTTACTAAACCATTTAGTTCTAGACTGAAGTGATGGGTGTCTAATAACAATATTTGTACATTTAAAATATAATTATAATAATTTTTGATCATAAAACATCATCTACGACATGCAAGGGCTGTCAAAGAATTCAAAAATAACCGCTGACCTTGTTGTGATCCAAACATCTCGGAAGACGTTAGCCTCTCTCTAAAGACTGAAATGCTTTATGGTTCACCAAGATGAGACAGAGCTCCTTTCATGTCTCCAAGAGACCTTGGCTTCATGGCCAACCGGACACAAGGTCTACACCTGAGGAGGATGTTGCTCCCTCCCCATCAGGTTATGTTAATCTGTGTCATGTTAATCTTATGTTAATGTTAATCTTTATTTACTTATTGTTTTGTTGATGGATCACAGGGCCGCATTCTGTGATGCATGCACAATTGATCAATGGATAGCCGTCTGTTTTGTTGTTAGTAATATTTGTGGGCTTGATGGTTGGTGGCACTCTAAATGTTATGATTGAGGATTGCAAAAGGCTGTCGAGTTTAATAGTGTCAAGAGACTACATGACTTTGGCATAGGCCACTTTGACATACTTGTAAATAATAGGTTGCACTGGCGGGTGCAGCCCGGATCACAGGTGTGTCATTATGCTGTATTTTCATTCATTTAGAATGACACATTTAAGCGTACAGTACATAAGCATAAAATCATATATCACTGTAGTTTTTTCAAATACATATTAAACAATTCAGTGAGTATCCATTGCTGTATTAAAGTTTTTTTTAAAGTTTTTTTTTTAAAGGCTTAGATTGTTTAGGTTGGCCAATAAAATTGAATACTTTTTTGGTGCAGGGACTGGTTGTACAGAAAAAATGGGGCACACCCAGTTTTTACTGATGCACACCCAAAGTCTCTTTTCTGGCTACGCTAGTTCAGCATACATGCCCGAATGTGTGAACGTGAGCGAAAGCAAGCGAAATAATCTTCAGTCTGTCCTGTCCACAACCGTGTAAACATCCACTGTAATAATATCTATAATTATAAAATATGTGCAGGATTTTCCAACTTTATGAGTGTCAGACTTACAGGAAATTAATATTTTGAGAAGGATACTCAAAGTTCTTACTGTAAATTTGAATAAAGATAACTGTTGATTTTTGATAACAGAGTTATTAGGGCTGTATATCTGAAGCTTTTGCATTAGGCGCAGGTAAAGATGCACTTTGGATAATTCAAAAGTAATTTGACAATTGAAAGACAGGTTATTTGTGTTTATAACAGCTTCAATGGAGTAAGAGGTGACAGTGGAGCTGCCTTGTAGGGAAGGCTCAAACAAGATATGAAGTCATAGTTTTGATTATTTTTTTATGCCTCTTGGATACTGCAATTTTGCAAGTTATTCCTGCGGAATAAGCGAGAAAAAACATTCTCGCGTTGGTATTTGCACGGAAAACGGTATAATGTATACTGTCACACAGCTGCTGGCTGCTTGTTGGTTTGTGCTGTCCCGTGGTTAAATTACTCACCACCCTGTGCATTATGTGGAAGTGGAACTGTGTTAATGGAAAGAAGGTTTTGACCACTGGTGAATGAATCACTGGAAACAAAGATACAAAGATTGATAAGTTATGAAATCCTTTTTTTCCCAACATTGCCGATTGCAGAGTGAGTCATTCTGATACTTTTGATTCACTTTAAGATTCCTCTTAATGAGTAAAATGAAAGTAAAGTTCACAAGTGCTTAATTTATTGTTGATGTAACGGTCTTCTTTGTACTTTGAGCAAGCATTTGCATGACGTGTGTAGGCCTGAATTGTGTGTCTGTGTGTGTGTGTGCGGATGTGTTTGCGTGTGTGTGTCAAACAGGTTTGGAGAGGAATGCAGGACTGTTGTAATCCGGTCTCAGTTCATTTTGGCTATTGTCATGGAGTCAAAAGCCTGTAGGTCTGTGTGCTGCAAGGCCTCATAGCCCTGACAATTACACACAGCGTCTCACATAATGCACACACACACGTTTATCAAACACAACAGCAGTCTTAGTCAGAATTTAGACACAGCTCCAATGTTACAATTTCATCTTTTAACAATTCTCAAAGTAAATCATTTACCCTCAAAACTTTGACTTTAAATAAACTGAAATATGACAACATACTCACTACTACCTGATAAGACCTTGCTCTGTTGACACACAGAGCTTTGTGTAAACCTATGCTCCAAGAAGAGTGTCCAGTCACTCTGAAAATGTCTAGTCAGGAAATGTACTGTTTAACTTTAGTCCCTGGTCATAATCAAGACGTTCCTGATTATTGTATGATTTAACAACATCACACTTGTTTTTCACTTGCAGCTGGTCACCATCTCTGCGGTGATAAGTCCTGAAGATGCAGAAGAATTGATTCACTTCATAATTACTTCTGAAACACAAATGTTAAAAATGTATAATGCAGCGCTAACTAGGACACAGTTCAACTCTCCTTCGTAGCATCGCAATGTAAACAAGATCCAAACTCATCTCAGTTGTGCAATGCTTGGACTACACCTCTTAATGTCAGCAGGGCCAAGGTTTCCCCTCCTTATGGAGAGCCAGCATAGACTTCTGTTTCCATACAAATAACAACAACTCAATTAGATGGGCTCTCTTTGGCAATGTTTCATTCTATTTCTTTAGATGCAGTGATCTCTTCATATTGCTACTTTCAATTATTTATGAAAATGATGGTGGGTCATTATAATTAAGTCATCTCTCACAGGTTTACCCTGCTTTTTGCTCTTGGCTGCAATTTATTTCATATTAAAACTTCGCATTTGAAATGGTCTTGCCTTTGTTAATTACAAACAGTCCTGTCTGCACCTTTCAAATAACCTATTGATTTTAGATCAGTAGCCTATTCTTTTCAAAATAAAATAGTTCAAAATCCTTTCCAGTGACCAAATGTTCCTTTGTTGTTCCTATGCCGCTTATTGTACAGACAGCTCTTCAAACCTGGATTAACCAACAGCATTGTCCACATGTTTAAAATTTCTTAAAAACCTTGACAAATTAATGTTTGACTGACTGTTCAAAAATGCCAGCCTTTCACAAACTATGTACAAAGTACACAGAACAATGTTTTGCAGCTCTTTTGAGGCATGAAAGCCCGAAAGAACAGTTAGACAACAGTAAGCAGTGTCACAGGGGGAAGGACAAACCACTTTTTGAAACTAAGCTTTCATTACATAAAAGTTTCAGGAACAATTTTGCCAAAGAAAAAAGAAACCAACTTAAAAACATTAGAGTATTGGATATCTATTTGCTGTAAAACTTTCTGGGCTGTTAAAATAAGCAGTTTCAACGACTCATTAAATTATTTAGTTGTTGTCAATGTCTGGCTCAAAAGTGGTTTGTACCAGGGTTAAATATCTCAGATATTTACCAGGACTCAACAAAACAACAACTCAGTCAACAAACCATCATGGCTAAACCCAGGTTAACATGCTGCTACTGGCAGATGCTTCTGCTCCCTATGGCAACATAGTTTGTTTTTACTACACCTCGGCCATAAACACATTGAGGAAACTATACACTCTTGACCTGGTCAGGCAAATAATATGTGGTATGTACCACTGGCTGGAGCGCTGTTACAAAGGAAAAATGGCACTTTACTACTACTCCAATGTCTAAAAAGGTTGGGCCTCTGGATAAAATGTTGAGAAAAAAGATTGAGATGGGTCGCAAATCATATAAACCCTATTTCACTTGAAAATAGGCTCTACATTAAAAACAGACATGACTCTGAAGTTTAAATCACTGCTTGGGCTCAAAATCACTTCAGAAAACCATTATCAGTTGTTACTGAATTCACAAGTGCAGGTTGAAACTGTGCATGCAAAGAGAAAACCATATCTTAACATGATCCAGAAACACTGGTAGCTTGTCACCCCAGGAGACATTTAGTGTGTTGTGGCACGAACAATGAGACCAACTGTTAAGTAGCTGAAATTCTATATCTTGCAAGAATGAGAAGACATTTCACTTTCAAAATAACAAACTTGTCTCCTCAGTTCCCAAACAACAGTGTTCTTAAAAGAAATGATGCAGCTTATTGGTGAACGTACCCTTATCCAAGCGTTCTTAAAATGTGTTGCTGACTTTAAATTCAAAATTAGTACATGTAAATTAGTGTTCAGTAACAATTTTTGATTTGCACAATTTTGTATTAAATTTTGAGGTTTCAATGATTTGCAACCATAGACTGTATAAATAATGGCCGTAGTATCCGTGACGCTACCCATCTGGACCTGAGCGCTGTTTTGAAGCCAATCGGTGGCAGCAGCCTTATTGGAAATGCGGATTTCAACCAGGCATAGTGTGACATAAAGAGGCAGAGTTTGAGGCTCCTAGCCAACAGCTACGTGTTCCCGTCCGGGAGTCAAGTCAGTCATGTCCTTATTTTGGCAAAAACTCGTAATCTTAATATCTTCTGAACGGTTACGTTAGAAAAAAAATTCACCCCCCATACAGTGAGTGCCGATACAGAAATTAGCTACGTAGAGCCAAGCCGTTTTTTGAACCAGGCTGTAAACATGTTTATTAATGCTGCAAATATCCTCTTTTTTGAATTGGTGTGTATGTGGTTTCTGGTGTTCCTGCAGCCAGCCTCAAGCGGATTCTAGATGATTTGCAGTTTATAACACTTCCGTTATGGGCTTCATATTTTGAGTCCGGAGGTTGCTGCTGGTTTGCAACTCATCAAATTCTTAACATTTTACACAGCGTCCAAACTTTTGGGGGATTGGGGTTGTTATAGACGAAGAAAAAAGCTAACAGTAAGGCAGGTTTTCTGCTGCAGAGATTAAGGAAAAAACTCCATCACAGGTAAATGTGTGTATTCAGTTACAGATATAACATTTACACTGGCATTGAATGTAAGTGTATTCATGCTGCTCATTTTACTAGTACAAAAGATTGATCCTTAATAGTCTAACATGGCCTTCTTTTAATGTGACAAGGCTTCCAAACCTGCGCCACTACTCTGCCCCAGAATATTGCCTTACAGTGTGATTGACAAATTCATTAATTAGATAGTCAGACTAGAGAGAAAAACAACTTGTGCTGATGAAGCTGCAGTGGAGAGTAGAGCAGCGAGAGTTGGAATATTTCATTTAACTGAACACCAGAAGAAAAAAAGACATGCCTATAGAGCAGCAAAAGAAACTGTGAAGACATCCCCAGCCTCCTCTGATGATGAAAAGGATGTTTATACACCATATGAATTTCTGCCAGGACTTTGAACAAAAAACACATCTACACAAACCACACAAACAAAAACAGGCTCTGTAAATCAGTTCAATGCAATGTGGGTTGTAGGCTGTTGACATTTTCAGAAATTCAGCAACAGGTGAATTTTTTTTTCAAACTGGCACAGCGAGACATCTCTCTCACCACTGAATGGACTAGAGAACAACATCACACATTAGCTGCAGCTCTGGAAGGACGTGTAACATTAGACAGCTTGTTGGCAGCGCTTAATTGTGACAACACCTCCATCTCTTCCTCCATCCCACCACAGAAAATACACTTGCAAGAAAATACATGGCTCTACTTCTGCTATTCATTGATTGCTTGTTGTGCTAATTCAATTTGGTGCATGTAACCAAAGCATATCTAATTTCTAATGTCCCATCATGCTTTGCCAGCATTCAAACATATTACCCACACATCATTTGGGTAATGGGTTATGAAGGGGATTTAACCATGAAGTGAAGCACAGAGGTAACACATAAATCCCATAGCTGTGCACTACAAAAAACAGTTACCACCTAAACATTGCTGCTGGTGGATAGGAAAAGCAAAAATGGGCTCATCTTGCTTTATGCATTATGAATATGCAAACTACACTGGATGTGCATTCTGTCACCACACCTAGGTTAAACTACTCCTGTCTAACACAACCATCCTGCAATTCTGCAAAGTCTAGCTAAGATAATTCTTCAGTTACTGTGGACAAACTGGCTCAAACTAACAGTTATTTTTAATTGCTGTCGTACTGACTGAATGAGTTCCAGTTTAATGTTTTCCTGATACCTGAATTCGAAAAAATTGTTTAGAAAAAATACCAAGAAAAGTAGTATATTAACCACGAATAGATGTGACATGATTGCTTTGCTTTTTCTATAAATTGGCTCAAGTAAAGCATGAGCAAATAGGGGTTCAACGATTAATCTGCTACATCGATGTATCGATTTATATTTCTATGATCCAACTACATCCCAAATTGGCCTTCCGGACAACATGTCTATCTGAAATCGATTTAAAAGGTAATAAATCAATTGTATTGATACTAGGAAATAACACACTGGATTTAAGCACGGCAGACTTTATATGGATGTGTTTTTTTGCACTTTAATGATAAAGACGTTAAACTTTACTCAATTCAGGCTGCCTGTCTGTGACGTCATCGCCACTCGCTAGCAGACAATAACATAACATAGCATGGTGGATGGCAGAGGAGAAGCCGGCGAGTGAGAAATTATCAAGCCACCATTGCGGTCCAGAGTGTGGAAACACTTTGGCTTTTGCAAAGATGGAGATGTTCTATATAGGTCGCTCGCTGTTTGTAGGATATGTAACGGTCAAGTAAAGTACCAACTTCTTTGAAACACTGAGTTTTTTAGTGTAGCTCTTAATGAATATCAGAAATCAGTTGCTCTTTGATTCTCTAAAACTATTACCAGTGTCTACATTAGCGTACCCAAAGGGACAGTGCAGATTGCTGTTTTGGAGGGGTGAGGGAAAAGAGAATTCTAGTGACACAAGTTTGGATTAGAAATAACAGTATTGGGATGGTGCATGCCAAATGCTGATACCTGATACCTTCATTTTTGGTGTCATCAGATGAATTTTAAATACTGGTATGTCAGTACGGTAATGTACAGCAAGCCATAGTTTTAAATTGACGAATAAAACCTAGAGGTATCACTTGTTTATCAAAAAAATTAATAAAAAAAGGCAGTCTCACGGCACCAGGTTTGGACATTAAAAATAAAGGTAAAGAGATACTCAATGAAAGGTCATCAATATTAATTTGAGACTTTTTCATAATCATCTAAAAACTCTTCTAAGTAGCTTTAAGATGACCATTACAAATGTAGGATTTCTGGTGGGTCTGTTTCTATTAGACTGCATTAGACTGAACAAGGTGTACCTTATACACCGACAGCCAGAGGGGCAGTATTTGTATGAACATGTGCAGGGTACAGCTGCTTCATTTTGACTGCCATCATGACAAAGATGTTAAAAGCTGTGGCATTAAGAAGCTAAAATATCCTGTCAGACATGGCTTTTTTTTCCAGAGGTATCTCTTTAGACCTTTACCTTTATAACAACCACAACACATTACTTAACTTTCCAATCCTTGTCTGTTTGACAAATGCATTGTTGTTGGTGTCAAAGCGGGGCATGTGTACAGTGCACAACAGATATTAAGTAAACTGAAGATGGTAAATGTCTTTCTATCCTCCTCCCTCTTTAACCTGCTGTCTGTCTGAATTTCTCAGTCTTTCAGTCAACAGACTTGCAAATAAAAAAGAATACCACACACAGGCACACAGGCACAATGATTAAAAGAGTGCTGTTTGAAAAGCGTGTTTTGTTCGACTATAAAGACACAAGGATAGGAGGACAAACAAAAGCTGAAGTCATTGAAATTCACAGTTCTGACTTGAATGTGAAGGCGTAGCTGGTATCTCAGGTATGTCAGGACTGACATGTTGACAAAATACAGAAACATGCTGTGGGTAATGCGGCCACAGGGGAGCAATCTATTGTCATTGTCTCCATTTCAATAATTGAAAATGAAGCGATCACAAGTTACACTAACACAGGCTACAATCCCCTGAGATTATCCTGTTTAAATGGGGCCCTCCGCCCATTTAGCCCATGAAGATGACAGCTAACATTGACCAGTTAAGAGGTTTTGGTTAGAGAAAATATTCCTGAGTGTGACATAGTGGTGGGCGATATTGAAAATTATGTTAGCACAATAAAATATTTCATATCAGTCGATATCGATAATTAGCACTATAAATATCAAATCATTATTTCATTTAAATTTAAAGTCCGATTTTTGCTCCTGAGTGAAAGCTGAACACAGTTTGTTATTTTGTATGTGGATTTAGTTTTCTGATGAACTTCTTGAATCCATCATTTCTGATGGTGCTAATAGGAAGCAGGTTTTTTGTGTAAAATTAGATTTTTGTGAAGTTTTAGTTTGTAAGCTACATTCGTTTTTTCTCATATTGAGGTTATTTCCATAATTTGATTTACATTTACAACAAATATACATCTAATTGTGTACCGTGTATCAGTTTAGTAGAGTATTGTTTTGAGTTGTGCTCTCCCCTTTAAGATTACTAAGGGTTACAGGCAGAGTAATGTTGTTTCCCACAGTGTAATGAATGCATCACAGTTCACATTCAGTGTTCAGTTGAAATACAGTCGCGGTTGACATTAAACGTGTTTGCAATGAATAGCAGAAGTTGTCTCTGTGCTCTTCCTTTACCCACATCCTGAAAGTATATTTAATGAAGTGTATTAAGTTAAAAGTTAAAGCAGAGTCGACACTGTGTTAGACTGACGACTCTGCTTTGAGCTGGTAGGTTTTGAGTTTTCATTCTGTGTCGCTCGTCTCAGCTGTGTTTACATTCTGCTCCGAACGTCTTTAAGCCCCGCACCCCTCTCACCCTGCGACACGATTGGCTGTTCAATGCCTCTTCTTCTTCTGTCAAATGTTGGGTGGCAACTAGTGTCTAAGGCTCATTAGCGCCCCCTCCATTTTAAGTGGCTGGGGGGTGGGGGGAATTACATGTTTATTTTTATCGAAAATGTTTCATATTTATATCGAGAAAATTTATATTGCGATAGTTATTGTTATCGAATTATCGCCCAGCACTAGTGAGATGTAATCATGTCATCAATGAAATTTAAGTTTGCGAAAGAGACAAGTGATTTTTAACAAAAGTTTAAAAAAGAAAAAGAAAGGGCATGGACTCTGAAAGATGTGGGTGTTTAAAATGCCATGAGGGTCTAATGTACAAGGAAAGCATGTTGCACTGGGAAGTGCAGGTTGTAGCATATTGAAGCTTGTCACTTGAATGTTGGTATATTTCGGGCTCTGTGGCATTTTGAGCTTTATTTTAGGAATCCATCTCTTCACGTGCCCATATGTATGTGACTGAAATTCTAAATGAGTGGATTAGCCCTTCAAGGCTGAAACTACCGGTAAATCAGATTACCTAAAAACTCAGACAAGAGTAGAGTCAATGATAAGAAGAGCATGAAATAATCATAATAGAGTATCATATTATAAGCTACAATAACACTTAATGTATGTACAAAATATAAGACTTCATCCTCAGAGGAAAATAACTATATTTAATCTCTTCCATTGTTATTCACCGAAATAATGAGATCTCAATTACTGGAAGAAAAATTACTTCCTGTGTGGCCAGTGTCTCACTGATCTGTTGTTTCCAGATGAACCATCTTTATTCACCTGGTGACGTCTGAAGCTAATCCTCTCCACAGCCATAATAATAACAGCCTGAAGCCTGTTTGTGCAATCTGAACACACAGTCAGAGCAGTGGCAATATGACACATATGGGGTATTATTACCCATGCTGTGTAGTCAAGCTGAAATATGGAAATGTACAAACAGTCACAGTGAAAATTGTTTCTGATTGATAATGATATTCTGTGTAAGAGGTAGCTCTGTGAAAATCCAGTATCAATGAAGCTGAGGATGGACACACACAGAGAAAGACAGACTGATTTTGCTTTCGGGCAAAATGGTAGCAAGGAATTTCCCTCCTGCTGAAAACTCATCCATCACCCAGTTTTCAAGCCAAGTAGTGGATTTCATCACTTCAAGCCACTCTTTGTCCCCTCGTCTTTATCTTTCAGTTTTTAATCTCCTGTGTTGTTGTCGGAGTCTGACTCTCCTGCAACACAATTTGAAAAGATAAGACTCCTGCTGATTGGTGGCGCTGACGACCACACAGTTTCCCTTTTATCCGTCTTTAACAGCTACCTAGCCAACTCTACCCGTCTCTGTGTTCCTCTTGCAGATTCACATCAAAAGTGAACTGATTTGAAAGTAATTATTACATCATGGTGTAGATACTTCACAGCATTTTGTTTGTTTCAAAGATTGTGTTTTCTGTAACGAAAGAAACTATTCAGCTGAACAGAGAAAGTGAAATTATTATTGTTATCTCTATGCGTGCTCAATGTAACAGAAGTGCACATTGAATACCTTATTTGAGGCTCAAGAGAGATGATCAGCAAGCATTTGGTTACAAGATATTCCAGGTACATATTTTGTAAATTCTAAGACAACAACAATAATGGAGCTAAAGATAGTCTACCATTTTTTCACACAAATCGTAACAAGAAATACAAATACATTAACTTTACAATGAACATATGGTGTGTTTTGAACAATAATTGCAGAGAAGCTTGACAGGACAATTTACAATTTTTAAATTGAACCCACAACTCTTTGTGAAACCAGCCTTACATAGTGACGTTTCCAGAACACTCTATTGATATTTCTGTACTTCAATCTGTTGCATTTCATTGACCAATATGCCACATAAACCAGTAACAGTGTGGCTATAATAAGCTATTGCACAAGAATCAGGGCAGACACACTACTGGCCACAGGAAATTGTACATTAAATATTTATTTGATGGCTTTTCTTTAATGTTGGGGATTAAGCTTTGGCTAAGTTAAGATGTGTTCATTTGACCTTTCTTCAATTACTTTAAATTAAACCACCAAAAATGTACTTTGTTCATCAATTAAGGGGCTTGAAGGTTGAGATGTTCAAAAACGTTTACCTGTAATGGAATCCGATATCTTCAAAAACAACTGTGCTGTGCTCACAGAGAGTGTCACGACTAGCAAAATGTATGCATTCAATAGTCTTCCCCCTTTAAAAGGCCCGTGTCCTTTAACGCTGTTTTATGTGCTGGCAGCACCAACAACCTCACTTTGAGATTGCTCCTCAAAAGCCTCTTACCCAATGCAATTCTGTCAAAGCGCTGGGAAGGAGGTCCACCATCACCATGCATTTGTACCATAGACCGGATAAATAATGGACGTCACCCATCTGTTTCTGAAGCACTGTTTAGAAGCCAATCGTCGGCGGGAGCCATATTGGAAATGCTGAACTCAACCTAACTGCTGTCGAGTTAGTGTGAGGTTCAGAGGTGGGCTTTGAGCCTCCTAGCCAACAGCAACAGTGTTCCTGCCTGTCAATGAAGTCAGCTGTGCCTCTCATAAAGGAATCGAAACTGCCGCGTTATGAAAAAATTCACCCCCAGTACAGTGTGTGCTCATCGAGAAATTAGCTATCCAGACTACACTCGTTCTTTGTACCAGGCTGTAAATATCTTTATTTCAGCTGTACAGATTTTTTGAATTTGTGTGTATGTGGTTTCCAGTACTTCCAGAGCCAGCCTCAAGCGGACACTCTGTGAACGGCAGTTTTTATCACTTCCGTATGTCTTCAATTCTCGCAGCCGGAGGTTGCCACTTGATTTCATCACAGCGTTAGGGAAGCATGAGAGGAATGGCTTGTAAACACCCAACAGGAGCACCACATACACTTAGACACAAGTGTACTTTAGGGAGGTTCTGGGGGTTAACTGAGCCCTCTGATGGCTCTTGGGCATGTTGGTCTTAAAAAGATGTAATGGGTGCATTGTTATCTTGAGGACAGATAATGTGAGTGCGCCATAAACCAAATTAAACCTGGTCTAAAGTCAACACTTAGGTTTTTTTTGCTGCTATTTAGAATATACACAAGCAACCCAGAGTAAAGAGACACAAGCAGCAGCGCTACTCACAAGGAAGCATCATTGTATCTGCAAACGCATTTAAACTGAGTTTCTTTTAATGGGACAGAGGGCTGGGAGATGGCCATCTTTTGCCTCCCTCATCTCTTTACATCATGTTACTGCTCTCAGTATGAGGTCAATCTGAAGATAATAATAATAACTGATATTTATATAGCGTCTTTCAAGAAACCCAAGGTGCCAAGAGACAACGACCCCTCATCTCTATCTCCTCACACTCCTGCTTTAACTCAGCCCTGCACAGGAAAAAATCTTCAGCTCTTTACAGCCCTGAGACTAACACCAAGCTCTCCATCGGCGCACAAACTCTGATGCACACTCTCTAATTCACAGATAAACAGACCCACATGTTCATATGCAGCCATTTAAACAGAAAAAATAAGTAAACAAATGCTTATAGCCTACCTTCCTTTGAAGTTAAGCACAAGGGGTGTTGCTAAGCAAAAGATCCTGTCCGACACTGTCAGTGTGTCCTGACATTTAACACCGTGTTCCAAATTATTATGCAAGTTGCATTTTTGTGAATATATTAAAACTATGTCAACAGTCGTTCTCAAATTTGTCAAGAAGTCAGATAGTGAGCATATTTCTTCAACTTTGTGGTTAAAATTATGCTTTTCAAAGTACGTTGGCTGTAGTTTTAAATAAATGCAGAATCTGCAGAAATGAGTGTGCCAAATTATTATACAAGTTGGTGATAAGAGCATATTACTTGTGAAAATTAAAAACTAGGCACCATTTTAAACGTTCTATTGATTGAAAATAATAATATTTAATACAACTGTATTCAAACTTCAACAAAAACAACAGTTTTCTTTACATTTGTATACAAAATAAAACTGTTAATGTCTTTGAAACATTTCAAATCTAAAGTGTTTCTCAAATGTCCAATACAATCTCCTTTTCTTTCAGTGAGGGTCAGAGGTCATAGGTAAACAGATTTAGTGAGGTTTCTGATGACTTCTCTGATGACACTGTGAGCTGTACCTTGAATGGCTTTCAAAAGCTGCTCTTTTGAGCTGTATTTCTTGCCATTACTGTAAATTATCTCCTTTATTATTGACCACAAGTTCTCAGTCGGGGTTGAGATCGGGTAAGCAGGCAGGCCAGTTCATGAGGCGATGTTTGACATATGATCTATAGTTTATAGATGCCATTAGTTGGTCTCTCAATGGGCCCACAAGGCTCATCTCTGGAAAAACGCTAGCAGCTGAGAATCTGTATCTTCTTTGTTTCCGGATTTTGTTTGTGTCACTTTGTTTTCTGTGGCAGCGTAATCCTTGCAAAACTGCATCCCTTTGGCTCTGTTAAATGCATCACAGTTCTTCTACTTTTGTGAACCCCCAAATTTAAAGTCCAAACTACGTCTGCTGGTGTCGGTCTTAGAAGAAAAAGTGGTGTTTGAGCATCTCTTCTTGGAGGCCCATTGGGGGGCCAGTCCTTAAAATTATTAGTGTCTCTTCCTGAGATGGGATCAAAAAATAAATAAAAAATGCATACATGTTTCATGACTTCAGTGGTTAAAAGATGAATGAGAGGAGTAGACAGATATGCACTCCGGCTAATCACAGAAGACAGCACTGAGCTTTATGATTGATTGAGATCAGAAAGTGCCCCAGAATTCAAAATAAGCACAACAACGCTACGCTCTTGAAGCCAAACAGCTGTGACAGTGACTGAAGCATGACAGAGTGACCACAGTGAGTTTAAACTGATGGATCTTAATCATGTGTTCAGTGGCTAAAACGGCTGATTACTTCACACAGTGCAGTAATAACACATCTCGAGTCTGGCCTCATTTTAAAGTTTTATCTATTAATTGAGAGCTTTTGAACAGGAAGACTTACTTTTCTGTGGACACATGAACTTCAGTGTATAATTATTTCCCAGGACAGTAATTGTCCCATTTATGGCATCATAAAACAGCAGTGATGATCAGTAATCAGCTTTTTTCTGTGGCTGCTGTGACATTTATATTTCCATGTATCCTGTGCACTGATCTTTTATGTGCAGTTTCTCTTTGAAACTTTGGGCATAAGTATGCTTGTTAGCAAACCCTCAAGAAAGTAACTTCTTCCTTAGTCAAATTAAGACAGAGGGTGTTAACTACCCCGGATATGGCCTCAAGGCTCACACTTTTTCATCCTGACAGACGAAGAGCAACGTCAGTATCTCCTACCGGGATTTCTGCTTGTAAATCAGTATGCTTAGCTGCATGCTTAGCTGTATGTTAAGCAGCATTTGTTTGATTGGTTTTAGGGCTGAATTTGTGTTTTAATGAAGCTGAAGCAAGGGCGCTTTTAAAAGTGATGAGACAGCTAAGAGTTGAGGAAGCACATGAGATTTAAACAAGGAAATGTGTGGTTAGATGTGATGCAGAGTGCTTGTGATCTTGACTGTATGATCTGTGCATGTGGTGAGGTAGGTGTGTGTGTGTGCACATTATGGTATGAAGATACAGCTGCTGCAGCAGCAGCAGAGAAAGTGTCAAAAGACAGCACTACTGCACCATAAACTGTTTTAAATGCCCTGCAGGCTTCAAGCTTTTGGACTTAATAGCTCATAAAACTCTGTACTGAGAACAAACACATGCAATAAACGAGCTACAGTAAGCTGAGAGAAAATAAAACAGACATGCTGCTGTAGAAACACAAAGGGAAATCTTACAGATAAAAAGTGCATCACCTGTGAAAAGATAGTCACAGTAAACAAGCGATCACAATTAAAGTATTCACGTGCTACATATGTTTGTATTAGTTTGGCTGAGTTTAAGGAGCAAATAAGTGTCATGGTACGGTTTGTCATAAACTAGAGACGTTTGAACAGTTTGGTTACATTTCAAAGAGATTTTTTAGTCATTGTTTGACTCTTTGGTTAGCAATGCTTAACAGAGGTCACACAAGTCAGCAGCTGCTAGGGCTGTCCAGCTCTTACTGGGCTCACTTCCACTACTTGGCCCACTTTCAAAAGTTGACAACCGACCATGAATCGCACCTAACTCTGTCCACATTCCTGACGAAAAATGTGCAAATGATCAAATACACCTACCTGTTAAAACTTGTCCTCTTGAAGTTTTTGAGTCCAATGAAGGGAAAACGATCCCAGAAGGAATGTGTAAAAATGAAGACGCGACAAAAAGAGAGAAATCCTCCTTTCAGCTTAAAGGATTATGTCGCAAAAGAGAGCAAAATGCGCAGAAAGAAATCCCTCACGGAGATGAACACCTGAGAAGCCTCCTCGCCAGGCTCGCAGACACGCCGCTCCTCGCGTGAACGACACGTTGCTGCGAGTAACAAACAAACTTTTACTGCTCTCTTTGTTTGTTTGTTTCAGAGGCAAAGCCGCCACATTGACACGAAAAAGAAATCAACTCGTCGCTAAAAGCTGGTCTCACCGCCTCCCTCCGTGCCTGGGCCCGTCCGTGAGGGGGAATGAGTCGGTGTGTCCGATGGTTACCTGACTCCAGTCATTACGGTGAGGCCAACCCTCCAGACAGCAGCACAGCAGCACAGCAGTCGCTTCATGTTTCCTGTTGTTGTCGCCCTGAATGACTGCAAAGCATACAAACATCTTTCCTCCAGCTTTCTGCTTTAATCTAACGAATAATATGATATCCCCTCTGCTGAATGAGACAGCTGTGATAGAAATCTAAAAGTTAAGCTATTTTTTATTTGGTCACAGCTTTTTTTAACAAGAAAGATCATGTTGACACTTTTAGAAGTATCTTATGTAATTCACTGCAAGTAGTTATTAGTTATTTTTTTATTGATAGGATACTCAATGCATTTATTTGTTTCTCATCATGTTGTCTCCGAGGACCCAGATAAATATTTATTGAACCATTTGGCCTCTACAAGCCTAAGAGGACCTCAATATATTTCCAATGTATTTGAATTATTATATGGAAGCCCTAAAGTGGCATCCATGTTTTATTTTCTCATGCAAAACTAAGTTAATTTTGGTTTATCAAGATCCCTACTTGTTTTTCTTGGTGTTTCAGAATAGCAAATCTGTTTTTTCTACTAAAACAGATGAATTTGTCTCATTATCTTGACAGAAAAAAGCTTGATAACAGGGTAATTTCCTGGTGGTCGAGAAAAGGCCAGGCACACCATTGACTGTATATCAATATGGACACTGTGGGCAGGCATAGGCAAAAGAAGACTGACATCACACAACTAAACACTCCCCATAACAAAAATCGCATTTCATTTAGTGATAAATTGTCAGAGATCCCTCAGGTCAGTACAGTCCAAAAAAGAGATTTTTGTATCTGTCTGATGCAGATGCTCATGGCTATGCAAAGTTCAATGACTCTTGTGTCGGTGGTCGTTAGGTTTTCCCTCACCATACTCTGCTAATCTAATAAAGACAATGCAGGAGCCCAAACTTTGAACAGAGCTGTCAATCAATCATCTATTTAACATCAAATAATTAATTAAAACTAAGCCTCTCTAGGAAACCAATTTTCTAGTTTAACTAATGTTCCATCTGTTAACATGAAGGAGGCGGGGCTAATGACATGCAGCAAGTCAGTAGAGCGTGGTCCAAATACTTTGGAGCCCCCCCTATAGGAGCATACAGTCAATGGGCCAGACCATGACAGGCCGTGCTGCCAATGTCCATGCTCTACTTTATTTTTTAAGAGTCAACATAAATGATTACTGCATCATATTTTAATACTGTTATATTTTAATTTTAAAATATCACTGTCCGATTCAGTGTATGTGTAAAAGTACAACTTCTTTCTCACCATGTCTTTTGTTCGGGTGCTCTGGGTCTATATTTTAAAGATATGAAGCATCTGTGAAAAAGGTAGGCTTGCGTCCTACTGTATGAATAAATACACTGATTTGCTGGTTGAATAAAAGGCCAACTATACATGTAATGCAAAACGTTTATTTTAATGAAAGGGCACCTTAGAAGTGTGAAATCCCTTTCAGCTCAAATTATGGATTCAACTTCCTGCCCTGACTTTTCACTTGAAAGAGAATATGGATGTTAAATGAGCACTTTACAGTTTAATGCAGTGCTTTTGGGCAGAACTGTAAAAACCGTTGCCTGTTTTATTTTTTGTTATAAAGAAGAAATATGATTTAATCTTTGTGCTTAAAAATAACAATAACACTTATAGAACAGTTACCCTATTTATTAGTTTACAAGGTAAAAATAAAAAGAGAATACTTGTTATAAATAGTATCCTCTCATCAAATAATGAATTAGAATGTGGTTTGCTTGTTTTGAATTGGCACTTGTAGATATGAATGCTGCAGATTTGGCATGAAACACTTATATGAACTTAATTTGATGCTGCTTTCCACAATGTTTTGCAGGGTCTTTGTTGGGGATCTATTATAAATCTAAGATAACTGCTGGGAGTAAGCTGAAACTCTTCAGTTAAAGGTCAGGTAAATACAAATACACCACAAACAGCACACAGCAGATTCATCAGTATATTCTTCCATTCAGGATTTGAGTTCCATGTGTGTGTTTTTTTTAGTGTGCTTGGATGTGTCCCAGGCTATTTGTTCTTGTGTTTTGTCTGCACTGTGCGTGACACAAATTAGTATTATGTGTTCAATCAGTTTATGTAGGTCGACATATTCTCTGGAACCTCTTAATTTCTTTAGTTTATGGAGATTTAACCCTCACTTCATATCATTTGTATTCAAGATAGGGTTAGGACACAAATCTCTTGGTACCACATTGTTTTTGAATTCATGCTAACGGCAGTGCTAGTGTGTGGACCTTTTTTCATTTTACATATTGATCAAAAGTGGAAAATGTGTCAGACCAGCGGAAGTCCGCTTCGTCAGACAACTGAGAAGGGAACGGCGACAGCAATGAACTTCAACTTTTTTCCTGAGCTAATCTGCAAACAAAAAAGGTGATGCAACTTCATTGATATGAAAGTGGTTAGCTAAAGTGACACATTTCTCCCTCATAATTTTTTTTAGTCGTGTTTTTTATTTAAGATTATTCTTTTGGGTTTTAAAAGTTAAAAAAAAGTTGAGATCGTAGAAACAAATTGAGCTTAGTTAATGGCAGCCAAGCATGTGACCCCTTCACCCCAAAATGCATTTGAAGTATTGTAGTAATGTCCAATCAAAGTTTGCCTTCATATTGATCAGACACCCCATCATTGCTACCAAAATATAAAGAAAGAAGAAAAAGTAAAGAAAGTTCAAAGGTAACATTTAATTTTAGCTCAATTCACATGGAATGTGCATTGACCCTTGACTGTGAACATTCAAATGTTTTGTCTATGAGTGACAGCAGGACAGACCAAAAAGCCCTTTTTAACTACTCTTTACTGTAGCTCAATGAGATGAAACTAGGCCAAGCTATTTTTATGTATATTTCATTATAGCTTACTCATATTTCATTAATACCACAAAACACTTCAGGCTCATTTTCTCCTGATTAATTGCTTTCTTAATATGCCCAAATCTGGGATGAGAACTCCTGAAGTACTAGCGTAACAACGTCTTTGGTGATGGTCAGTGTTTTAGCCACCTAAATGACATCTTTGCTAACCTGGGCTTTATCTTCTTTATAATCCCATTTTGCAAAAAATCTGATTAATTCTTTATTGCTGAAATTCCCCAGTATGGCAATTTGAAGCAAGGATGTCCTTGGCTGTGATCCACAGCAGTGGTGTATGAAATGAGCACATCCACGAACTCGGCCTACTTCTGATTCCCCAAGACAAGAGGGAGTCTTTACATGAGCAGCCAGATAGTGGGAGCACACAGGCTCATGTATCACACAGCTTTCCCTAAACAGTAAGGCAAAACAGTCCATCTATCTTTTGTGTGTGTGTGTGTGTGTGTGTGTGTGTGTGTGTGTGTGTGTGTGTGTGTGTGTGTGTGTGTGTGTGTGTGTGTGTGTGTGTGTGTGTGTGTGTGTGCTAGCTCTTGTATTTTGGTAGATTGAAGGTATTTGTTAGCAACCTCTTCTTAACAATACTATGTGCTTGTGCTTTTGTAACTGTGCATACATACCAGCACCTTCTCCTTTGTTTGCATGCATTTGGTCTGTATGTGTGTGTCTAGTGTCTGTGTGTCTGTGTGTCTCTGCTTGTATCTGCTTGTGTAGCACACTGTAGAAAGAGCAACATTTGTATTTGGGCGCATACAAACACATGTAAAAAGGGAACGACACCAGTGATTTCTATTGTAATGTCTGTTTCCAATGTGAGGCTGCATGTATATTTTAACAGAATGTTGTGAGCATATTGTGGAAGCCATTTACAGTACAGATGTTTGCAGATAAGCAGCTTGTGTTAGACCAGCTGAACAACACTTTGTGTAACCACTAAACCACCCAGGGCCATAGAAGTGAGTTAGAAAATACTTCATGTGTACCAACACGTATGAGGTGGGGAGATGAAAATCCACAAACAATCAAGAATGTCTAAGCTGGATGTAGGAAGTTTATTTCAAAAGACCCTAAACTACTTTCAGTGCCAGTGTTTGTTCTTCTTTACCTTTGATTGCAACATATTTGATGTGGTCCTTTATTTAAAAACCTACACATAAAGTTAACAGTATGGTTATTTTAAGAAAAATGATGTGCAACAAAAACAAGCAACAGTGGTCTTCTTAAAAAAGATGCTTTCATCCATACTTTACAAATACAGATGTCTTCAGGTTAAGGTACAAAATGGTATGAGGGAAATTAGCTGCATTTACTTGTTGTTAGAACTGGGTTTAGAACCCCAGACCCCTAAGTGAAGTTCTGTATTGTACACCCAGTCCATCACCCACAACCTCCAAACCAAGCTGATCAATCAATCCTTCAAATGTGTCACTGAAACCTGATTCCTTGAGCAACTTGTTTTTCCAAAGGTTCAGCTAACAGTTACTTTAAATCTCTTTTGCTTATGCAAACACTTGAGGATACTTTGCGAGTCTGTATGACACAGCCTTGGGAATAAGAAGGGGCTGATTTAACACATCCAGCAGAGACAGAACTTCTATTCAACAGATACTTTGTCAGTCTACTAATTAGTGCGGCCAAATAACATACAGTGGTAGTTTACATTTTTTCTGCTGAAAGCTCTCTACTTCACTTGAAAAAGACCCTGATGAGAGTTGTGACTGTGAAGCAAAGTAGAAAAGTTTGGGGCCAGAATATCAGAAGAAGGAGCTGGAAGACCCTTGAATACTTAACCCCCCAGCAAACTGATAATGTGCAGGCAGGTTTAACACCCTTTTATATGCTTCACAAGCAGTCACATGGTCCTGTCTGGAAGAGAAATATCGACTTTTGCCACTTCAGTGTTAGGTTAGGGGTTTGCATGAATCATACATATTCAAGTGTGTGTTACTTTCCTGTGGCAGGAGCTGAACTCTGGCCTTTAGATGAAAATTGGACACATCAGATGCCAACTCCAAGACCCTTTGATACAGAGCATGAAACCTACTCTGATGTAGATCATGAGATGCAGAAAAGTTGAATATAAATGTGATTTCCTGGGACACTAGGGGGGGGATGTGTGTTTAATCATCTTAACGCTATGCATGGCCACCTCTCTGCACCTGCTCTATTTCCAGAGCCCTGCAGTATCTTACCTGCTCTGTTTTGTCCTTGACTTTGACAACTGCTCTCATTCTTTATATTGTTAGACTAGGTGATGCCACATCACATGTATTTCTCTATGACCAGACAGGACTATCTATAAAAACATCACATGCATCAAATATGGGATGTTACTCATAGCTGCACACCTGCACAGTATGGGCTAAAGTGAAGGTGTATAAGATAATATGCAGTAGATGTCCTTCAGGAGGCTGTAAAAGGCAGATACTAATATACTCAGTGAAATTTGCTGCAGTTTTTCTATGTCCGATAGCAGCAATAAGGTGCTGTAGATACATGAAAACACAAACAGCAGACATGTGAATACAAATGTTCACTTCTGATAAGCTTTTAAGGCAATGCTTGCAGCTTCATATGTTATTTAGATTGTACAGTGGGGATAGGCTTGAGTGGACTTTCATGGTTCAGTCAAGTGGCAGTAGGGTTGATATTGAAAAGTACAGTGTGAAGCAATTATGCTGCCTTAACTAGCTTAAAATAACACGTACCTCTCATTGTGATTGAAAGGGCATGAAGGAGTTTTTGATAACAATGCCAGTGATTCAAAGACACTATCTTTTAAATTTAGATTTCAGTTCTCCCAGAGTTTTGCATTCGGAGCTTTTGTCCTGAACTTTTTCACAGTAGATTGATTCTGCTGCAGACACCACTGGGTCAGGCTAGTTTCATTAGACGAGTGTTTGTGTGAGACGGGGAAAAGGTTCAGTTTGGCAACTCAGTAGTCTGTGAGCAGGGCCAGTATTAAGTGCCACTTGTTCCTTCTACAGTGTATGTGCACTATTAAATGTGTAAGTGTGAGTGTGTGTATTTCTGCCTATGCACATTTCCTCACTTGTCATCCCACTCTATGAATGCACCGTGTTGCCATGGGAACTATGACATCTGTGACACCACGTGGTTTTATCCATCATTTTTGGGGAAAAAAAGACACTTTACTGTGAGTGGACTGGGGTCCCTCTCCAGCTGTGAGTGATTTGTTTGAGTGCTCCAAGAGGGTGGGAGGCTTTTATGATGCTGTTCCTCACACATTTGGATAAAAAAATATTTTAAAAGAAGTGATGTTGGGATGTGAGAAGGAGAGGGATGCTGCATGTTTTCCTTGCCCCCCTGTTGTTCTGAGATCTCATTTCCCTTAATGGCATACTCTGACTGTTTCCATAATTGCCACACTCTAACTAAGGATGGGGATTTCATGATCCTGGTGAAATTATGATCCATTAGTCATACATTTTTGGGGTTAATATGGGAACAGTCAAGAAAAAAAGCTGGTAGAGTAGAGCTGGTTGATCACAAGTTACAAGGAGGTTCAACCCTCTTCTGCATGTGGAGGTGTTCTCAGGCAAGATACTGGACCCCAAATTGCTCCCAAGCTTATCCCTAAAGCTCTATGAAAATACTGTTCTTTACAGTGTCCTTGGCAAAAGTTAGACCATGAGCTACACACATAGACTGTATAAATAATGGATGTAGTATCCGTGACCTCACCCATCTGTTCCTGAGCGCTGTTTTGAAGCCAGTCGATGGCGGCAGCCATATTGGAAATGCGGAACTCAACCAGGCATAGTGTGACGTAAAGAGGAGGAGTTTGAGCCTCCTAGCCAACAGCTATGTGTTCCCGACCAGGAGTCAAGTCAGTCATGTCCTTATTAGGGCAAAAACTCGTAATCTTAATATTCTCTGAACCGTCTCGTTAGAAAAAAATTCATCCCCCATACAGTGTGTGCCGATACAGATGTTAGCTACGTAGGGCCAAGCCGTTTTTTAAACCAGGCTGTAAACATGTTTATTAATGCTGCAAAGATCGTCTTTTTACCATTCATGTCTATGCGGTTTCTAGTGTTTCTGCAGCCAGCCTCAAGCGGATTCTCGATGAATTGCAGTTTATATCACTTCCGCATGGGCTTCATAGTTTGAGACTGGAGGTTGCCGCTTGGCTACACACCACAGTAAGTGTACAGCTCTACAAGTTGTCATAATGGCTGGTAAGAATTCAGGATATTGCTATTTAGCCTCTTTCTAGTTTGTATTATCCACACAATAATCAAATCTGAGGTTTGTGCGGTTCTTAATGTAGGGACTGAGTCATTTCAATAAAACAGAAATGAAACAAGAAAACATGTGGATTGAGTTAAGCTAATTCCCTTCTTTTGTAGATTTTTAGCCATTTTTAAAATGTTATTCTGAACAAGAAAGAGAAATATTTGTAAAATAAACAAAATCAAACATATACACTTTTGAAAAGATTCAACCCCAATACATTATACCAAAATCTCTTTTTGTACTATGCTGTAAACATGTTTATTTCTGCTGTGAAGACAGGCCTTTTGACATAAGTGTTAATGGTGTCACCCGGACTTTTGGTGCCAGCCTCAAGTGGACACTTAAGTAACTGCAGTTTTTTTACACCTCAACATGACGCTAATTTCTTAACATCCAAGTTTGCTGCTTGATATAAAGAGAGGTACTTACGAGGAATTAGTGGTTAATAAAGTGGGTATATTGTCTGTATTCAGATTAATTTGAAGTTGGCTTTCCACACTGTTCACTTTCAAAAAAAGCTAAAATCCACAGCAGGTACAGACCTGTATGGCAATGCCGCAGGGACACGCCAGTTGTCTGGCTGTCCACCAGTCCATCTGGGTGACAATGACATGTCTAAACATGGACATCACACAAGTATACACATGTACAGAAATACACACACACTGTCTTTGTTTTTGCCCTGAGGGCGAAAGACAATTTGTGGTGAACTAACCCATGCCATTATGCAGTATAGACACACACACACAAAACAGCCAAAAGCTGCTGGTAAGCTTTCACCTGGGGGCCTCTGACCCACATAGGTCCATGTGCAGGGTGCGTTCCACTTTTCCACTTTTCTGCTTGGCCATGCATCATTAACCCACTGTCTACTGTAACAAGGGTTGAGCAGGATTAAAGTCCCCACTCACCTGGCCACACTTTGTCATTATTGACTGCCTGGCTGAGTCTAAAGGCGCAAACACAAACACTGACACTACCTTCAGAGCAGTCACCTTTCTCCCACATGCTCTGACTTACCGTGTTCCTGTTAATGTGCAAACACACACAAAGACACGCACACACACAAAGCAAAAACAAATATACCACAGAAACAGAAACCTGTGCCCCATGGTTTCAGCTGATATCATCATGGTTTCCGGGGTACTAAAGTGCACAGTGTCTACCATCTTAGCCACCGTTATGCCTCAGTCTCTGAAACACACAGTCCCTCCTTCTCTCTCTCTGCTTCTCTCTCTCTTTTGCACATGATGGTTCTTTTCTGCTCCACTCCAGCTGTCTCATTCTCTTATTCCCTCTTCCCACTCTATGTTTTTTCCTCCTCCTCCTCTTTGCCTCCCATTCTCTTCCTCTCACACACATGCATGCAGATGCTCACACTCATACACACTCTCTCTTTCCCTTCTTCTTCTGCCTCTCTTCCTCTCCTCGCATCCACAGGCAACTGTGCCGAGGAGCCTCCCTCAGCAGCCTGTGGATCCCTTCACTTGATTAATTAGCCTTGAAGCGCTGTTGAAGATCATCATATTTAGCTTAGCGACCTAGCGGCAGAGTGCAGACAGATATAGACTCGGCTGGCTGGAGGCTGGCTGCCTGGCAGTGTGGCGAGCTCTCTGTATCTCTCTCTATTCACACACAGTGCCGAGGGGCTTCACAGTGGCAGCGCGGCGGAAGTGAGGGTCTGGTTTTTTGCTTTGAAAGAGACGAGAGGGGGCAAGGAAAAAAGAAGCAAGGCTGAGACCAGAACGCAAGCAAGGAATGGGAGTCCACTGCAGGAACAAATCCTTGTAGAGACGGGGACTCGGAGGAGGCAGCGGTCACTGAGCAGTAGCAGTAGCAGCAGCAGCAGCAGAAGCTTCCAACACACAGAGATTTAAGGTGAGAGTTTTCGAAACCAGTTACTGCTCTTTCTATTCGGGAACAGGTTGCTCCTGAATGTGTGCATGTGTGTGACTATGATTGTGCATCTTTATGACCAATATTGATGAACTTAAGGTGCAGAACAGGAGTGATTCTATGCTGGATGCTTTCTAAATTGAATGAGTTTTAATTCAATTAAAGGATTCATTGCCATAAAAGTTTCAAACACAATGCTTCCAAACTGTCAAAATACAATTTGTGCATGTGTTTGGACACTACTAAGTAACAGCTATATAATCATGAACACAACATTGAGATTAGGACAAATTATACATTGTTACTGTCAAAGTAAATATGTACAGTGTAGCTCGTATGTATAAATGTGAGTGTGTTGGCAGATGGTTTATGTTTCTCACTATCCTATATCTTACACACAAACACACACACACAAACACACACACACACACACACACACACACACACACACACACACACACAGCAACATCAGCTATGCAGCACCACTTGTTGGACCGAGTTGATATGTAATGATACCGGGATAATAATCTGTGTGTGTGTTTATGTGTGTGTGTGTGTGTGTGTGTGTGTGTGTGTGTGTGTGTGTGTGTGTGTGTGTGTGTGTGTGTGTGTGTGTGTGTGTGTGTGTGTGTGTGTGTGTGCCAGTGAGATAAAGAGTGGGTCTTTTGTTGCCGTGGTGCCAGTACGAGGCTTAAGGATGCACATCACAGTGAGCGACATGGACAGCCACACAAGAGACGATCAGTCATGCCAACCTTCTGCCTGCTTTGATTCTTAGATGGACACATAAAAGAACACTCAAATGCTGTATTTCCCGCACACAACCTCCTCTGTGTGTTTTTATGTGTATTTAAAATCCGTCTGTCTTCAGCTTCAACTTGTACAACCTGTTCTCTCTTTACCTAGGATCAATGAATGCTGTTTTACCACTGAAAGCCTAAAAGCTGTAGCTGCGCTCCACTAGTAGAAACTTGTACTTATATTGTAACAGTAGGATAATGCTGCGATTGTGCTTCCCATGAGGCACAGCTAGGGGATAGTGAAGAAAGAGGAGTGAAAACGAGAATATGAACCGCTGCATGAATAATTAACACACTAAAACAGAGTGAGCATAGTTTGTGCTGTTCTCTGTATTTGTGTCTGTTTGACATGAAGAACATCACTACACACTGCATTTAGAAATGCATACAGTGCAATGTGTTTGGCCTTTGCGAATACACACTGCAGGAAATCTCTAGGCGTTAAGACCATTTGAGGCCAGGAACATGTCTCATGTGACCAATGATGAGCAATCTGTGACATGGAACAAAAATTGCTAAGAGGGACTTCATTGCCAGATAATTGAAGTTCAAGTTTTTGGTCACTGTGACAGCACCTGAGGTGGTTTTGATTTTAAATCCTCCCAAATCCTGCAAGTTTAAATAAGACTGACCACTATTCAGCACATTCCTGTGTTGCTGTGAGTTATTTTGCAGATTAGTTACACTTCCCAAAGGGATCTCTTCAAAGTTTGTACACAAGTGTGTGAATTTAAATTTGTTGGTGGTTCAGATGTCTGACCATCTTTGGTAACAGTTTTAATTGAGATCATCACACAGTCCAAGATTAGAGAGAGTCTTTGTGATTTCTGAATTCTGGGACTATAGGATGGGAGGATAGTTATTAATACATGCACTAGTTCTCCTTTAAACATTTCAGATGCATGTATTCAATTTATATCTTCATCATGTAACAAGTTCGTGTATTTTTGAGGGAATGTTTCAGCCGTGCCTTTCTCTTTTATGCTTTTCAATGGAAAGTGAGTTGAAGCATTAGAATTGTTTGAGGCCGAACATGTACACTGTGTCACTGTTTCTTAATAATTAACATTTCTGCTGAACTATAGAGACATGGGCAAATTTCAATCCTGTGAAGTTCCTTCCTCCCCTCTCACCAAAAAACGACCATTGATTAGAGAAAGGGCTGACTCCGCAGCAGAGATTCGCCCTCAGCAATAAAGTCAGTGAGATAATTGTTGTCAAGGCGATGAGCGACCAGGCTCAATATCTGAGAGGAGAACCAATTGGTAGTAGAATGAATAAAATTATAAGAAAGGCTGCTCAGGGCATTTGCTTTATGATTGATAAAATCATAATTTCGGGGCTCTGGAGTTGTTAGAGAAATTGTGTTTGCTGTTTGATCCAAAAAGAACTGAGCAGAAACAGACATTTTGTAGTTCGAGTGCTGTCATTTGCATGTCTCAAAGCCCCAGGCATGTCTTAGTCTGCCTGTCTATGCTAACTTTCCTCAACAGCCTACTCCCCTGTTTCCCCTTATTCTCACTTTAAGGACCAGAGCTTTTTTTTCCAGCAACTTCTACCTGTTTTTCAGGCCCAACTGCTATTATTTCCCATTGCTGAGTTGGCTAGCTTTCACCCTACCCGGTCTACTTCAGAAGAGTCTCCAAATGTCTGCATCATGACTTTGTGTCTCTCTTATCTCTTTCTGTCAGGCTTTTGTTTTTGATCATCACTCCTCTGTTTTCCACTCTACTTCTCTTCCTTTCAACCTCATTTCTTCTCCATTCAACACCTTTGATTGCCTACCCGTGTGTGTGTGTGTGTGTGTGTGTGTGTGTGTGTGTGTGTGTGTGTGTGTGTGTGTGTGTGTGTGTGTGTGTGTGTGTGTGTGTGTGTGTGTGTGTGTGTGTGTGTGTGTGTGTGCGTGCGTGCGTGCGTGCGTGCGTGCGTGCGTGCGTGCGTGCGTGCGTGCGTGCGTGCGTGCGTGCGTGCGTGTGTTTCTACCTTGATGTATCATGCACAATGTATCATGCATTGTAGGCATCTCAGCATCTGTCTAGGTGGGAGAGTTTGTAAGTGTGTATAAAGTATATTAGTGTGGGTGTGTGCACAGAAATAGAGTTTTTTTTTTCTGCCTGATAGTTTCTTTTTCTGTGCACAAAGATGATAAGGTGTTAAATTGACAACCTGAAGCACATATGCTGTCAGCAGGGTTGAAGGTTCCCGGTTTATTAATGGATGGATCAGGATGTCACGTCAGAAGTTCTTAGTACAAACAAACTCATTATAACTGAAGATCTTAAGTAGTTGGACACACAGTGCTTCTGTTGTTTACACTGGAAGAGGCACAATTAGGTAAAGGTGCCTCAATGGAAACAAGAAAAATCTCTTATTTCAGTGGTAGAAGAAGGGATGGGAAAACAGAAAGACTGTGATGTATGCATAGCATTTTGACAAGTGACAGTCCTTTCATATGAAGCTATCTGAAATGAATCAAATTAGTTTTGCAATTGAAAAACAATGTAGAAGTATAAGTACCCACAAAACAAAAGGCATGTTTCAGTGTCTACTATTGCAGTATGATAATGCTTATGTGTTAGAGGATCAATTAAATATTAAAGATGCGGATGAGGCTCCTACACCATGTGCTAGGGTTATAAATTGGCAGGTGACTGCCGATTTGAGTTAGATACGATACAGTGATACAATGCGGTGCGTTACGGTACAATACGATACGGTACGGTATGGTAGGATACAATACGGCACGGTATGGTAGGATATGGTACGATTCAGTACAATACGGTACAATAGGGTATGGTACGATAGGGTATGGTATACGGTGTGGTGTATGGTATGGTATGGTATGGTATGGTATGGTATACGGTACGATACGATACGATACGATACAATACAATACGATACGGTATGATAAGATAGGGGTCACATGCCCCCAATAACAATAATACCACAATCTAGTGTCTTTGAAAATGGATGTATTGCAAGACAATCATACTGTATAACGATACATCTCAATATCAGATTTATTGAATGATATAAAAAGCCCTTTAAAGGTAAAGTGCAGACTATCCAAAGAATTAATGTAATTTCACCACAGTGTACTAACTTAAAGCCAGGTCTTTTTCAGTCAGCCTCAATTCCTTCATAGTCTTTCTATAAAACTCCTGCCATATACGCACAGGTGGAGCACATAGGCATGCACGTCAGTAAAATGGGCAGTAATCATCATGTTAGCCCACCTAAACTTAAGTGCATTCTTCAACTATCCTCTTGTTTCAGTAAAGAGAGATAGAAAAGCTTTGTCTTTCTTCATTCAGTTGGGTTTTGAAAGTGGCTGGCTCAACTCTGATCTTTTTCTTATCCATTGTCCGACATTATCTGCTGTCTTCTGCTTTTTCTTATTTAGCCTCTGTCAACTTCCTGTACAGATTCCCTTTAATTATAGTGTCACCATAAGGAGTCAGTAGTGACACGGTGAGTCAAATTGACAGGGAAATCTGTTTAGATTCAATATTTGGCGCAGGTGTACTGATAATTGTATCACATAAGTCAGAACAACGACATATTACTGTATCATTATTATGTCCCACACACACTTTGCACAGCTGGACAGTTGTCTATAGTTATACACTATAATGTACTGGTGTCAATATTTAAAATTGTTAATCCATATCTTTAATTTGAACTGATTTGTCAGATGATTAAAGTGGATTACAAATTGTGATGTAGAAATAACTTGAAAAGAACAAGTACCTCTAAACTGCCTTTAAGGGATTTACATCTCAACCCTTACTACTCATTAAGTTCATTATATGCCTTATATGAGACATGCACTATGGTAATCACATGTGGTCATCTCAGCTGTGATTTCAGAGGTTTAGCAAAGTAGAATATTTTCAGATAAATACTTAAAATGTAAAGATTCATAGATGCTGAACTTTTAGATGAAAGAGAATGAGAATGATTTGCCTCTTGGCTGTGAGTCAACAGACCATGAAACCTTCACCCTAAAATGTACTCTAAACCTTGAAGTGAATAAAAAGAGACTACTTTATTTACTCTCTTGTGTCATCTGGAATTCAAACGACTGTTTAGTGACATACTTTTATTTTTTAAGATATATTTTTGGGTGTTTTTGCCTTTATTGGTAGGACAGCTGTAGATAGACAGGAAATGTGGGGAATAGAGTGGGGGAAGACATGCCGCAAATCAAACCGGAGACCTCTGCGACATGGACTATAGCCTCTGTATGTGGACCAGCAGCACCCCTAGTGACTCACTTTAGTAACAAGGCTGAAAACTGTCAAAGTGATTAAATCGTTGAAATAAAGGTGCCTATTAGACCTCTGTCCTTACTAGTGAACCCAACCCTACCGTCAGAAAGATCTACACAGATACTGCAAAAATTCTTGATTTAGCCTAAAGAATTGCCAAAAATTTGGAAATTTCCACTATTTGCTCACTTCACAATCTTTGATCCATTTTTCTGTACTTGTGTGACACTATATTTGACTTATTTAAAGCTCAATACTTTCAATTTCAGCATTTTGAAAGCATGAAGTAGTTTGTTTTCCTGCTGCAGAAGCTCTATACCCAGCGTATCTTTTAACCCAGACTCAACAAAGTAAACTTAGACCTGACGACAACCTTTGACCCCACAGATGATTGGCGGCCAGCTGGCAGCACAGAGAAGGCCGATGGGGACCCTTTCTGAAGACAGAAGCCTGCAGAAGACCAGCACCTACATCGTGCCCTGCTTCCTCTTTGTGGAGGTGAGTGTTGGACCTTCTTTGTTCAAAATAAAGCTCTTTGGTTGCTTTTTGTGCTCATTGTAGAAAATATCATCCTAATATGACCTGGATTTTGTTGGACATATTTAAAGAGGTTGTTTCTTGCTTTCAGCAGTTTTAAACCTTCCACCACAGTCTACATTCTAAATTTTGGACAAAATTGTGGGCGCGGTATTTGAATCCTGCACCCATGTACATGAAAGTGTGTAAAGAACAAGCTATAAACTCCCTAGGTGGAAATCATGAATCACCCAGCACAAACTGATGGACACATGAAAGCACATTTTACAGTCTTCTCCCTCTCCTCTTCCTCTCTGTGTCCACTCCTCCCACACCTCTTCTTTCCATTATTTCACATGTTTCTCACGGCAGATTAACAACAAAGAGTGTCAGCGGGGAAATATTCTGAATTAGCTCTGTTTTTCCATTCACCGACTCCCTGAAGAAGTGATTGATTGAATCGCCACAAACGGGTGATTACCCTGTGGCTCAGTGATAACTTTCAGCAGGAGGTATTCTCACAACAAAGGCACTCCCATGTGACCTTTTTGCTCATAATCTTCTCGACTCCTTTCCTTCCGTTCCTCTGCTCTTCCCACGACTCTTCCATGCTCACTGTAATCCCTAAATGACCTGCTGGAGCGCTCATGGCCTAGGCTGCATCTCTTAATTAATTGGCCTAATTAAGAAAGGAAACCCAATTAGCCAATGCCACTGCTAACACGCTCCAAGCCCGCAGGTCGTCCGAGCTCCAACAAGCATAGCAGACCTAGCTGAAACAGCTGTTTTTAGATGTTCAAATGGAGCCTTTCCTTTGTATTCACCCTAAAATACCTGATGTTTCACTCTTATATGAGTCAGAATGTTGACATTGGAAAATTGTTCAGTCAAAGGGTGCTATACAGAGTTGTCAAGAAGATGGTTTTGCAATAGTACCCTTTAGCCAAACAAAAGGAAAGTCCTGGGCGTTTGTTTGTCCCGCCGGCTCAAGCAAACTTAAGTAAACAGAGAAGTTGGGAAAAATTTGTCTTATTCAGGGTTTGCATTACTTAAAAAATGCTTCTGTTTTGAGCTTCTGTTTTAGCAAGCTGCATCTTTCTTCAGAGCACCTTAAGGATCTCCTAAAGGAATTTCTTTAACCTTGCTTTTCTTCCCTTTCTTTGTGCCCATTCACTCATTCACAACATCCAATCGAGACTGTGCTGTATTTTTTTTCATCTGCTACTTATCCAACACATGAATTGTACCCTCAACAACACACCTCATTTACAGCTGCATTCTTTTAATGTGCAAAAATCACACAACCCCTGCAGGTTTACGTGCAATCTTTTTCTTCCTCTTACTTTCTTGTATTGTGCCTTTGTATTAGCTTGTTCTCAACATCCTCTCGAGGACTTGTTATAATGATTTTCCAGCTTTCTAATTTTTTTTTTAAAGAGTGTCTATGATATCTTTAGGCCTATATCTGTCAGTGCTGCTCCTCCCCTTCCTCCCGTATTCTCTTTGACGGTCTCTTGAGCGCTGCCCAGTCACTCTTTTCATGCAGATCCTCTACTTCATCCTCTCCAGCACTCATTCCCCTGAGTAATTGCATCTTTTGCACCATGGATCTCTCCATTATTCCCCTTTACTTGTAAAGCCTCATCTCCTCCTCCCACTCAGAAAGCCTCTCTGCTGTTCCAAAGACCACCACTCTACTCAATTTTCCTTTACGCTTCTCGCGGGCTTTGTGTTTCCTCAGGGGTCTACAACATTTTTTTTTCTTTTTGAATTTCTCCTCTTGTTTCTGGTCACAGCCAGCTTGTTTCTACTCTTCCTTCTTTCAAGTACACCTTGTCCTCATGTTCACCTCATATAACAGACAGGAGGGTGTCATGAACATCTACACTCCAGGAAAGAGGGTGGTTTTTTTTGTTATTTTTGGTTCTCTGTTTCTTCCCATTCGTCACCTTATTCACCCCACTCTCTGGAGGTGCAGTCGTTGGTTTTATTTTGTCCCAGCATAGCCAAAGGTAGGGTGATGTAACTCCAGTTTGACATTAATCACCATATATGCACCCACATGAATCTGTGTATATTGCAGTAGTTTAATAAAGGGCATTTTTAACCCCCCCTTCCCTCTGTCTGTTTTCATACTAGAGCTGCCTGCTGTAGCATAGCTCCCCCCGGAGGGCAGTCGCTCCTTTGTTGTTATATTAGCATCTCATTAGCCATTTCTTCTCAATTCAAACACTCACTCTTTTTCCTATAACTTGTGATCTAGTTGCTGATTCCTGCTTCCTCTTTGACTCACAATTCAAAACTCTGTTTCTCACTGTCTGCTTCCTCATCCTCTATCACCTTATTTCAGAGATATTTTAATATCACTTTGTTTCTTCTGGTTACAAATTCTGATAGTGAGAAGTTTTGGCAAATGCCAAGTACCCTCTGATACCACTGCAATCAAAAGAATATGCATATTATCAGTTGGAAAACCAGTTGTTGGTATTTTGACCACACAACAAAAGACTCTTTGTGAGTCCACACTATTTTTGTTAGTATTGTCACACAAAAATGTACCTAAAACCAATTGATTTTCTATTTTTATTTTGGGGGATGCCTGTTGGTTTATGTACTGGATTGATTCATTGGTTCATGATATTTGCCAATAAATGAAACAAAATAAACAGAACACATGATACACAATGCATGATACAAAAAACAGGATGCATGATCCATGATGTACAAAAAAAAATCTAAATACAGAATACATGAAAACAACACAAACTAAATAGAATGCAAAACATGATACAAGGAACAAATACACAGGGTACACGAGAAACAATACAAGAAACACAAAACACAATACACAAACCACAGTATATGAAACATAATACACAAAGCACAAAACACAAAACAAGACATATGGTACACAATTTATGACATGTGAAACATGATACCTCAAACATGACACTAGAAACATGATATGATTCAAGACATGTGAAACACAATACCTCAAACATGATACTCGAAAACATGATACATAATTCAAAACATGTGAAACACGACATGATACTAGAAAGCAAGATACATGATTCAAGACACTTACTGCTGCACTGTATAGAAACAGAATGATGGAAAGCAAAGTAGTTGTCTTTCCTCAGTGGATCTCTCACTCCTCTCTTTTTTGTTTTTACTCCGTCTTGCTGCTGTCTCTCTCGTCATGCTGCGAACGCCACACAAGAGACCGGACTGGCACTGAACAGAGAACACAGCTTCAAAGGACCCTCTTTAAAAAGTCATTTTGATACCACTGATTCCTGACTGGTTTCAGACACGGGATGGGTGGGTGGGAGGAGTGTTACTCGTTGGTGTGAGCCGGTCCTACTGTGAAAAATCTGTACTGAAGCTGAGTTTCAAAGTACTCAGAGAGACTACAAGTGGACTTTTTGAGTGTATCTCACTGAGCCGACAACTCTCAGACAGTGAATAGTTGTGTGATATGAGCTGGATTGATAGTAAAATGTGATCATCATTACTGTTTACAGTAATTGGACACCCTGTAGCTGCTAATTCATGGCAACTATGCTTTGCAATGTGAGGTCTTGCTGGCCAGCTTTTCTGTTCCTCCTCAACTGCCAGCTCATTGTAGCGTATCTTCCTCCTCTCCACTCCTTCCTCCTCATGCCTCGTTGGCTGCGTCCTCCTGTGGCACAGCAAGCCCTGTAAAGTGCACGGACCGCTGAGCACAGGACCACATAATGTTTCAGGTCTATGGCCCATGCTTCCTCTGATGACACTCTAAGGTGTTGGTTCATGTCTGCTCACATCTCTTATTTCTCCTGCCTTCCCTGTAGATGCCCTCATTTGTGCCTGCTCAGGAGTGTCTGCAACATCACTTATATCATCCTAACTTATTTTTCCATAAGTAGAAATTGGATGCATACTGTAGTTTTCTTTTTCAGTACTTATTTGCAACATCAAAAACACATTTTGATGGAAATGTAGTACATATTTTCAGCACACAATACAATACATGATTCAACTTAACAGGCAAGTCCCAAATATTGATACTGAATGTTTCTATAAAACATTCACAGATACTGTACATTGACTCCACTTACAGTACCCATGCCTAAAATTACAATCTGCTAATAGCATTAATGTAAGATTACCTCCAAAGTCTGTCAACAAGGATTACACTGCATATTGTAAGTGAGAAATAAGATGTTTGGAGTATTTTGATGCACAGGACAGAGCTGAGTGAAAGCTGATTAATGTTCTCAAATGATTTTACGTGAGTCGGCATAGTTGGAGCTGAAAACTACAGGTTTGGATAATAAAAAAATATTGTGTTCTTGTCAATTTATAAAATGCATAAGCGTTTTTAATAGATTTCTGTGTCTTGCTCCTCACCTCTTCCTCTGATAAGCAGCTTGAAGTTAAATTAAGCAGGGTATACTCTACCAAATTATCAGGATGATTTTTGGCCTTATTCCCCCCTTTTCAGAGAAAAGTCCCAACTTTTCAGATGGTTCAAAAGATTTTCCTGTGGTGTGAGCTATGTTAAGTGAGATAAGGGGGCACTGGTTTGTCTAGCAGTTTATGCACATGCCCGATATACAGGGGCTAGAAGGACTCAGAGGACAGCACAGCATACACTCTGTCGATTGTCATATGAACGGAAAGAGGTAGCTAAGCAGACAGCGACCTTTAGCTTGTCAGTCATCTTAACTTCCTGCACATCGTCTGCCATGTTGGTCTACTCAAGATTTCCAGATTTTGCGAGTCAGAACTTCATTAGTTTGTGAATAGAATCTGTTATTGTGTGGTGTGCTGCACTCCACTGTAAGAACAAAAAAATGTATATCTATCATCAGTTGTCGTCATATGTGGGGTCAATCACATTTTCACATCTGTTGAGATTTCAAACATCTTTTAATGTCTGCCAGGCTTAAGCTGTGACAAGCTTTACACCAGACGATAACTAGTGTGGGTGTTTGCGTTGTATTTGAATGTGGGTGGCAGTATCATTTCAGTGTTGGGAAAAGATTCAGCTTTTCAAAATATGTCTTACACATATTACTTATCAATTAACAAGATAAAAGCTTTTCAAAATGCACACGGCTCAACTCCTCCATAACTCCATGACTTAGTGAGCTGCAAAATCACAACTTGTTAAAATCGTTTTCAAAACATTGCTATTGAACATTATTACGTTCAATACATGATCCTTGTAGCCAAATCAGTTTTATAATAACATTATTAGCATGAAAAATGTTCCTCCAAAAAGGATAGTTGTTACTGACCGTTGGCTTTTTGGTTCTTGTTTTTGCTGCCTTGCCCAACAACCACACGACATATCTAAGCATGGACTGTCTCTGCTGTCTTTCACCTCTTTTTGTGGACTTTATATCAGAGGCTGCTCCAAGAGTGAAAAGCATGATGAATACAGTTCTTCTGCACAGCTCTCTCTGCGTCTGCTTTGACTGTTTGTGCTTCGACTTCTTTCCCCTACTCCCTGCTGTGTTTAACACTGCCTCAGAACATCCTCTGCCTCCCAGAAACACGTTTGTTGCATGTGTTTATTCTTTTCTAAAGATGTTTTGTTACTTGCGCAGAGACCGAGACCCCCCAACAAATTGTATTCGCATATATCCAAGCACAAAATATGCTTGCTTTAGTCCTGCATTTGTGCTTCTTCATGTTAACTACACAGGCATTTTGCAAAGCTGAGATCTTTGTGCTGTAGTAAATCAACCTCTAATACAGCAGCTCTTTAAGCTATACCCTAATATACAACTAGTGATTATCTTTAACTTCTCTTTTAACATCTTTATTGGCAATTTATACATCATCTACATTTTTTATTATCAGGTTAAAGAAATAGTAAAAGTAGGTGTGAAAATAATTCAGTTTTAACACGTCCCTGAACACATAAAACACTCAAAAGAATATCTTATCCATTAAATCTCCTGAGTTAGTTTCTTGCTCATTTTATGAAAATGCTCACACACATTTTTTTCATGTTCCCAATTTCTTTCCAACCCACACACACAAACACGCACATACTGGCAGAAAGACACACTAACAGCTCATTCTCACATTATTCTCTCCCTTGTTTCCCCCTCATTATCTCTGAGACTCCATGAATAGCAGCTGCCCGCCTGTCTGCTGCGCCGGGATTTCTCAGCACTCTGGGTGGATGTTTGAAACACTTGTTAGCTGCCTGCTACCCACCTGTTATTACCTGAGGGGGGTGGAGGGGAAAAGAGAGACCCTGTATATCACCATATAGGCTCACATCATCTGCGTACGTTGGATATAGTAGCTGCATATCTAGTGCTGCAGCTCGGAGGCCAAATTATCCCATCAGAAATAGAAATAGGAGACCCCTGCTGTCGGAGTAAGACTCTAAAATAAAACAGCTTGTGTGAGATGTTATTTCTTCCCTTGCTTTTGCTTCTTCCTGAGCTACATGCAATTACATGATTCAGAAATGCTGGCTGATCCTTACTGCTGCCCGTGCTGCGTGTTGCTCTGAAGGAGGTCAGCTAAATAAACTGTAACAGAGAAGTCTTCTTACAAAATCAAGATATTTGCAATTTGTGAAATTGGCATCCTTTCTGGCCCAGGGTCAGATTGCATCACAGTCAAACTTGTTAGCCAAATTATTCCCTTTCCTATGCTGAAACCGTTGAAAAAAAAGGATCTTTATTGGGGAAAAAATTAAGTCCATATCAGACAGTAGTTTACTTTTTTTAATGAATGAATGTTAATTATTGTTTATAGGTGTGAGAAGAGAGATTTGGATCTTACTTATCTTACTGTAGGGTTTTGTTAAAGGAGCTTGCATCTGCTTTTATTATTCCTATAAAATGCAGGGGCATGCTTGCTTGCATTAGAACTGGGGGTTTTGTAGAGTTATGTGGTTCTCATTGCAAAGAAAGAGAGTGAAGTGAATGTACAAAATAGTGAATGAGGAGAGTTATGGAGTAAGGCAGATACCGTAGATGCAGAGACACAAAGTGTGCATGTGAGCAAGCAGATACAGAGGATTTCTGACAGCGTGAATGATTGAGAGACGTGGAAGTCAATGCAGCATGAAGGGGGGTAGACTCAAAGAGCGTGGGTTTGGCAGTGATTGAGGGAAGATGTTATGTGACAGATAATTGGAGGGGGATGAGTTGAAGATAAACATGGCATGGTGATTTAATATACCCAGAATTTAGATGGACAAAAGAGGAAGAGGGAGAGAGAGGGGAAAAAGGGAGGGCATGATGCTGCCTGAAAAGATGAATGCCTGCTTTGATCCTCTTCTCCTCCCATGTTCCCTCTTTGTATTTTACCTTTCTCTCCTCTTCACCTCTCTCATATATCCTCATTTACTCTCCCCTCCCTTCCCCTGTTGTTCTCCCTTTTATTCTGCCGCCTTCCTCCGTTTTATTTCCCAGTGGCACACTCAGCTCTGCCCCGGTGCATTCTGTGATATACTAATGTCTCATTAACTGTTTTATCCATCTGTTTATCTTCCTCCACTTTCCATGTGCTGCCTCTCCCCGACCTCTCTTTAAGGCTGTAACTCCTCCGGCTTGTCCACTCGTTTCTGTTAGCCGCCTCATATATCTTGCACTACACTGTGTGGTAATACAGTGTAGTGGCACCAGGCGGCAGTCAAGCCCATTTGTTTGCTGGTTTTCCATGTTGATTTGATGATTTGTCCTTGATGGCGAATTTACTGGCTTCTTGCTCAAATCATTTAAATATGATTTATGCAGATGATTATGGAAGGGGAGGTGTGTGTGTGTGTGTGTGTGTGTGTGTGTGTGTGTGTGTGTGTGTGTGTGTGTGTGTGTGTGTGTGTGTGTGTGTGTGTGTGTGTGTGTGTGTGTGTGTGTGTGTGTGTGTGTGTGTTGTTTAGAGTCAGACCTTTTTTAATAGCAAATAAATATCCAGCGAATATGAAACCTCAGCAGCTGTAAAATATTCACTGCCTCTAATCATGTGACTGATACATTATGTGAGCTAATCAGGGAACCAAATCACACAGAAAGGATGAGGATGCTGCAGCCTATTTCATGCCTATTTGGGGGCAGATTTCAAATGTTATCAGGTGAAACCTCTGAAACCCTACGGACACAAATGATAAGAGTATGCTTATAGAAGTGTAGAGTTGAGAATGAATAACACATAAATGATGTGAAGTAAGTTCTGTAGATATAGTTTAATAACGAGGCCTGTTAGGCTGTGTAATATTAAGATCAGTATTTATTACCTTCCTGCTACTATTAGGTTACAGTTTATACTGGATTTAAGATCGATATCGGTCATTCCTACCAGCCTAATATATAGTATGACACAGATATAAACTAATGCCAGTTTACACATGGCATTAACCAAGATTTGAGATGGGAGATTTTATAAAAGTCTCTGGAGATATACTCTGTTGTCAGTTGTTAGTAGTTCCACTTGGGATTAGCTGTCCATTTGTGACTGAATCACATATTTATACAACTGCAACCTTAACTGTCTAAGAAAAATCTGTCAAATTGACCTATTCAATCCTGCTTTGTTTTGTGTAACACATCCTTTCAGGCTCAGTTTTCATTCATGCTGTAGTTTGGGCTAATTGAAAAACAGATCAGACACTTTGAGAGCAGGTTGAAGCAGCATGTCTCCTGAGCAGTATGACGTACATTTACCCCCAGCAGGGTGCTGTCATTTCCACACCAGCCTTCATACAAACGCTCCTACCTCCTGTAAACTTGTTTGACTATCAGTTGACTTTACCGCCATCTGGCCTCTCTGCACAGGCCAAGAGTAGACCTGAACCTCCCTTTCCAGCTTGCACTCAGCCCCAGGAGACGCTTATGATTCCTAAAGCTATGTTGCCCTTTTTCTTACCTTTAGAAATGTATCTTTGTCCATTTTTTTCAATGTGTGGTTAAAAGGTTTTTACAGGCAGGGGATTTCCCTCTGTTTCTGTCATATCTATGCCACATTAGTCTCTTTGATTTTCTCACTTTCACTCTCTTTGAAGTGAATAGGTATGAGCATTAAGTCTTAATTCCTCCCTTTGATAAGTCTTTTAAGTTGACTGTGTAAGCCAAAAAAGGGTCATCATGAAAAATAAATTCCCCAGATTTTCTAAATGCTGGGTTCACCCCGTGGTTAAATGTATGCAGACGGATTTTGGTAAATCACACCAGGTTCCATTGCATAACAGATCTCTCTTTTGTCATCCCTGTCAGTAGTATCAGCCCATATATTTAATTTATGAGCTGCAAGAATACTAACATTTTATGAATCATTTATCATTACCACTTTCTACCTCTGCTCTGATATGATGATTCCTGTGTGAAGGGAAAAAAAGAGAACAACAAGCACCAAACATTTGCAAATTGTGAACAGCATTCTCCACTTCTGGTTAGACGCTGTATTCACATGCATTAAACTCCTGAAAACTAACCACAATTTTCAGGGTGGGCTGAACCCACACAGACAGCATAGTTTTTCAAATTTTTCGCACTTCAAACTAGGGGTGGGCCCGACTAAGGATTTGCTTAGTCGAATCTGATTCATCAGATTTTGCCCATAGTCGACAAACAGTCGAATGCTTGTTGTTTTTCCTTATTGACCAAAAGTCTGCATAATGGTGACCGCATGACAATATCACGCATAACCATTTACAATTAAGAGACTCGTAGCTTAAAGTAAAAGGGACAACAGAATATTATAAGTATAAAACTTAGATTTTTTAAATCTATATTGCACCTCAAAAACAACGAGGGGATGGAGAAAACTCAAATAAGGCCACCATCCGTTAAACATGGAACAATGCGCCATTAAAGAATAAGGAATCAGGAGATATTTAAACAGTGTTCACACAGCGGAGAGCAGTGCTGCGGAGGGTAGTTTGTCCAACTTAAGGCTAAACATTTGTATAATGTTCAAAATCAAACCTGAACCAACTAAAGGGTTTTTAAATCTCTTAACAGAACCTTTTACAACAGTCTTTCATCGCATCTTTGTCCGCTTGAGTCTTTTCAAATTGTACGTGAGGAAAACCATCGTGTTTACGGGCAGAAGTGCGCTCCTTGCTTTGTTGACCGTAAATCCTGTCTATGAGAATATCCCCTCTTATGGCGTGGAGGTGGATGGGATGCTATGGATTGTTTTTGAGGCTTCAGACAGCTTTGGGTATCCCTCCTCGTTCTTTTGGCCCCCTACAGTTTTTGTGTGGTCCGGTAATCCTTGATCTCACAGCCCTCTTCATGAAGCTGCTCCTCATCTTCATCACTATTTTTTAGAATCAACTGAAGTTTTATTTCTGACATTTTGATCTGCCATGAAAGTAGAAAGATTTAAAGACCAGCTGAGGTACGTCTGCTCCACAGGTCCCGCTAAATGGTCCACCTTTAATTACCAGGGGAGATTTAATTACCACTTTAAGGAGATTTAACACTTCAAGAGCTGTTCTCAGAATTACATTAAATAAGTTTATATTTATATAAAAATAGGCTAAATGAGACACTATTTTCAAGGGAAACAAGAAAATAATGTAAAATTAGACATTGAGCACCCCCATGGTTTGAATGGAATGATCCACATTTCAAATGCAAATATTCGACTATGAGATTGGCAGTCGACTAAGGCTCGTTAGAACTAATCGTCCAATATTCGACTATTTGGGGTCACCCCTACTTCAAACCATATTTTTCCTGCCAGCCCCCTTGTAAAATGTTGGCAAGACGTTGGCAGGAAAACCCAGCAGAAAATATTCAGGAAAATTCACCATAAGTGATGGGAGGTGATGATGTTTTTAACCTGTGGCAGGTGTAAAACTGGAGAATGCACACAAAACAGGATAGATGGTGAAGCAGGAGAATCATTTAATGACAAGAACAGTGACAATGTCTGGACATCTGTCTGTCTGCATGTTGTATTGAAATAAATGCAAAAACTGTCATCTTATTCATACATATCCTCCTCTGAAGCAGAGACAAACATTAACACTCATGATGTTTGACTCTCTGGTCGGCTCGTTGTAGCTGTGCTTCTTCTTCTTCTTCTTCTTCTTCGCCTTCTTCGTCTTCTTCGTCTTCTTCGTCTTCTTCGTCTTCTTCGTCTTCTTCGTCTTCTTCGTCTTCTTCTCTGCATGTAATTGCAGATTGCATACTGCCACCCACTGTGTCGGAATGAGTAGGCTTATTTATTAGTAAATGAAAGCAACTTTTACAGCTTGTTTTTATGGGAGAAAACTGTATTATCAGAATAATAAATAATAACCAAGGATTCACATTGTCGGGCCAAGAATTGGCTCAATTATGCAACCCTAATTTTGACATCTAATGAGGAGCACTTGCATACTTGTGTAGCATGGGATGGAAGTTTCTATGATGCTGGACCTGGGAAATGACCAAATTGATTTGGTATGGGGATTTGTTGCATTTGATGCTTGGTCTTTAATCCTAAGTATAAGCTGTATTCCCAAATGATCATGCAAAGTAACACAAGGACACCACAAGTTGACATTAATTGAAGCTTTTGTGAAACCAGAGAGTTCCTTCTTTGAATATATCACCCTTAAATATAGATGCATTAAAAAGTTCTCCAGTTTCTCTTTCGCTTTGAGAGGAGCATACTTCAATATTAAATCTGAACTCTGGAGAGTTGCAATGAAAATGATGAAAGTGTCAGGTTTGGAGAATAAGGTAACAAGAAAAATTTAACAGGTGGATGCAGGCTAATATCAAAAGCTTTTTGGGACAGTGAGTTGTACATTAAAATGCACCGACCGTGAGAAAAAGTTTCTCAGTCAAATTCGAAGTGTTTACCTCTTCTGACTGACGAACACCTTACAGCTGCCATGTGATGATGCTGAATGAACTTACTGCATTTAGATGGCTCAGTGGACAGAGAGATATTGGCCTTTGTTGACCCTTCCCTATTCATCTTTTCAGTGGTTTCATACCGTACATGCACAGGATGCTTAAAAAATAATGTTTATGCAAATAGATGGTCCAAGGTGACTTGGGCAGGTTGTGTCCCACTGCTAATTAGTAACCATCAACTTTGAGTAGCTTTGACCTTTATTAATATTCTGACAAACTGGCTTTGGCTGCAGAATAAAAAGGAGGTTGCTTATTTGTTCATGTAGCAGGGTAAGAAGGCGAAATGTAATTTAAGAGTTCAAAGTCTGTAATCAGCAGGGGCAATTTTGATCTTAATGAGCTGTTCAGTGACTCAATTTACTGGGAGTTTTGTATTTAAGTCACACTCTTTTTTTTTTTTTTACTGCAATACTTTTATCACAGAGTTAACATTTTCAACTATCACCCCTGTATATTTGTGTGTTATTTAGCACACATGGCTATAAGAGCTCAGACTGACACCACAGTACATGATCACATTAGAGTAGAATGACATGCATAATCTCCCTGTTTTGTAGGCTTTGGGCAGCTGTCTTCAAATATTTGTAAAAACTTTGATGAGTGTTTTTGTAGACATCACTCACTCTCTCTCTCAATTCCGCCCACCTTTCTACACTTCCTCCCTCCCTCGCTCACGCCTACCATGGCTTGGCAAGAAGAGAGGGACGGATGATGGAGAGAAATGTTCAACACAATGTGGCTGCCCGAGTCAGAGTTCCTCCTCAGACATGGGAATTCACCCACATGCCTGCAGACACATTCAAACACACTCTGCACATGGGAACACTCACACACCTACTCACACATGGAGAAACAGGGAGCTGCTTGATATTTGTTGACTATATATAAACTTCAGGCTGGAGGTATTTGTACAAATTGTTAGTATGTGTGGATACATGTGTATGTTTGTCCCTCATGGTTAAGCTTTAAAGGGCCTTAGAACTAATGTGTTGAACGCACCGTCCTTTAGTATGACGCTCTCCTCACAGGGATTGAAGCAGACTAAATTTGCCATGGGAACATAAAGATCACTTATTTGATTTTTCAATTCATGTAGGGTTTCACGCTCAGGTTTTTTTTTTCATGTATTTAAATGGAACAAGGAAAATAGAGATTGCAAAGAAGCAGATCCAACAGTGGAGCAGAGTGTATAATATAAGGAGTTAGAATTAGGTCAGCCTCTCTCTTGCACATTGTCACTCTTCAATGTGTAATAAAGCTGAAATGTGCTACTTGTAACAAGTCTCCCCTTCCCCTCCCTATAGCATTAGATTGAGTGGGTTCTCTGTCATTCTGCTGAAAGGATAAACACGGTGGAGGAGGTTCTCTCAGTTGTTCATCACTTGTTCAGCCATCTGCCGCTGTGTCGCTTTTCCTGTTTGGTGCTGTAAATCATGAAAAAGGACTCTACATTAAATCTTGATATATTTAATTTTAGATAAACGAAAACAAAGTCAGCAAAACAGAGATAACTCGTTATCTAAGATTCTGAACACTACAGACTGTGCGTAGGTTACAGCTTTTTTAAGTTTTTCATTAAAAGGAAACAACTTGAAATTCAGATCTTGCTGCAGTCACATTGAACTAAAATTAGAGAAACAATTTAAGATTTTGAAAAGTTGCGTCATCAAGTTGAGGGTTACATAACAAGATTCCCCAATACAGTGACTTTAATCATCAGTGTAATTTTTCAAAGCTTTACTGACGTAACACATAAATTGCTGTGACAATCCAAGACCCAAACCAGCAGATTATCTGTTTTGACACAAACTGGTTGTGGCTAGAGCTGGCTCGAGCTAATTTGGTGCCCAAGGCGAGATGATCATTTGAGATTTAAATTTATTTATGGTGATTTCTTCTGAGAGTTACTATGACAAGTCAACAAATTATGCTCCCTAACATTGGAATCACAGTTTCTCTGCTACGGATTATCATTTTATAAGCAAAAAAAACAACACAGATCCCAATCCCTGATAATATTGTTTTAACTATATCTTAGTTTCTACAAGATGCTAAGATAAGTGGACATTATGGGGCTTTTTGAGATGGGTTCTCCCCCAGAATATATATATTTTTTTTTTACATATATATATATATATATATATTTTTAATATTTTTTGGCCTTTTTGCCTTTATTTTATAGGACAGCTGAAGAGAGACAGGAAATGTGGGGAGTAGAGAGCGGGGGAAGTCATGCAGGAAATGGTTGACCGGCCGGGAATCGAGCCGGCGACCCCTGCGACGAGGCCTATAGCCTCTGTATGTGGGGCACTTAGACCACAAGGCCACCAGCGCCCCTCCCCCAGAATATTTTTTAAGGAAAAAAAAAATATTTTTATGTTAATGTGTACATTCCTGGCAATTCATTTGTAACATAATTATTATTAAAGTTTTGTTAAAATGAAGAGTTCCTATTCACGCTACAACATATTTCATTTAAAATGTATGTCATGAGTTTCTTTTTTTTTCTTTGTGTTGTATTTTGTAGATTCCCCTAGTGTTTCGTGTATTGTTTCCGTTTCTTTCCTGTCTGTGTTAGATATGAGTTATCCCTGTCTTCCTTGTGTCATTTATTAGTGATCCATGTCTTGTGTTGTATTCCTTGTATGTGTTTGTGTGTGTGTATTTTGTCTTGTGTTTCTTACTCGTCTGTTGTGTTTCCTGTTTTATTTACTAGTTCTTGATCCCTCTGTGCCCAGTTTAATTTTACTTCCTGCCCATGTGTGTTTCCCTCCATTTTGATTACCCTCGTTAGTTTCACCTGCGTCTGTGCCTGTTGCTCGTTACCTAGTATGTATTTAGTCTCTGTTTCCTCCCTTGTTTTGTTGGATCATTTCATTGTCGTTTGCTCCCTGTGTTTACCTGCTTCCAGTGTTCTTCGTTGGTACCTTCTCCTGCTCCCTGTGGTTCCCTTTTGTTTTTTGCTTTGACACTCTGGATTTTATTTTTCCTGGACTTTTGCTCTTTTGTTTAATAAATCTTCACATTCTGCATATTCTCATGCCACTAGTTACCATTATTTTATTGTAAAATTACAGTGATATTGTAGTATATTATAAATGTTTACTGGTTATTTCAACATCGAAAGACACTTAAAATATACATTTTGAGATTCCGTTCATGCAGTGCTGTGCTGCACTGTTCACCAATAAGCAAATGCCACTGTCTCTACTTCATTTGTGTATTCATCATCCACTCTGTCGTAGTTCAGAAAAGACCCAAGAGCAGAATTAAGGTAGAGATGCAGGCAGAGAAGAGTGCAGTCCGTTCCAAAGTTAAAAACCTACAACAGTCCAACCAGGCAGAGGTACAGAGTCAGCAGGCAAAATCCAAACAGGGAAACAGGCAGAGGTCAAAATCCAAGGAGGCAAAAAAACATAAAGCCGGCTGGCATATGAAGCAGACAGGAGCACACATGACGATCTGGCAAACAACCTTTGAACTGACTGGCTTAAATACTAAAGGAGTGATTAACAATAGGTTGCAGCTGTGTGTGAGCAGGAGAGAGCAGACAGGGTGGAGCTAGGAGGAACAGGCTGCTCCAGTAGTGTCCATGACACTCTGGCTTTTTTAGAAACCGCCTACTATACTAGCAGAACGTAATGATTTAGCCAAAATTCAGTATTTAGTAAGCAGTACGTGAAAAAGAGCAAAATCTGCAGTATGCCAAAACTCCCCAGATGTCTACTGATTCAGGAAAATTTCACAGTCTGCCTCGCGTACTGTTTCCCATAATGCACAGCGCTCATTCCGCTTTTTCTTTTCTCTTCTTTTTTGACCGGGGAACTCAGTTTTTAGGTGCTGTGAAAATTATTAAATTACATATAAACCACTTCCTAACTTTTTAAATAAGTTCAGAAGCAGTTTCGCTATTAGCTTTGCCATTGTTTACTTCTGCTTTCTGAAACAGGAATTCAGTGTCATCTGGCCAAGCATACAGCAACACAGATCGAACAGAACATTCGTGCTACATACTAAATTCAAACACAGTAAGTAGTAAGCAGTGCCTACTACATTCGTAGGTAGTATGTAGCGGGCCGTTTCAAAAACAGCCTATTTTTTTTCTTTCTTCATCTGCTGTCTGTCTGTCTGCCTGCCTGCCAGTCTGCATACAGGAACACAGTGGGATGAGATGCACATTGGCTTACTAATTAAAGAACTGAACCAGTGGTCACGATGAAGAGAAATGAACACAGTGTTAAAAATCATCCTGAAATGAGAAGTTACAAAACACAAAGAGGTATTCACATACAGAGGCTGTCGGGGGTTAGGCCTGGGAACAGCAGGATGACCCAGGATGTGACATCTTACCTAATGTTGCATAACAGCAATCTTATGATACAGTGTTTTCGCTTTTTTTAAACTGATTACAAGACAATCATACCACGGCATCTAATTAACTGAAGAGTACAAAATGCCCTGAAAAGGTAAAGTGCTGGGTCAGTGTCAGTAGTGTCACTGCAGTGAGTCAGATTGTAAGGAATATGTGTTCAGAGAGCCGTGTTACTTTTAAATTAAAATGCCAATACTTGGCACTAGCAATGTGTGATACATCTATCACTAGTCAAGGCGATGATGCAGTTCAGTATCAATACTTCAGGTAGTTGGATAGGTCAAACACCTTTTGCCCAGGGTTCATTTCATGTGTCAAACCAATATAATATTGATTCATTTTTAATTTGAATTAAAAAACAATCATTTATTTGAACCCAATCTATGATCTTTTCCCACACCTATAGCCAAGCTGTTTTGGTGACTGTCATGTGTGTTGAAAAACAAGGAGAAGGACCCACGCGAAAGCAGATTTAGAAAAAGTATTCAATAAACAAAATGGCAAAATGAACAAACAAAACATACTTAAACAAAGTCCAAAATCAAATATCCATCAAAGAAAATCCAACGTAACAGTAGAGGAAGTGACACCAAAAACAAGAACGGATAATCCGCAGAAAGCAGTCCAAGGGATGAAACACAAAGACTGAATACACAAAGGGTAATCAAAAACAGGTGTGACACTATACACAGGTGAAACTAATTGGGCACACAATCACAGAAAAAGGGAAAACTTAGGAAGTGAAACTCGACTTTACACTGGGGGAAATACTACAAAATAAAATGGGAACATGATACACGCAAAGAGTACAAGAACATAAGGGTAAACAATGACAATACAACACACAAAATGACTACTCAATAACACCTGGAAAACTGAAACAAGAAAGATTCAAAGCTAAACAAAAGCAACCCATGACAGGTCAGTGATTGAAACCCAACTGGGAGAGTCATAGACCTTTTCCACTGCAGATTTCTTTTTACCTCTAATAGCATGAAAACCACATGTTATACTAACGACACTCTCCTTTCCAGTAATTATTGCAATGCAGTACAATTACTCATAGCATTAGTTACACAGTGTTCAGCAAGTCAAAATGTCTGCTGAGAAAAAGGTCCACCCTGCATGTATGTGTGATAGCTCTGGAAATCTGTGTCTAGTTTCAGAACTGGTATAAATGCAGATTTATTAACAAAAAATGCTGCACAATTATGCGCTTTAATTAATCCTTTATTTCAACACTGCTTGTTATTTATGTAAGTAATAATGAGGAATGGATATATGACAATATATGTACACATGTTCCACATGTTGTTCCCCCATTAAGTAAAAGACCAAATTGCAACCAGCCTCAAAGCTACTGATTTCTTTCCTGCATTGTTTACCTGGAGCTGTCGAACAGCTCAGCCTGCCAGAAGAGGCTCCTCGGTTTTTCTGCTGATACATTTGTCCTTTACATACAATAGAAGTTAATGGAGCCAGCTTTTAGGCAGTAGATTATGATGAAACCAATCAGCAGCTTGCTATATTTAAACACACATTTCTTTTTTTAAACTTGTAGCTTTTGTTTCCAGACGTTTTTTGCCTCAGGGTGAACAAATATTGCAAAGACATCTTGTTTAAAGTTATATATACAGATGAGCTCACTGCGCTGTTGTAAATGTCTCCTCTTGTAGACAACTGTGGAAAGGAGATAGTACTGTTTACTGGAGTATAAATGAATAATGGTAACTCATGCATCTGCTTCATCTCTGCAGAGTAACATTTTTTAAACTATTATCTATCTTTATCGCCCCCTCTTCCTCACTTATCCCATCACGCCTACAATCTGTCATGTATTGCCAACACATTTTTATTATCAAATTAAAATTTTCTGAAAGGTAACATGTTATACTTCATGGCTTGTATTTCAGTTCATATGGCTGAGTTGCAGTGTGGTACAAAGACAATTCAAGTTATGCAGAGTCACACACACATTCTTCTTGTCCAACCCCCTGCTCTTCCCCTGGTTCTTTTTCCTCCCCCTCTTCTTTTCCAGTCTTCTCTGCTATTTGCCTCTTTTTCTCTCCTTCCGTGTCTCACCCCCTTCTGTCTTCCATCCTCGTTCAGTTCTTCCTTTTGAATCCTCCATTCAGCGTCATTTTCTTAGATCAGTCTCCATTTATTTCTTTACCCTCCCACTCTACCCGCTGACATCGCTGAAGGGATCTCGCTCTCACTCTGTATCTCTGTCCTTGCTCTCTCTTCCTCCTCTGTATCTGACTTTCTCCTTATTTGTCTCCCTCTGTCTCTGTCTCTCCCTCCCTCCCTCTCTCTCTCTCATCCTCATCCCTCACTATCTCTCCACGCACACTTGATTCATTTTACACATTACGGTAGCATCCATCATTTTGCTCTGAGAAGGAAAAATCTCTCTTTTTTTAAATCGAGTCCACTTCTTTCTTTCTGGTGGTCTTTTATTTGTTTTTCTAATTCCTACTCTGTCCTGTGGATCCCATCCTAAAGCTGGAGCCAATATGTTTTATTTCCAGCTGGTCATCATGGCAGGAACCGTTCTATTGGCGTACTACTTTGAGTACACGGACACGTTCCCTGTACACATCCAGGGCTTCTTCTGCTTCGACAAAGCCTACTCCAAGCCTTACCCTGGACCAGAGGACAACAGCAAGGCGCCACCCGTCCTCGTCTACTCCCTCGTCACCGCCATCCCCACTGTGACGGTGAGTCTGTGCTGAACTTGTAGAAAAAAGCCTCCTCCACAGGTGCTCATCACACTCACAATCGATAACATGTGACACACACTCACACACACACAAACACACACACACACACACACACACACACACACACACACACACACACACACACGCACACACACACACACACACACACACACACACATTGATGGTTCCTCCTCATCTGCACGTGGTGATTGTGGCTTGAAAGAGGGGAGATAGGTGTGTGGGTGTGCATCCTCGTGGTTTCTCTGCTCTGTTTGTGGAGATGCGTTCCCTGTCATAACCATGGCAACGGGCACTATATTTGTCCTCCACAAAGACAGCTACAGTGTGCCAGATTCTCTTCTTATTTCCAGACTGCACAACGCTAAACAGAATAAAACATGCAGTCTAAATGGCTTCCCTTATTTATGCACAAGGGGAAGAGTTTCATTATTTTCACCAGACAGTCCTCACCCGAGATTTAAAAATGCAAATCAGAGCAGCTTTTTGATAATTAAACACACATACAGGATTGCGATTTGTAGGTCATGAATTTTTGGCAGCATGCACATTTATGCAGCAGATCATAAAATATTCTGCTTTTAATTTATGCAAGTGACTTAAGCATTTTTTACTGAGAATCATCTAAAGTCAGAAATTCAAGGTGCAGTAATTCTGCAGCAATTTATATGAGCTTTAATATTTGTAAGTATTCTTCAGTATACAGAATTCATTGACAGCAGCCAGACTTTCTGTTTGGTACAGTGGGTGGTTATTAATAATGAAGCAGCCTTGCACCCTCATCAAAGCTGTCTCTACAACTGTCTGTCTTGTCCCCCATGGCATGTCTCTTTGATGTCCTGTACTTAGGTGGCATTACAACATGGCCACTTTCAAGCTTAGGGAAGAACACACAAACACACATACAAATATAAACATAAACACAAGCAGATACACACGGAGCACATATATGCGTTCAATCTTGAGTCATTTGTTTTTGTATAAATGAGACTATTGCCCTAACATTTCTTACTTTATACTGCAAAAAATGTAGGTCTGTTGTACTTATGTATTGCTGACAATGACAATAACAAGAAAAATGTATCTCAAGGTGTTTCATGAGAATTTTTCTGAGAATTTTCAGAAAGCATTTGGCATCCACTTGTTTACACTTTTGATCCTAGAGTGTTCATAAAGAGAGACAAATTCCAGTGATTTCATTGAACACACCTGAACATTTACACCTTGACTGTTGCACAGGTGCAGTTTGAGTTTCTTGGAGTGACTGTTTGTAGCCCAACATACTCAGCAATGGATGGAGGCTGCAGGGACTAGGGTGTGTGATAGTGTACAGAGTGGGAGCAAGTGGCGTGATTTTTTTTTCTCTTTTTTTTAGCCTAGAGTGGTAAGCGTTTTTTTAATGTAAGAGCATTTGTGTTTTCTCACGCTCCAAGATACCGCATCATCCCACAAGCCTCTGTTCACATTCAATAACAGAGCAGAAATTCATAATACCTCTCTCTCAATTTAGACTCTGACTTTAAGCCTTTAAAGGTGAATGGAGGAGTTTCTCCAACTAACTGCATGGATGTTTCCTGTAGCTTCACATACTACCTGTGTGTGTGACAAGTGTATGTTTGTGTAAGTGTGACAGCCCAAACATGACTCATTAGAAACTCCTAATTTGAAACAGAGGCATTGAGTTAAACCAAAGACACAAAGATAGCCACATTTTTGCTGGATCCTACACTTCCCAGGATGCAACTCAAATGCTTCTTTCTGAGCCGGGGTAGGTAGGTATTACACAACGGTTTTCGCAGGATGAGTAATACACCCGATGATGTGTAAAATCCGTGGAGTGCCCCCAGACGTGTTTTGCCTCAATTTGCATCATCTTTAAGTAAATCTGTTATGTCTTCATAGAGAATGCTTTGAGCATAGTGCCCTCCATTCAGAAGCCTTGCCAGGCACCACTCAAGGCGAGTGGATGCTTAAGTTGCTGCCCCTCCTTATAGGCTTCCCACATATGAGAACATTACACTGAAACAGTAGAGCTTTAAACTTAAGCCAGTGAGTTTGAAGCTGCTTGATTGAGAGCTGTTGACCTCAAAGTGTCATAAATGTACGTTAACGTGTAATTACTTTCATATCAAATGTCTATTTTATGTTACTTTAATGTGAGTTTTTGACCCTTGAAAAAATTATTTGTTATTTTTGGGTCAACTGTGCCAGTCCTCATGTGTAGCAAGGGGAAAACTATATCAGAGGCACATTTCTGGAAGTCCAGTTGTCTCACCAATAACATGCTGAAGATCTTTAGAATTTATCTTAAAGTTTCATCAAGGACATCATGTAGCTCTATGGTATCACATTATGAAAGGGTATGGGTACTCATTCATTTTTCAGTTCCAAAATGCATTATCACTGGGCAGTGAGTGAAATGGCTCTCAAAGCACCAACCTCCAGTGTTGCAAAATTAAACCAATGCCAAAGTGCAAAAGTGTGGTTTCTCGAGGGTCGTCTTGGAGCTGGTTCAAAAGCCCAGATATCTCCATTAGGTCCCATATCAAATGCCCATTGTTACAGCAGAAATAAACGTGGTTCAGCCTGGCACAAGAAATGCTTTTGGGCTGCATGGCTCATTTTTCTATTTGAACAAACAGTGCATGAGTGTATTTTTATGAACCCGTCTGTTTTAATGATATCAAGTCTGAGAGTTCTGCATGAATTTACATCAGTAGGGGTGTGACTTAGCTGACTGACAGGTAGGTGTGTTGTAGTTGTTTGCCACCGGGTTCAAGGCCCACCTCAGCTCTACCTCTTTGCCTGTTTAGTTAATTTGTCAGTTTGAGTCATCATTTCCAATAAGATGAACGCTATTGTTTGGCCTTAAAATGCCTCTTCAGAAACCAGTGTGTGACATTACTCAGACTATGTTCATGTATTTTAGCCTGGGCTCTTGATGCAGTTGGACAGATCTATAACCAGTAAGAGCATGGCACTATGATTTAGTAATAGGCTGCAAGGCTAGGTAGGTAGCTGTAATATTCAATTAATAAATACACTGACATTGACATGATATGGACATTATCTTAGTTCTGATGAGGATAACATTCCGCATTTTGGAAGCCTTCTTGGTTGTCTTGAAATGACCTAATGGCACTTCAACCTGACCCATATTAGATCGATGGAAAGGATTTAGGAGCAGTATTGGCATAATGTTTCAGCCTACATCTGCCTATAACCATAAAAATCCCCTGCAATGGTTTAACTTTGTTTCATTGATAAACAACAGACAGTACTTTGCCAAGAAACACAGCAATAAGTACCATAGTAGGTAGTGAGGAAGCCTGCAAGCTAAATAATATGGGAAGTGGAATGAATGAAATAACTTGAACCTGAACCTGAACATCAGTTTTAAAATGCTTTCAAGTACCTGTGAGGAGATTTTAGCTGGTTATGAATCAGACTGAAATGAGCAGTAATGCCTCTTTGTGTCCTTAAAAAGCAAATGACAATATTAAAAACATGATTTGATTTTTTTTTGTGTAATTTTTAGTGCCTGAAACCACTGTGACTGTCACCAAAATCGACCAAACAGAAAGTTCCTCACAGGAGCTTTGAAAATACTGCAATTGTTAATGTAAGCCATTTTTTAGATAGAGAGGACAAACTTGAATATAAACTTTTGATGAATTTTTCCTTGGATTTCTAACTCCCTAATACATTTTGTGTTGTGGCATCTATGATGATGTTATCAGTGGTGCTGAGACATAGTTGACTATGAAAATCCATCAAATCCAAAAAAGAGAAAATTATTTTGATTCTACATTTTATGACTTCCTGAGGCCATGATAAAAGTTTGAGTTTTCTGGTTTTAAGCAGAATCCAACAAGTCTCCCGGGCCTGATGAAATAAAAAAATGTCTGGCTGAAAATGTTTAAAAAAAACAGAGGGATCTCTGAGGGCTTTCTCGTCAAAGAGAACCTGTGAGATCTGAACAACACACACCAGAGTTGACCGCATTTAAAAATCTGATGTGGTTCTAGGAGCCGAGTTGTGCGCGTATGTGAGGCAGAGACAAAGAGAAAGGAAGTGAGAGGGTGAGTAAAGTAGAGGCACTTGTGTGGTACTCTGCAAATATGCTGCAAGTTTCAGCGCATCAGTGAAGGTGAGTGTGTGTGGGTGGATGACGGCGCACATCTCCTCCACTTCCACAGAAATGGATTGTACGTGTGCAGGTGGGAGTCCGTGTTTGTGTGAGTCTTGACTGGAGCTGGGATCTGAGAAATGCTCAGAATAGCTGAAAGCGATCTCTGTGACTCTCGAAAACTGTAGCTAATTCCAGTCGCACAAACACACACATATGGGAAGCTCTTACAGCCCAAAAACGCATATAACACACATAGCAGAGGCAGCATAGGTGACATTACTGCTCTCAAGCCAGTTCTCACCGTTGCTTAAAAATTAAAGCACAGTTTAATTCATTAGTTAACTATTCATGCACATTTTTGCAAACGTGTTGTGTTATAGAGACTGTTAGTGTGTGCTGATTGCACATTGCAACTCACAAATCAGTTGATACAATTAAGCTGCAACCAAGCACAGGATTTATTGGTAATAATAGGCTTTAGATATACTTAAGAAAGTGTGAGCACACATATACACATTTGGCTTAGCTTACGAAGCCCAGAATGAATGAAGTTTTGAATGAATAGCATTATTCTTCCACCTTTCTTATGTGGGTCAGAAGCATAATGCTAAATACTTTTGCCCCAGAGAGAGACGCACTAATGCTACTAAATATAAGCCTCTCAAACAGCACAAGAAGGCGAAGCCAGGGCGCTCTTTGAGAGCACAGACACTGAGAGTTCAGAATTCAATGTGAGGAAAAGGGAGAATGAGGAGCTCAACTGAGGCTGTAAGAAGATAAATACAACAGAGATAATAAAAAAAGACATGGAGCAGGAAAGAGAGCAGCTGAGTGTCTGTCTGATGCCATTAATCCAATGCTCACTGTTTATAATTTGTTTTCCGCTGTGTGTTAAACCTCAAGAAGGGCTTTTATAACACAACTCCATGTGACAGAAGGATGGGGATTGAGGTGAACCATGGAGGCAGACCGTATCATCCAGTCAAGCCAAGGTTTTTTATGGGAGAACCTTTGATACACTATAAAATTGTGCTGTTGTTGCAGTCGTATCTCCAAAAACAGCTGGTGGATGTGGTCATGGCCACATTGTGTTGATATTTTCGTAGTTAGAATGCGGTCATACCTCAGCATGGAGCAATAGGTAAATCAAAGAGAAGTGACTGGTTTAAATGAATGCAGGAGGAAGGTGATGCTGTTTACTCCCCAAAGGTCAGATGTCAGGGTGAGAAGATGCCCAGCACTCTAAAAAAGGCAATAGCTTTCTTTTTCTGAGATATCAATTTTGTTCTTTATCTTTTGCCCATAAATATATATCCAAATACAGATAACATGGAACCTTTTGAGATATTGTTAGAGCTACAACAGTGGAGCTAGCCTTCAGAAAACAGTTCTGATACCTTTGATGTTAACAGCAAACCTTAGCGTTTCATTTGTGTCAAGAATAAAGATGGGGATCAAAAACTCTGTTCTATTAAAGACATTGTTCTGCATTCACCATAACCTGAAAATCAATAATTTTTCATCTTGTAGTTTTAAGGTTTCATTGGTCCTGTAATGTAACGTTGTATCCAGAGTAAAGAGACCTAATTAATCATATTAGTGGAGCAAAAACAGGACACGACCTCCAGAGCCAGGCACAACAGAATTGTGCATCAAATTAAACAAAAATGCAGAAACTTCAACTGTCTTTAGGTTAAAATACTCTGTCCGTTCCAGCTTCTGCTACTGCAGCTGTGGTACAGTCATCCTCCTTCACTCAAAGCAGCTGTGGAAAAGGCACCCAAACTTTGTGGTCCCTTTAGTTAAAAAAAAAAAAAAAGCAGTCCAATGACGAGGCCACTGTTGAAATCGGCAGTATAGTATAAAGGCTAATTTGCCAACTAAACAAGGTGACATGATGTGTTCGAGGTCGGTTCAGTCAAATGACTATTACTATAAATGAATGAAACAGTTGTTTTGGAGGAGATAGTTATTAGTTTTTTCAACATTGTGAAATCGATATTACAGATAGAATTAATACCTGTTAACTTCCTAACACAAGCTTCAATCAGCTTGTAATACATCATTAAAACTACTAACATAAAGAATTGAATGTAAAGTATTTCAATGAAAATACTTGAATTTATTTCCTTATCACAAATGACATGACTAAAAGTGACAGCACACAGTAGAAAAGTATCCACAGTGGTTTAGAAAAAGACTTGGATCATTAAGGATTCTCAGTAATGGTAACAGTATCTATAAAAACCAATGATCCCTATTCCCAGTCAAGAATGGAACTGCTTTGGACCTAATTAAATACTGGTAGAAATCTGCTGCAGAGGCTTGAACCTCCAGTTCTCAGCTAATAGCAGCTTAAGAAGAACAAAGGGTAGAAAATGTTACTCTGAGTGACTGCTACTTACACTTACTTACATGGAAATAAACTCATAAAATACATGTAAAATCATATATTATTAACCCTTATAATACCAGGTCACACTTAATTTATTCAAGCACTATTACCTCCATCACCTTGCTAGACACTGGGGATGAAATTATAAGTTACAAATCTCACTGTAGCTTCCATTGATCATTAGATTTGGTTACTTTCACCTAAAAACAACCGTCAGTGTTAACCTTTATTTCCCTTCATCCAAAAAGGTAGTGTTAAAAAACAAACAAACATGCCTTAGCGTGATTGTGTGAAATCACAAAGTTTTACTCCCATACCTTCTCTTACACTCTGCTGATTCTGGCAGAATTGTTGAAATTATTTATTTCAATCCAATTTTAGCTATTATTGATGCGTCATCTTTGGAGCCCTGGCGGATTTTGCTTTTAAGACCCACCTTCTTTCCATCCACAAAGCTCCCCCTCCAGCCATGGTAACATGCAGCAATATCACAAAATCCAATCCTCCTGACTAGACCTCAGAAAAAAATATGGAGATGTCAAATCTTACTGTTGCCTCTGGCACTTTTTTTCTCTCTGTCATAAACATTTTGGATGTGGGAATTGGTTTCTTTCTTTGCGCCTTGCTTACGTGTTTGAGGTCGAAACATATCATTTAAGTGGTGGGAGGCTGTAGGTGAGTCTTTGAGCTCCAATCATGCTATTGTTATTCTAATGTTTAGCAAATTATGTTGCTCAGGCTTTTCTTGTTCGTTCACTTGCTCTCGCCTCCCTATTCTATATTTACCTTCTATTGTTATTTTAATCAGAGTTGTCATCTTTGATAATCAGCATAAAAGAAACACCAACGCACACAGATGTACAATCACACGCTCCCTCATACAGACATAAAGGAAAGCTGATGAGGAAAGAGTCTTTAAAGATCATGAAACCAGGGGAAAAGTTAAGTTTATTTGTCCGATCATCCCCGTTCTTCTGACATTTTTGATGCAACTGCAATTGTCATCAGTCCTCTGTTATATAACCAATGCAGGGGGCGTGTACACACACACACTCAAACACTCACTCTAATGCCCATATGCATATTGGGCAGAAGTTTGCGTACTGTTAATCCTCAAGACAATCCTTCATGAATAATGGAGTCACATATGACAGACAGAAGAGGATTGGGAGGAACCATGGAGCTGAGACATAATCTGTGTAACAAACTCCTCTTTTGGTCTCTTTCCCAAACAATGGACAGTGAGGAGATCACTTGTCTTGATTTGCTTGAAGGAAAACTTTTTCCATTTCAGAAACCTGTGAAATAATTTTTTTTTATACTGCAGTCATTTAGTATACTCAAGTGGTATGCTCCTGATAAGGGGAACAATAGCATATTTTTGGGACAGCTGTATTAAGAGAATCAGATTTTCTCTTCAGTGCAGACCAGATGTGACATCCAGCTGGATGTAATACAAAGCACATTACAGTGTTGGCTAATGAAAGCAGAATGTGAAATGAAAATTAAGTTTGAAAATCAAATGAGACACAGGTGAGAGAAAACAACATTTTGAGAATGCAAAAAGAAAGAAAACTGGAAAGAGCTTGGAACAAAAATGTTATCATATCAAGAGCAGGATGACTGCGGTGCATGAAATTTAAGCAGTCGCACATGAGAGAAAGCAATGTTGTACTGGATGTCAGCCTGGCTGGGATTCACTCATTTACTCAAGGCTGCAGCCTGAGTGCTGAAGATGCTCAAGGCCCTGCTGATTGTCTGTACAACATCTCAACCTGGAGTGTGATATTGCTCTTATATAAAAGCTCAACCAGCATCATAGCAGTCAAAACTAATGAGCAACTGCTAATGTTATTTTCTTTAATCATACACTTATTCTAAGGTCATGGGTTTTCATTTTTAAAGGAAAATTTTAAAGTTGTTATTCCCGAATGGCAGAAAAACAACCATAAGCTTATATTGTGTGTTTAGTATGCCCCCTGTAGAAGAACTGTACTCTTGTTGCTCAAAAGGTCTTGATCGGTCTAACGTGATGAAATTCACTTTTACAGTTTGGCTTTTTATGGTTTCTAATTGGGGCTGACATTTTTTTTTGGGAGCCAAGGCAAGGCAGCTTTATTTGCATAGCGCATTTCATACAACTCAATGTGCTTTACATTAAAACATTAAAAGCATGGGAAACATTCAGACAGGCATAAAAGAACACAATTAAAATGACAAATATAATAAAACAAAAAAGAAAAGGAAAATTAGAAATATATTAAAAATAAAATTAAAATTTGCATTTAAAGTGAGTTAAAATGAGCTAAGATAGGAAGGCAGTGGCAAATAAAAGAGTCTTAATCTTTGATTTTAAAGAGGTGAGAGTTGGAGCGGACCTACAGCCAATCCCAAGTGGACACTTGAGGAACTGCAGGTTTTTTGCACTTCTTTCTTTGGCTTTCATTCTCAGTCTGTGAGGTCACTACTTGCTCAGGAGTACTTTAGTCTAGACTGAAAGTTGCTGACCGTTCCTGCAATGTTTTACATAATCATACACCAACAGCAAAATGCTGATCTGTTTTCATGCTGCAGTGTCTAAAAAACACCCTTCGGTTACCACATTAACTGATATATGTCCTCTGTATTAAAAAAACAATGCTTATTCATCATACACTAATATAAAATACACATAACATACTGATTTATATACTCGGATTGAAACTATGTTGATTGAGTGTGAGAAGCCTTGGAGCCGTCACTCAGTGTCAAATAGCAGAAACTCTAAAACAGAAGCTGAAGCCAGCATGTCGGAGTCTGTTAGTGTTCAACGATAAAGCTTCTGCTGTTGAATTAAATGAAGTTCAAAATGTTACGTTTTTGAAAGCACAGTCATTAAGTGTAGCGGCAGCCTTTTTATACACTTCGTCAGTGTTATTACGCTGCTGCGCACTTTGCACAAGTGGTCTAAAGTTGGACAGACGTTATGAATATGCTATGTGTACACCCAAAATTGAAAAAAACATAGATAATTCAGCATATGTCAGCGTTTGAGAGGCATTTTGATACGTCGGGAAAACGCTGGCTTAATCGTCAAGGTGTGACAGGGCCATTAAGGTCTTTTTTACTTACTGTTGGCACGGTATCCAGAGCCAGTTTTTGTTCTAGGCTGGACTTCTAGAGCTGACAGCTGATACCAGTGTTTCCTTTTTACAGGAGCAGCTTTTTATACAGGAATGTTAAACATGCCCTCGATGTACTGTGCAAAATCATGATTCAATTTACTCCATAAATACCGTAGACATGTCTCATATGAGTCAAAGAAGAAAAAGACAGCATATTCAGGATTAGTTTCTGACCAATGCTGATTCATGTTTTCACTCTGTCACTGTGAGTTTTGCCTTTTTTTTCTCCAGTCAATTCTCTGCCTTTTGACCCTTATGCTGACCTGTATGAGTGTTTGTTGTAACCTCAAAAAACAATTTCATCCTACTCACTTTTAAACTTTGCCAATGATTGGAAAAATAATAAAACTTTCCTCTGGTCAGTGTACTGATTACAGCTTTGTCTGGATCATCATCATCATCATCAGTGAAAGAGGTGACAGAAATTTAGAATAAGTGTACAGAAATAGTCAATCTTCTTGCTGAAGGTCTGACTTGTTTATGTAGGTCATACTGAGAAAGCAGAATCAGATTTATAACTGTTTCATTACCAGTTATAAACTCTTTGTAATCGTCTCAATACCGATCCCAGTGAGAAAAAAGACACATTTGAAGGTGTAATTAGTTTTCGTTCAACCATCACCATCCATCTGTCTCTATTTGTCCATCTACTCATGTCGTCCAGTTTGTGTGTGTTAGCAAAAGAGACAGACAGGCAGACAGGCAGACAGGCAGACAGGCAGACAGGCAGACAGACAGACGAGTGCGTCAGCAGTTGGTCTTATGAGCAGGAGCAGTGACAAAGGGCAGGGATAATAGGGGATAATCACAGCTTTATCCTGTCTCTGCCAATCATTCTGGCCAAAGGATTGAAAGATGAAGACAGCAGGCCATGTAGCCCCATATCGACACGCCTGAGCGGGTATCCACTCCCACTGAGATAGCCTGTAAGACATGCTCTAACCCACAGATGAGAACCGTAATCCAGTCATACACTCGTACTCTAACTCAGCTGGATTAGCTGCAAGGTCTCCACACAATGATCCAGGATCCCTCTGTTTCTGTGTGACAGTGGGCACAGCAAGAGAATCACAACTCTCTGGGCTATGAGGAGGTGTAGAGAGGCTGACGATAGTTAGGAAGATAAGGACTGAAAAGGAAGAGACAGGGAAAAACAGGAAAATTCTAAGAGACAAGAAAAGAAGGGGGAAGCAGAGGAGAAGAGAAAGTGAACCGGGTCATACGTCAAAACACATTGAAAACCGTACACGGTACAGCAGGATCAGAGCTGTGTGAAAAAGAGAACAGGAAGGAGAAGACACCAATTATTTGTCAATAAAAAGAAAGAAAAAAGAGAAATCATTTGGTAGCCTAGTTTCTCCTCCACAGAGACCTGGGAAAACTGCCCGGCAATGAACGAATCACAGAATAAAAGCAGGGTGAGACAGAGATAAAGAGACTGATGGAGATGGAAAGAGTGTGGGTGATGATGAAGCTGAAGCAGCTAAATTGTCATGGTTACCGTTGCTGGTGTGTGCGACACGGCTGCCTGCCTGGGTATGTGTGTGTGTGTGTGTGTGTGTGTGTGTGTGTGTGTGTGTGTGTGTGTGTGTGTGTGTGTGTGTGTGTGTGTGTGTGTGTGTGTGTGTGTGTGTGTGTGTGTGTGTTTTCAAGAAGAGCACTGAGCTCACAATATCAACAAATGTCATGTGATATTTGCAGAAGCTTTATGTCAACTGGGTGTATTCCTCATGGAGGTTTTTGTATTCCTTTCAGTCAGTCTTACATCATATTTAGAAGGTGTGCAGGTACAAAAGACTTTCCCTGAAACACACATTATACATCCATAAGCACAAAGATAAGCAATTTAGCACAGAAGTGAGTCACAATGTGGAAGTTCATGGTGTAAATGCGCAGCTAAATTTAGGGTTTATCATAATATCCCCAAGCTGTTAATGATGAACGAGGAGATTCTAAACACATCTGCTTGAAATGCAAGGAGACACTGGCGTGAAATTTCCACACTCCCCCCCCCCCCAGGCACAGGTTTCTTTTTATATGTTATGACGTCAAACTAGGAGTTAATGCTGCATCACTTGTTCCACTCCTTAATTTAATACTCTTACTCATTATACACAGTGTGTGTATGTGATGCACTGTTATGAAGGTTTTTGTCTGTTTCTTGCCTACACTTCCTTGTATGGATGTTGGTTTTGTTCATGTCTTTCTATGTCATTTATTTCATGTGTGTGTGTATTTCAGTTTTTTATTTTTTGCAGACAAACTGCAAATTGAAAATGATGCTTGAATGGATATCTAGGATGCAAAAAATTCACCACTTGACACCTTCGGTTGGCCCAGTCTGAGCTCATCATTACAACCCAACCATCCCATCACAGATTCTTTGAGCATAAGGCTTTTAACTATAAAGTGCCGTCATATGTTGTCACCACCTTTAGATTGTTTTGTTTTTTTCATGTTTTTTTCCTTTTGATCGTCTTTGACATCTTACATCAAACAAGGCAAACACACAGATACACTGTTTGGAGCTCACAAAAGTAAAAGAGAATCCAACAGTCAACTGCCTCTCTGTCACTCAACCTCCACAGCCGGCTCCTCTCCAAGCTACCCTTATTCCCACAGACTTCTTTTCAACGTATCTATACAGTTGTCAGAAATGAGTTGCCACCCTCCTCACGAAAAACTCTTATTTACAGCTTTCTCACGAGTTCTTCCTCAACAAAAGAGGCTGTGTTATCTTTCCTCTCTTAGGCAAGGGAAGACAAGTCGGTGTCACTCACTCCTCAGAAGCCTTTTTCTTATCCCCTTCTTCAATTTTTATCAACTCCTCCTTTTTCTTTTTACGCTCTCCTGACCTATCTGTCTCTTCTCCATCATCTCTCAGTCTTCTTCCCCTCTGGCTCCATCTTATTTCTCTCCCCTTTCTGAAGATTGTCTGTCTGACACCTAATCACGGCACCTCCTTAGACTTGCTGACATCTCTCCTTATATCTCCGACTATCCCACGATATGAAAAAGTGGACTTAAAAAACTCAGCAGTTGCCTCCAGAACACTGTCAACATCTGCTCAAAACTAATTGGCTGCCTGGTGGTTTTCACCTTGTTCCAGCTGATTTTCAATAGAGTGAAAAACTTTTCTTTCGACTATCTTTAATTTAAAAAAAGAAATACAGATTAAAAGTTAAAGCTGAACCCACTGGCAAGTCTCTCAAACCTGCACTTTAAAGTTATGAAAATACATTTCCCAGACAACTCTCAAGCTCTCGCAGCCTCTTTGCTTGCTTTTCTTATCAAAAATGAAACATCTCAAATCTGTATGCATTTTAATTTCCCTGACTTAAGCACAACATCTGCTTAAAAGGAATTTTAAGGCCTTACTCAGGGAGAATTTCCCTCCTTTCAATCAGGATCTGTCAGCATAGATTTTCACTTCTGTGTTTTGGACTTTTAAGTGTTTCTGTGAATGCATGTGTGGCCACTGTAGTCTCAAAATCGCTGGTTTGATGACACACAGCAGGACAGCACCCCACCCCAGCATGAATCAGAAGGTGCATTTTGCTTTGGGCTTCTTGCTGGCATGCCAACAACCCCCATCTGCACCTCTCCAAAAAAATCCACTCAACCCTAAAAAATACTCTCAAATAACCCCTCCGTCTTCCCCTCCATTAGAGGCAGACTAATGCACTGGAAAATCTGTTGTGTTTTGCATTTCAGGATCGCTGAATGTAAGGCTATCTTATCTACTTCCTCGACTCGATGGCTTGTCTCCCAATCTCCCATTTCCTCCTATTCTCTTATCTCTTAATTATACTTTTCCTTTCCACATGAATACTTGCAATCACAGACTCACGCATACACATATTCTTTGGTCATGTTCTTTGAGACTTTTTCATTAACTTTCTATGACTTATGACCCTTTGTTCATTTCCCAGAAATGCCTTTTCTTTGTGATTTTCCGTTTTCCTCGTCTTCTTTTTTTTGCCAGGTGTCATGTTGTACGGTGGCATTGAATTCGTGCAATTTCTCATCTTTGTTTTGCATGTCTGCAGGTGTGCCCCTGTTTTTGTCTGTTTGTTATCACAGACGAGATGCCAAAAGACTGCTGTCTGCACAGTGCAGTGGCTGTATTGTAAATGTCAGATAGGATTTGTTGTTTTTGCCTAACACATTGCAGCAGAGTGACAGAAGTGCTGTTGACATACAGCTGTGTATTTCTAAATGAAAGCAGGTTAACAGGGGGGCTCATATATGCAATATGGCAACTCAATGTCAATCTTGGTTTTACACCAGGATTTCACATTTATCATTTGTTTTTTATTGATAATAATTGTCATTTCACTGTATGCTAAAGTAAAATTTGCTCTTTAAAAGCCCCTTTTTATTAACTACTATCATAAAATCTATGTGACTTCATAGCCACTTACACATTGCAGCTCTGCAACAGTGCCAGAACAAAGTTCTGCCCTTGTCATTACATATGAAACTCTGTGCAATATTGCTAGGTATGACAGGGGTGTAGATATCCTGCCTTGAACTGACAATATGTAAGAGCGTTCTGTTAGCATAAACACTTTGGCTTCAAGCCTTAATTGTACAAATTAAAATGGAACTTAAGTTTACGTGAAAAAAGGTTAAGGGTGTATTTTATAAAAAGCCAAAACCAACAACAAGTTTTCTTTTGAAGAATGAGACTTTCAACACACATTGAGCTACATTAGCCTTCATTTAGAGTCATGTTTCTGTCACTTTTTGTCCCCTCTCTGGTCTACGCTAACATGACTTTTGAATGAAATCTGCATAAGAAGTCATATTTAAACTATTTATCACCACAGCTGTAACAAATAGAAATCTTTGTTTTAAATTTTAAAAATTCACTGTGTGATTATGTTACTGCTATGATATTCAAGGACAATAAGTATTTGTACACTATCTAAATAATGTTGGCATGAGATTTTGGAATGTGTTTTTGTAACAACACAGAAACACAAACATGTAAGTTATACCAAAGGTAAATGTTTACCTAATATTTTAACTCTAATCATGATCATTTTCTAGTCCTAACCAAGTAGCTTTTGTAGTAGTTTTAGTAGTAGTACACTTTTTAAGAAAAGATAAGTGTTAGTGCCAAAGTTAATAGTCTACACTTTTAATATAACACTGGACACATGATGTATATAGTGGTAAATACCATGAAAAGATCTGCTAAATATCTGTGAGCTCTGCATTCACTTTCGTGGGAGAACTACGGGTACGTGTAACAACTCAGTAGGAACCCATCATTGTTCATTGTAGACAGGCAAACACATTAGCTTGGAAATTGTCAAAAAAGTAATTGGGTGAATGATAAAGAAGCGTTTGACTTCACTGTGAAAAGCAGCAGGGAAATATGTGACTGAGGGAATAACAAAACCATTAAGTGCCTGATGTTATTAACTTAAACTGTTTCTTTATATGAGACAACCATTTTTAAGTGGTGAGGAGTACAGCCATCATACCAGGGACCTTTGAAGTCAGCATCAACACCAGTAGCTTTCATGTTATGAATATGAAAATGTAGACCTGTACATCATATGCATTTCTCTGTCTCTATTTCTACCTGCCCTTCAGTCACTTTGGATTCACCATATTCACACAGCAGCCATTACCATGTGAACAGTAGCGTAATATTAGTTACTCAGTACTTGATGCTGAAGTTAGCAGTTGTCTGAAAGACGCAAATGTCAAATATGTTACTTAAACTTGAACTATAAAGCAAAAACTCCCTCCATAGTTTTACATCGACTGTATGTTAATATTGATCGCACACCTCCTCTTCACATTGTAAGTAGCCGTTGAAATAGAGGAAGCAGGTTTTATCAACTTTACTGTAGCCAGTCACTAGGGGGAACTTTCAATTCAATTCAATTCAATTCAAAACCTTTATTTATTCTCGAAAAGACGTTGAGGTTTTCCTCTTTTCAAATGTCGTCGAGATCACAGGCACATTAGAAACAGCAAACAAACACACACAATCATTCACAAAATAATATATCAATTATAACAGATACAATTTGAGACACAGTGGTCCGAGATCCAAGTCTTAAAAACTTTGAAAAGTTTGGCTTCACTTTGGGGAAGCTGTTGTGCTGTCCTTGTTTTTATACACTTTTATGGATTTTCACACCCATTGCCTTTTAAACTGAAGATTAGTATTGAAGCGTTTACTATATATGATAATTAAATGTCAGATACCTTAAATTTATGACTCACCAACTGTAAAACCCAATGTGACACAAACAAGTGTTGTGCTTCTCAGCATGACATCAGAGGAGAATGGCGGCTGGGTGGAGAGTCAAATTGAGTCAACAATGATCCTTAGGGAATGTATAAAATAGACTCAACCAGGTGGTGAAGAATGTGTCTTTTGCATTTCACAGAAATCATATTTTATTTAGCAGACATTCAGAACATACATGTGTTTGATAGATTTATTAGAAATTACTGCTTTTAGGTTAGTTTGTAGCATCACTTAGATTAGCATAACCTGCTGCGGGAGCCAGTTTGGCAAGCTTGGAATGAGCCGTTGAGTTTTAATTATGTTTCAATCAACCTCTTTGCCTAATCTGTAATCTCAGTTTCAAGCTGACTAATTGCCATCAACAGCATTTACAAGTCTCTTATGCCTTCTGTCCTGTTGGCTGCAAGCTGACGATCATCAGTGAATGCTGTCTCCTCCACTCCTCTTCTTCCTCCTCCTTCTCTCCCACACTCACTTCACAAGAGCATCTCCCAGAAATACATCAGGACAGTAACGGTTTATTCAGCACTCTCTTTGCCAGAGTCTAAAACATGAGTGTGGATGACAGCGCACATCAATCTTACTTTAAAATCTACTAAATAGTTTCTGCTGTAGAAAAACTGTGATGAGTGTCATGGGGTTTGAATCTTTTTGTGGTCTTGTTCTTTTAATATATAAAGGCACAACCCACTGATGCTCCGATTCAGTTTTACACCAAAAACCTAGTTCAAAGAATTGAAGGATGTTGGAGTTTCTCTCCTATTGCCCAACACTTAAAACAGCATCTCTGTGGACACCCATGTCTTTGACCTACATTTGGGTTGTTGCATCTTTGATAAAATCTTCTACGAGCACACACAAAGACTGAAAAATGACAGGGAGAATAGCACTATATATTTTATATATCACTGTATCAGCTCAACATCCTCTATTGCTTACTACATTAGCATCTCTGCCATTTACCCATCACAGGGGAGGTCATACCTTCTCCCAGAGCCCTTATTTTACTGTTAGATATGAGTAACCCATTACCCACTCACAACACTGGCTCTAATATAATGACCTAAAGAATCACAGACCATTTGACCCTGAGAAAAAACACTCCTGAAAACATGAAGTCCTCAAAAGGTCTCTTTGATGTGTCACATTAAGAGAACATTAAAAGCTGGGAGCATAGATACTCTCTCCCATTATAGGAAGCTTTCAGGATTGTATTGATAGGAGACATTGTAGGAGAGCATGAATGAACTTTAATCTCCATCTAACATCATAGAATGAAACCTGCCATGTAGATGCACTATGAGTCCCGGCCTGATAAAAAATGAATACAAATATTAAATAAAGTAATAAGACCAATATAAAGATAAGGTAAATAAAACTGACCCAATAAAAGACAGAAATGCATTATTTTTGACTGTAGAATGACTGTCAGCTGCTCCAGCACTGTAATATTAGGATACTAAATAAAAAGTAATTAGAGACCAAAAATGTTTAACAGGTTTTTACTTTTGAATCAATATCTGCACACAATTCTAGACCCAACAAATCTTTTAACACTATATGGGCCTCTACCATAACACTTACATACGGCCCATCCAAACCAGATAATGGCATATAAAGTCTTTCTAAGGCTCTCAGTTGAACTGCTGGTGGGAGTGAGGAGTCATTTTTAACACTTGCAATGGGTGGAGTGATTCTGGAGCAGCCTGGAGGTAAATTAGTGCTGCTTAATAGCAATAATCCCCTGATCTGCGGCACCCACCTACTCCGCCAAAGTGCCTGCAGCAAGGTGCCAAACCTCCACCAGGTTTCATGGGGGTCTGGTTTTTAGCATGGAAAGTGTTCTGGTTTCCATTTACAATTTTTAGTCCGTTTCAGCAGGCTATGGAGTATGCAGGAAAAACTTTCAGTGTGGAGAGCAAAAGCAGGCTAAACGCACACCACTGCAATGACATCCCAGCTCCCATTAGCAGGGACCGTACTAGGATATGTTTTTTCTGTATAAACAGATAGGTTCATGCAAATCATAAAATGATGCAATACAAATTTTCAACTTGAACCCATATGCAATTCAATTTCCTGACTACTTGGAATGCATCAGAAATAATCAACCCGACCTCCGTTCAACAGACATTGTAAAAATCGTTTCCTTTCCTCTTGAGGACAGACCTGACAAAGTTTTCATTTTTCCTCTTTACTAGTGTTTACCATGATGTTGTTACTTCAGCAAACAGTAGGCTTGTAAACTGAGAGCGAATCACAAGAACATTGGTTTCTATTTTGGGGTCCATAGTGCTAAAATAAGTAATAGTGAAGCAGCTGTGTGTCCACTGTTAAGCTGAGACCTACTGGTTCTTGAAGCAGATGAATGAGCACAACCCCAGGGGATGTAATGAAAATGACAGCCTTTCCAAAAGCAACAGTTGCTTTTTAGAACAAGAGACTGCTATGTGCATGCCAAGTGTGATCATCCACTCTAGTTTTTACTATCAAAATCTTCCAGCAATACAAACTATTTTCTACACAACAACAACCACTCACTTTTTCCCCTTTTTTTCTTCATCTTTAGACATGCTTACAAACATTATATTAAATTTCTGCCAAATCTGTTCTGCCACTAAATACTACACATCACTTTGAAATTATTGTGTATATAAATATAAATATTTAGCTTTTGTTAGCTTACAATGAGCCTTTTGTATCTACACAAGGAACAGGCCCTCTTCCACAGAAGCCACCATCTTGAACTACTATGTTTTCACAATAGCATAGAGCGGACAAACTATACTCGTTTTTATAGTTAGTCCGTGACTGCCAGGTTGATGCACTGGTTGAAAGACAAAAAAAGAAAAAGAGAATTGGTTGTTGTTGATAGACATTTTTGATGGTAAAGAAAAATGAAGGATCACGCTTGTGCATCAGAGGAGCTTCTCATCCTCAAATGCACCCGTTGCTTCACCAACGGAAGTGATGAGCAAGGAGCTTTCTAAAAATCTCTCTGAAATCTGAATGCTAGATATCAGTAAATGTTCCCATTTCTACACACTGTACCTTTCATGTGGGTGTCTCCTGGGCTCTTGCAGCCATCTTCAAGTTGACTCAGTTATTTAACACTTAAAGTTGCCATTGGACAGTATCAGTGCTTACACATTTTTTCTGATTTGTTTTTAGCTTTTGCAAACCCAAAAGATAGACAATAGAAGTGGTCAGTATATTTAGTCAATACTTTTCTGCAGATCATATATATGGAACACTGAATTAGATTTATGAATAGAATTCAGAAAAAGTATAAAAGTGAGAATGACATCACAAAAAAACAAAGCATTTCTTGAAAAGAATGAAAACCTTGAAACTTTCTCCTTGACATAGGCAACCCCAGGACTGCATATACACACTCATTCTCAAGAGACATCATTTGTGTTGACACACAAGCCTCTCAGCTCTCCCTGAACCTTGCACTGGTGTTTCTTTGTCCATAACATGAGTGCTAGTGTAAACCTCAGCCTTCATCTGTCACACCAAGCGCAGAGAGCATTGGTGCATGAGCCTCGTCCCACGCTCCACGCTCTGGGCCATGCATATTGTATGAGTGTGTAACCTTCATCCATGCATGCTTCTGTCAGTAGACAGGTTAAGTGTGCAGGGTGTAGTGATGTCCAGGAATGTGTTACGTAGTGTTTAGTCAATTTATTCCCAAGTCAAAAGAGATCAGCGTCCTACTTGGTTTCGAAAGCTCTAAAAAAACTGCTTCCCAAATGGCTGCCAGGGGCTTGAGGTGTGTGCTCTTTAAAAGTGTGTTCAAAGTGTGTTATGGCTAATAGTAAAATATGTTAGAGAGGTTTTATTAAATGATGAGTTAATACCCTCTAAAAGATTTCATAAAATGGGATTAGATGATTGATTTATCAAATATGTGGCAAAACCCATCCCCTCTTTTGAAGTTATTAACCTGCATGACACAATTAATCACAGTATGGTAATGGTTTCATACAGTGCTGTGAATATGAAAAAAAAAAAAGGGGAAATTAAAAGAGTGAAGGAGATATTAAGGTTGACAAGCTCCCACTGATGAAAGTGAATGTGAGGTGTTAATGTTTGGATACACTAATGCAGCATAAAATCAGCTAAATGGTGAGGGATAAAGAGATGACTGGCCAAGAGATGTAATCATTGCAAGGAACACTTCCGAATAATTTTGCGGGGCACTGTATTTCACAGACAGAATATTCAGTGAAGTTGATAAATCTGCAACCACACAGTTTGAGCTTTCTGTTTGACAAAACTGATTTTGGTTTTCTCTCTTTTTGACCTAGATTCTAATCGGGGAAGTGACCACCTTCTTTGTGAAGTCGGAGGGAGCTCAGGAGAAGACCATAGTGACTGCTGACTGCTGTTATTTCAACCCTCTCCTTCGCAGGATCGTACGTTTTCTGGGTCAGTTAAGAGTCCTGAGCTTTAAAGGTTCCTGTGCTTTGACTAAATAGAGCCTCTGCCTTTTGAGATGAAGGCTCATTAAGACTTGTACATTTTTATTATAAGGGCAGAGATAGCCCATGTCTTTAAGCTCTCCTTTGGACTAATTTCTCTGTCCCCTCTCTTCATTTTCTGCTCTGTTAATGTGATCTTTTTCATCAGTCCAATATTTATCCAAGTGATTAGATTTCTGAAGTGGTGCATAGAAGCAAAGGCTATGTCTATGTGGCCTTTCACTCCCACACAGTTATCATTCAGGGTAACCGTTCAACTCACATCTAAATGCTCTTCTTTGGCTCCCACCTCAGACATTGATTCAATTATGTTGAGTTTACAAACAACCCCCACTATGTCTCTCACTTCCTCCATCTTTCTCACACAGGTGTCTACTCCTTTGGCCTCTTCACCACCACCATCTTTGCCAACGCAGGTCAAGTGGTGACAGGGAACCAGACGCCACATTTCCTGACAGCCTGCAGGCCAAACTACACAGCTCTGGGCTGCCATTCTCCACTGCACTACATCACAGAGCGCCGCGCCTGCACAGGAAACCCATACCTGGTGGCGTCCGCCCGCAAATCTTTCCCCTCCAAAGATGCAGCACTCAGCTTTTATTCAGCCATCTACACAGTGGTAAGTATTTTTTTATTGGATAGTGGGTCAAGGGTGATAGACTGGGGTCAATGTGGGATACAAAGATGGTATGTGTGTCAAAGTGCTCGACTGTTGTGTTTGTTCAGGGAAATTGTCAGTGTCAGTGTACCACAGGACAAGCTTTTGCTTTGCTCCAATATGACCAAACAAAAGTTAAAACCAGTTTAGTTAGTACTTTAGAATAAGGCATCTTTTATAGAAGGTTTACAAGTTGTAATGACGGGTGGTTAATTGTTAAGCGATCATTTACTCATCCTTTTTAGAGCAGTCATATCCATTAAAAAGAAAAACCATAGCATTTAAGAATGTAAGGGATGTGCCTTGTCTAAGCTAAACTCAGCCGGGCAGCTCAAAAGTTTTCCTATGGCTTCTAAGTGAGGAACAAAGTATAGTGAACAGGTTATGAAAATTAGAAGTGGAAGATTCACCTTACATCACCCCGTTTATTAATCAGATACCAACTAAAAACTCAAAACTAAAAACTGTTCATGGTTTGAGTTCATTTGTAGCAACTGGCAACTTGGAGATACACTCACCAGCTCTGCTACTGTTATCTGCATTGCAGGACAGGATCTTGCTCCACTTTTCTCAATCATAGATGGATGGGACTCAGTAGCTCCTTAGACTGCTCTCACATAAGTGACACCCTTCAAATATACACATTCTTCATTAGTAAAAACTTTTAGTTTTGACTTAATAACTGATGATTTGTTTTTATTCACAATGACATGTCCTTGTCACTTTAAGAAAGCAACAAACCAGTCCTTGCAGCTGTTATCACTGTGCTTTCTGTAAGTGCTATTCAGCTGCTCTAAAATCACAGCAGAGGGCGGCCTCTTGTGGCCTATTCAAGCTGTTCAAGCAATAACACTGTCTGAATTATAACAACAGGCTTACTGAAGACCTGTGGATTCAACACCTGTTTCAGCTCACCATGGATGAATAACATATAATTTTATTCTTGATATGATTCAGATGTATGTGACCCTGGTGTTCCGTACCAAGGGGACTCGTCTGACCAAACCCACCCTGTGCCTGGTGCTTCTGTCTCTGGCTGTGCTGGTGGGAGTGATGAGGGTGACTGAACACAGAAACCACTGGAACGATGTCCTGGCTGGGTTTATCACCGGAGGAGCCATCGCTGCCTTCCTGGTGAGAAGGAGGGATTTATGGGAAGGGAAAGGAGGAGGGCAGAGGAGTTTGAAGAATTAAAACAGGGAGGTGGAGGTATTAGGGGGTAAGATGGGGCATAAGGCTACAGGAAAGTATACTGCCTTAAGCCAGAGAGCAGACAACACAGAGGAAGTAAAGCTGACAAAAAAGGTAGAAAGAGTTTAAAATAGGACTTGTGTTGCACATAATGATAATATAAGTTCATTAGGATTTATTGTTGTTTGTTTTGCTACTTGTCTAATTGTAAAACTTACTTGCAAGCTAGTTCAATACCTCCATATGCATTGTCATACATTGAAGTACTCAATTTACAGGTAGCTCAACCACACAAAATTACATGCATTTCACAGTTGAGGTGCTGTTACAGCCTATCTTAGGTAGAAGTTTAGCATCTTTCCCTTGACCATGATTAAACATCTTTAGTCTCATTTAAGGGTATGAAATAAATTAAGTTGCTTGTTTAATTGGATTTTTCTGGGAACAGATGACAGCTGGGGGGAAATGAAAATGTTTGGCTTTTTCTGTGTCACCACTTTAGCTTGACATAGCCTAGTCTGCTTGCTAGCTTGTTTCAGTAACCACTTTGCTCTATATCTCTTTGGTCATGTAGCTGCTAATTTCACATGCTGTTTTCATGGAAGTTCTACCTTTCTTCTACCAGATATGTTGAAAGTAGCTGTGTTTAACCTGTGTTTGGCATAACAGTAGGATAAATAAGGAGAGGGGGGATGTAATGTAAGTGTGATGTGGGTGCAGGAGAGATGTCTGAGCATGAACTGATAATTAAGGCAGACTCACTCACTCACTCACTCACTCACTCATGATGTCAAATGAACTGAGATAAATCTTTACAATGGTACTTTTAATCATGTCGTTTAGCTTGGTCATCTTGACCATAACATTTTCTGGAAAATCTACCTGGGTTAGTGCTTCAAAGATAAAAGTGCTGTAGACCGCTGTCTTTCCAGGCGCCCTCCAATATTTCATTCTTTCTATTTCTCTTACAGCATGAGTGTCCTCTTTCCCATCAGTCCCAATGACACTTAGACATTTTGTGCGCCAGAAAAAAATCCATCCATCTCTTAGCCACAGTGGAGAAAAATGTTTCAATTTTCTTTATTACCTCTTGTCTCTGCTCTCTATCAGGTTTCATGTGTGATCAACAATTTTCAGCAGACCCAAAATGCAACGCAGACTCCTCCACCTCCACAGCGTCCAGAGCCTTCCATCGGGCTGCCCCTCCTTACCCTGCCCCGTGTGGAGAGTCCACTCGAAAAGTTAAGTGGCGTCCAGGTAAGGGATGGGGGAATCAACCAGGAAGAAGCTTTGATAACATATCATATATTTAGTGATTTAAATCTCTTTTAGGCCAATACTTTTGGCAAATGTTAGCTCTTGGGATTGTAGTGGTAATGTTGATGAGACAGTCCACCACCACAATGGTCAAAAATGAATACTCTCCCCAAGTACTGGATATTCATGTTCCACAGAGGAATGGCCGTCATCTTTTTAGTAATAGATATTCTCACATAAATTCCACATGGAAAAAACTAAATCAGTTATGGCATTTCATTTAGTTAGCAACCCTTTAGCTAGAGTTAGCATTATTTTACTCCACATCTGATTAAGTTAATTAAGCTCTCTGGAGTAACTTAATATACTTGGTTAGTGAAACTGAATATTTCTTCATACAGATAACAGCTTGGAAAAAAAAGAATGAGTAATAATGTATTCTTGGCTGTTTAACCAGCCGGCATAGCTTTGATATGGCCCTGCTAGCTTGTTTTAGCTCTTTAGCTGAGATAATATTGAGTCTTCAATTCAGCAGCAGTATCCAGAGCTTAAGTTTTGATGATAATTTAGGCATAGAGCTGGCTGGCACCAGGAGGTTTACTTTTGTGGTTATGTTCAAAACAGGAGCATGTTAGCATGTTTATTTTAGCAATAAGCTTAAAGCATAGACTGCCAAAGAACAACCTTACAGAGCTGCTTGGTCTTGAGTATTTATTTGCTTAATGATAACCCTGGTTTTTCACTGTATATGAGTTTGTCCTAGATTCTTCATTATGTCTGATATATCTTTTGTGTACACTTCTCTATCTTCTCTGTCATTTTGCTTTTTTTTCTCTTTTATCTGCTCTTTTCTCTCAGGTTTCACCTTCAAAATAATCTGTAAATATTTTGTAATCTCAAGCTCACTCCACTCTCCTAAACTTACATTTGTCCCTTTTCCTTTTTTTAGGCTCCAGGGTTACCGTATTCTGAGATCACATGACCATCAGCCAATCCCATCCCCCACCCCTCCCGATGTGCTCCTTCCCTCACGGCGTTGCCTCACCAGCGCAGTCTAGACCTGCCCATTGAAGTCACCCCACCTTGCCGAGCTCACCCTGAAGGACGAAATACTCTCAGACGAGTCAAATCCACCCAGGTCTAAAGGTCCAACCAATCACAGAAGGCAGAACAGGAGCACATGCTCACAGCAAGCATGGTTGAAACCTGTCATCTGCTAAGGACCGATAGGAGATGGATACATGTCTCCCTGCCCAATTCTGTCCTGTTTGTTCTCCAAGATGGCCTCCTCTTTCTTTCAGGTGAAAAAGACCCAATGGAAGACTCGCCAAAGCCAGAGCTGATGAAGCAATACTGTGTCCTATTTCCTTGTCCTGTTGTTCTAAAAGATCTAACAGTGACTCAAAAGACTGTTGGCTGGTGATGACTTGATAAACACTTGATCATTTAGAAAAACACAAAAGAGTTTGGGTTTTTTTAATGATCAAAGGACATCCTTATCACTGGATAATCGTCCTCAAAAAGACCATTTTTTAACACTCAGGACAATAAAATGCGGGGAAAGGATGGAGAACGAAAACTTTCATGTCATCAAAATGCAGGCACTGTTGAGTGTAACAGTACAGATCTTTTTCTAACTTAGAAGAGACTCAATCAAAGAAGAAAGCACCTTTGGGATAAATAGCACAGAAGAACCTTTTTAGAGTTCAGTGAACTGTGTTTGTATCTTATTTGTTTTGGGGAATATGTTTTTTGATCTGGCTGCTGACTGTACAGAAGAGAGATTTGAACACACATGCTGTGCTTGTGACACCAAATTTGTTTTGGGGCATCGGTTTATTCATACCTGAAGTGAAGTGAATGACATTGCCATATAATTACTATTCAGGTGTGTGTTAATAAATGTCTGTAGGTTAACGTCAAAGCTGTGAAATATTCAGAGTTTCATCCAATATTTACAACCTATAATCATATCAAGTTTTTATTTAGCTTGTGGAAAAATCTCACTTTGTCTTGACTTCAACACCTTCAGTATGTTCAAATCTGTTCATTACTTGATCAAATTCAATCTAAGTTTTTGTGTTTTGCTCATTTGGCTTTGCATAAGCATTTTTCTCTGACAACATTCAGTAGATGGGAAATTCAAATGCTGGCATGATGTGGAACTGCTGTGTTTCAGGCTGTAACGACATGAAAAGATACAATAAGATATGACACCATACCATACAAAACCAAAACAAGGCAACACGATGCGACACAACACAATACTATTCTATATCTATCCATACCATAACATGCTACATCATACCATAAAGTATGAAACTGTACACTATAGTACAATATAATTAATATTCAGATTAGATTTAATCTTAAAGTTATTTTATAGGTAACATTAATTACCATTCCAGCATATGCTGTTTCCTCAAAGTTAGCTAACAGGTCATGAAATATTTTTTTTACCTTCAATATGGTCAGATTTCCCACCAAAACTTCCATGTATTTAATGTCTTTGTAGTCACTGACAGATCTAGGAGCAGTGACATGATAATAATTTGTCCTATACCATACATTTATATCACTTACAACCTGGTACACAGCAGTCCAACATTATAACAGTACTTAAGGTTCCCAATCTGAGCATGAAGTCAGAGGAAAAGGGCTTCTGTCGGCATATGGTTAGTTGCATCTGATGTTGTTGCCTCTGTTCATTCATGGCATTGTTTCAGTTATTTACAGATTTTCCTGCAACAGTCAACCATCTATTTTCTCACACTGACTTTAAAAAGCCAGTGTGTACACAGAGGTAAGACCTCTGAGTTTTGTAGAGTTTTGTACAGTATATAGGTTTCTTTACACACTATATAAACTACATTATTAATTCGTCTAACTTGTGTGCACAAGTTGACACTGTCTGAAGTTGTCTTGTAGGTACACAATCTGAAGCAGAATGGTATAGAAGTGAAGAATGTGAAATCCAAAAGAGTACAGCCAGTGTGTTTGGCTTACGACTTGCTTTGGTTCTGCACCATTCAAAAAGACACTGAAGGCAGGGAGACGAGTTAGAGAGACAGCAATAGGCTATATAAAGAAGACAATGCTATGGATTTATCGTGTGTGTGTGTGTGTGCGTGTGCGTGTGAATGGGTGTACATTTTTGTGTGAGTGCTTGCTGGGATTTGTGTGTATTTTTTAATGAGCACATTGTATGGCAGCATAACTGTTAATTTGGTTATCTGTTTTCTTAAGTTAAACTGTCAAACGTAGCTGCTATAATGACACACCTGTGCTTGTGTGTAACTGCAGGCCTTTAGGAGGACCCCTGCTGAGGCGTCCTGTCAATGCCTGTTACAGCAGAAGGTGCTCATTACAGCTCTGAGATTACCTTCAGTAAAACTCTTCAGTATGAATTTTTGTAAACAACTGAAGAGGTATAAAACACCATAACTGTCCAAATAATGTTACTTTCATGTCAAAACGTCTCTGTTTTGTATTTATTTACCAAAATAAATCGTGATTACCACATTTTGTTGACAGGTATGTTTTTTTTCCACTTTATTTATTTTTCAGTAAGAGCAAAATGTGTTGCATGCTACTCAAAGTCATAAATAAACAATAGCTGTGAACACTGTAAGTTAAAGTATCAAGACATATCAGGGCAATCTATCTGCCTTTAATTAGTAATGGCTATTAGACTGGCTTTGTGCCTTTACTAATAACATAAACTATTGCTTTGTTGTATTGAGGGGTCCCAATAAGTGTCAAAGTAGTCCCACCAACAGTGTCAACAATACATAATTAGTTTAATAATGTGATGTTAATGTTTATAATCCGGTCAAATCTTAAAAATGTTTCAATTTGGACATTTAAGAGTAAGGAAACACCAATGGCAAAGTGCTGCCCCCTGGTGGCGTATCCAACTTCATATTAGACATAAGGTATGAATGCAAATGCTGCATATATTATTATCAGCCAGAACAATGTTCTCTGACTCAGCTGGTTATGAAGTCAGCACATTTGTAATAAAGTCTGTGATTGAGAGTACTATAAAAAAAATGTATTTACCACTTGGGACATAAGAGATACTGTAAAAAATAAAACCAGCAGGGAGGACCAGCTTGGTTCCTAAAGCTGCAGTCATGTACTTTGACCACATGGTGGCAGTGTAAGCATGGTTACCTGAAAACAGGATAAACCCAGAGAGAGGCTTTCAGAATTAAGCAGTTTTAATGTTTATGAAATCAAACAGGGCATTAGGGATGTAGAAAATATGCTAAAACAGAAAAGAGCACTTTAAAATGTTTTTCACTAGAGACCTCCGCTGGCCCACATTAGGCATTAGTCAGCAAGCTAATAAATGAAATGTAATAGCACAATTACTTTGAAATGTAGACACAGGCATTTCTCTCTCTCTCTCTCTCTCTCTCTCTCTCTCTCTCCCTCAAATGCCCAAACCTCTCCCTGCCCCTCTTTGTGTTCCTCTGAGTTTGTGTTTGTCAGTCTTGTTAACGACAAGGCACACAAATGCACACACACACACACACACACACACACACACACACACACACACACACACACACACACACACACACACACACAGACACACACACACACACACACACACACACACACACACACACACACACACACACACACACACACTTGCACACAGAGAGTTCTCTGCACTCTCTCTACAACATTATCTTTCCGGAAATTGCTTCTCAAGCACAGCCGGAGCCCCATTAGAAAAGAAGAGCTCTACGCTGTAACCTTTTTAAAAAGCCATTAGTGATGCACCTGCTTCTCTCTCTCTTTCTCTCTGTTCCTATTTGTGTGTCTTATTTGTCTCTCTTGTTAACACTGGCACACACACATGCACACATACATACATACATACATAGGCCTACACATATACACATGCACACATTTACACATAGTTTCTCCATGCTGATTGCCAGCCTCCATGTTCTCAGTCATACTAACTGACTGCTGAGCAGCATGAGCATCCTTCCTCTTCAATTAGAGTATGAGTCACTGACATTTAAAAGTTCCGCGTCAGAGTGCAACACCATTCAATTTGATAATTTACCTGTGTTATTCTAATGACTAGTGAATGTGTTGGACGTGAGAAATTCTCTCTGAAAAAAAAATGCACACATCAAATGTCATGTGACTGCAGTGATCAGGTGGCGGCCTTTTTCCACAGCTGAATGATAAAATTATTTTCATTCATGTTCAAATAAATTAAGCTTTTGATTTGATTTGAAATGTTGCATCATTGGTGCAAGAACCCCTTTTTGAAATCTGGGATTCCACATTGTATGGCTCTCTCCACTGTTGATGACTTATCTAAAACAAAGCATGTTGATTTTGATTTAAGGTTAAATGTGACTATCATTAGAGATACAATGTGTAGCATGTAGTGACATTTAGCAGAACAGACTTTGTAGAAATGAAATATAAGTTTCATCAGTATGTCTAAAAGTAAGTGTATAATATAAAAATTGTATGTTTTTGACAGCTCCTTTCCTATTTGTTTCGTACAATCAAAAATCTTTTCATAATCAATGGAGATGTTCACCGCTGACTGTTAGAAAGAATGCAAGTTTAATATACTGTCAGACTTACTTCACTTTTAAAACAATAGCCCAGCAACTACCCATTTAAAGTCTAACAAGAGAAAATATGGAGGAGAATCTCCAACAATTTTAAGACAAGGCCTGTACAAGATTTTGGGAAGTACTACCATAACTACTTATAAAGAAAAAAACAATATTATTCCTTTTGGTGTCTCAAAGCAAGCTTAAT